>NW_027307794.1:600000-953000 GCF_047496885.1 Scyliorhinus torazame
TCCTTTCGCTCTCTTTCACCCTCCTTCGTCTCGTTTCGTTCTCTTTCACCCTCCTTCGTCTCGTTTCGCTCTCTTTCACCCGCCTTCATCTCGTTTCGCTCTCTTTCACCCTCCTTCCTCTCTTTTCGCTCTCTTTCGCCCTCTATCGTCTTGTTTCGGTCTCTTTCATCCTCCTTCCTCTCGTTTCGCTCTCTTTCAACCTCCTTCGTCTCGTTTCGCTCTCTTTCACCCTCCTTCCTCTCGTTTCGCTCTCTTTCACCCTCCATCGTCTCGTTTCGCTCTCTTTCACCCTCCTTCGTCTCGTTTCGGTCTCTTTCACCCTCCTTCATCTCGTTCCACTCCCTTTCACCCTCCTTCGACTCCTTTCGCTCTCTTTCACCCTCCTTTGTCTCGTTTCGCTCTCTTTCACCCTCCTTCCTCTTTTTTCGCTCTCTTTCACCCGCCATCGTCTTGTTTCGCTATCTTTCACCCTCCTTCGTCTTGTTCGCTCTCTTTGACCCTCCTTCGTCTCGTTCAGCTCTCTTTCATCTTCCTTCGTCTCGTTTAGCTCTCTTTCATTCTCCTTCGTCTCGTTTCGCTCTGTTTCACACTCCTTCGTTTCGTTTTGCTCACTTTCACCCTCCTTCTTCTCGTTTCGCTCGCTTTCACCCTCCTTTGTCTCGTTTCGCTCTCTTTGACCCTCCTTCATCTCTTTTCGCTCTCTTTCACCCTCCTTCGTCTCGTTTCGCTCTCCTTCACCCTCCTTCGTCTTGTTTTGCCCTGTTGCACCCTCCTTCATCTCGTTCCGCTCTCTTTCATCCTCCTTCGTCTCGTTTCGCTCTCTTTCACCCTCCTTCGTCTTGTTTCGCTCTCTTTTTCACTCATTCGTCTCGTTTCGCTCTCTTTTACTCTCCTTCATCTCGTTTCGCTCTCTTTCATGCTCCTTCGTCTCGCTTCGCCCTCTTTCACCCTCCTTCGTCTCGTTTTGCTCTCTTTCACCCTTCTTTCGTCTTGTTTCGCTCTGTACCACCCGCCTTCGTCTCGTTTCGCCCTCTTTCTCCCTCCTTCGTCTCGTTTCGCTCTCTTTCACCCTCCTTCATCTCGTTTCGCTCTCTTTCACCTTCCTTTTTCTCGTTTCGCTCTCTTTCACCCTCCTTCGTCTCGTTCCGCTCTCTTTCACCCTCCTTCGTCTCGTTCCGCTCTCTTTCACCTTTCCTTCGACTCCTTTCGCTCTCTTTCACCTTCCTTCGTCTCGTTTCGTTCTCTTTCACCCTCCTTCGTCTCGTTTCACTCTCTTTCACCCTCCTTCGTCTCGTTTCGTTCTCTTTCACCCTCCTTCGTCTCGTTCCGCTCTCTTTCACCTTTCCTTCGACTCCTTTCGCTCTCTTTCACCTTCCTTCGTCTCGTTTCGTTCTCCTTCACCCTCCTTCGTCTCGTTTCGCTCTCTTTCACCCGCCTTCATCTCGTTTCGCTCTCTTTCACCCTCCTTCCTCTCGTTTCGCTCTCTTTCGTCTTGTTTCGGTCTCTTTCATCCTCCTTAGTCTCGTTTCGCTCTCTTTCACCCTCCTTCCTCTCGTTTCGCTCTCTTTCACCCTCCATCGTCTCGTTTCGCTCTCTTTCACCCTCCTTCGTCTCGTTTCGCTCTCTTTGACCCTCCTTCGTCTCGTTTCACTCTCTTTCACCCTCCTTCGTCTCGTTTCATTCTCTTTCACCCTCCTTCGTCTCGTTCCGCTCTCTTTCACCTTTCCTTCGACTCCTTTCGCTCTCTTTCACCTTCCTTCGTCTCGTTTCGTTCTCTTTCACCCTCCTTCGTCTCGTTTCACTCTCTTTCACCCTCCTTCGTATCGTTTCGTTCTCTTTCACCCTCCTTCCTCTCGTTTCGCTCTCTTTCTCCCTCCTTCGTCTTGTTTCGGTCTCTTTCATCCTCCTTCGTCTCGTTTCGCTCTCTTTGACCCTCCTTCCTCTCGTTTTGCTCTCTTTCACCCTCCATCGTCTCGTTTCGCTCTCTTTCACCCTCCTTCGTCTCGTTTTGCTCTCTTTGACCCTCCACCATCTTGTTTTGCGCTCTTTGACCCTCCTTCTTCTCGTTTAGCTCTCTTGCACCCTCCTTCGTCTCGTTTCGCTCTCTTTCACCCTCCTTCGTCTCGTTTAGCTCTCTTTCAACCTCCTTCATCCCGGTTAGCTCTCTTTCACCCTCCTTCGTCTCGTTTCGCTCTCTTTCACCCTCCTTCGTCTCGTTTCGGTCTCTTTCACCCTCCTTCATCTCGTTCCACTCTCTTTCACCCTCCTTCGACTCTTTTCGCTCTCTTTCATCCTCCTTCGTCTCATTTCGCTCACTTTCACCCTCCTTCATCTCCTTTCGCTCTCTTTCACCCTCCTTCGTCTCGTTTCGCTCTCTTTCACCCTCCTTCGTCTCGTTCCACTCTCTTTCACCCTCCTTCGACTCCTTTCGCTCTCTTTCACCCTCCTTTGTCTCGTTTCGCTCTCTTTCACCCTCCTTCCTCTTTTTTCGCTCTCTTTCACCCGCCATCGTCTTGTTTCGCTCTCTTTCACCCTCCTTCGTCTTGTTCGCTCTCTTTGACCCTCCTTCGTCTCGTTCAGCTCTCTTTCATCTTCCTTCGTCTCGTTTAGCTCTCTTTCATTCTCCTTCATCTCGTTTCGCTCTGTTTCACACTCCTTCGTTTCGTTTTGCTCACTTTCACCCTCCTTCCTCTCGTTTCACTCTCTTTCACCCTCCTTCTTCTCGTTTCGCTCTCTTTCACCCTCCTTTGTCTCGTTTCGCTCTCTTTGACCCTCCTTCATCTCGTTTCGCTCTCTTTCACCCTCCTTCGTCTCGTTTCGCTCTCCTTCACCCTCCTTCGTCTTGTTTTGCTCTGTTGCACCCTCCTTCATCTCGTTTCACTCTCTTTCATCCTCCTTCGTCTCGTTTCGCTCTCCTTCACCCTCCTTTTTCTCGTTTCGCTCTCTTTCACCCTCCTTCGTCTCGTTCCGCTCTCTTTCACCCTCCTTCGTCTCGTTTCGCTCTCTTTCACCCTCCTTCGTCTTGTTTCGCTCTCTTTTTCACTCATTCGTCTCGTTTCGCTCTCTTTTACTCTCCTTCATCTCGTTTCGCTCTCTTTCATGCTCCTTCGTCTCGCTTCGCCCTCTTTCACCCTCCTTCGTCTCGTTTTGCTCTCTTTCACCCTTCTTTCGTCTTGTTTCGCTCTGTACCACCCGCCTTCGTCTCGTTTCGCCCTCTTTCTCCCTCCTTCGTCTCGTTTCGCTCTCTTTCACCCTCCTTCATCTCGTTTCGCTCTCTTTCACCCTCATTCATCTCGTTTCACTCCCTTTCACCCTCCTTTGTCTCGTTTTCCTCTCTTTCACCTTCCTTCGTCTCGTTTCGCTCTCTTTCACCTTCCTTCGTCTCGTTTCTCTTTCTTTCACCCTCCTACGTCTCATTTCGCTCTCTCCCACCCTCCTTCATCTCGTTTCGCTCTCTTTCACCCTCCTTCGTCTCATTTCGCTCTCTTTCACCCTCCTTCGTCTCTTTTCGCTCTCTTTCACCCTCCATCGTCTCGTTTCGCTCTCTTTCACCCTCCTTCGTCTCGTTTCGCTCTCTTTCACCCTCCACCGTCTTGTTTCGCTCTCTTTGACCCTCCTTCGTCTCGTTTAGCTCTCTTGCACACTTCTTCGTCTTGTTTCGCTCTGATTTACACTCCTTCGTCTCGTTTTGCTGTCTTTCACCCTCCTTCGTCTTGTTCGCTCTCTTTGACCCTCCTTCGTCTCGTTCAGCTCTCTTTCATCTTCCTTCGTCTCGTTTAGCTCTCTTTCATTCTCCTTCGTCTCGTTTCGCTCTGTTTCACACTCCTTCGTTTCGTTTTGCTCACTTTCACCCTCCTTCTTCTCGTTTCGCTCGCTTTCACCCTCCTTTGTCTCGTTTCGCTCTCTTTGACCCTCCTTCATCTCTTTTCGCTCTCTTTCACCCTCCGTCGTCTCGTTTCGCTCTCCTTCACCCTCCTTCGTCTTGTTTTGCTCTGTTGCACCCTCCTTCATCTCGTTCCGCTCTCTTTCACCCTCCTTCGTCTCGTTTCGCTCTCTTTCACCCTCCTTCGTCTTGTTTCGCTCTCTTTTTCACTCATTCGTCTCGTTTCGCTCTCTTTTACTCTCCTTCATCTCGTTTCGCTCTCTTTCATGCTCCTTCGTCTCGCTTCGCCCTCTTTCACCCTCCTTCGTCTCGTTTTGCTCTCTTTCACCCTTCTTTCGTCTTGTTTCGCTCTGTACCACCCGCCTTCGTCTCGTTTCGCCCTCTTTCTCCCTCCTTCGTCTCGTTTCGCTCTCTTTCACCCTCCTTCATCTCGTTTCGCTCTCTTTCACCCTCATTCATCTCGTTTCACTCCCTTTCACCCTCCTTTGTCTCGTTTTACTCTCTTTCACCTTCCTTCGTCTCGTTTCGCTCTCTTTCACCTTCCTTTTTCTCGTTTCGCTCTCTTTCACCCTCCTTCGTCTCGTTCCGCTCTCTTTCACCCTCCTTCGTCTCGTTCCGCTCTCTTTCACCTTTCCTTCGACTCCTTTCGCTCTCTTTCACCGTCCTTCATCTCGTTTCGTTCTCTTTCACCCTCCTTCGTCTCGTTTCACTCTCTTTCACCCTCCTTCGTCTCGTTTCGTTCTCTTTCACCCTCCTTCGTCTCGTTCCGCTCTCTTTCACCTTTCCTTCGACTCCTTTCGCTCTCTTTCACCTTCCTTCGTCTCGTTTCATTCTCCTTCACCCTCTTTCGTCTCGTTTCGCTCTCTTTCACCCGCCTTCATCTCGTTTCGCTCTCTTTCACCCTCCTTCCTCTCGTTTCGCTCTCTTTCGTCTTGTTTCGGTCTCTTTCATCCTCCTTCGTCTCGTTTCGCTCTCTTTCACCCTCCTTCCTCTCGTTTCGCTCTCTTTCACCCTCCATCGTCTCGTTTCGCTCTCTTTCACCCTCCTTCGTCTCGTTTCGCTCTCTTTGACCCTCCTTCGTCTCGTTTCACTCTCTTTCACCCTCCTTCGTCTCGTTTCATTCTCTTTCACCCTCCTTCGTCTCGTTCCGCTCTCTTTCACCTTTCCTTCGACTCCTTTCGCTCTCTTTCACCTTCCTTCGTCTCGTTTCGTTCTCTTTCACCCTCCTTCGTCTCGTTTCACTCTCTTTCACCCTCCTTCGTATCGTTTCGTTCTCTTTCACCCTCCTTCCTCTCGTTTCGCTCTCTTTCTCCCTCCTTCGTCTTGTTTCGGTCTCTTTCATCCTCCTTCGTCTCGTTTCGCTCTCTTTCACCCTCCTTCCTCTCGTTTTGCTCTCTTTCACCCTCCATCGTCTCGTTTCGCTCTCTTTCACCCTCCTTCGTCTCGTTTTGCTCTCTTTGACCCTCCACCATCTTGTTTTGCGCTCTTTGACCCTCCTTCGTCTCGTTTAGCTCTCTTGCACCCTCCTTCGTCTCGTTTCGCTCTCTTTCACCCTCCTTCGTCTCGTTTAGCTCTCTTTCAACCTCCTTCATCCCGTTTAGCTCTCTTTCACCCTCCTTCGTCTCGTTTCGCTCTCTTTCACCCTCCTTCGTCTCGTTTCGGTCTCTTTCACCCTCCTTCATCTCGTTCCACTCTCTTTCACCCTCCTTCGACTCTTTTCGCTCTCTTTCATCCTCCTTCGTCTCATTTCGCTCACTTTCACCCTCCTTCATCTCCTTTCGCTCTCTTTCACCCTCCTTCGTCTCGTTTCGCTCTCTTTCACCCTCCTTCGTCTCGTTCCACTCTCTTTCACCCTCCTTCGACTCCTTTCGCTCTCTTTCACCCTCCTTTGTCTCGTTTCGCTCTCTTTCACCCTCCTTCCTCTTTTTTCGCTCTCTTTCACCCGCCATCGTCTTGTTTCGCTCTCTTTCACCCTCCTTCGTCTTGTTCGCTCTCTTTGACCCTCCTTCGTCTCGTTCAGCTCTCTTTCATCTTCCTTCGTCTCGTTTAGCTCTCTTTCATTCTCCTTCGTCTCGTTTCGCTCTGTTTCACACTCCTTCGTTTCGTTTTGCTCACTTTCACCCTCCTTCCTCTCGTTTCACTCTCTTTCACCCTCCTTCTTCTCGTTTCGCTCTCTTTCACCCTCCTTTGTCTCGTTTCGCTCTCTTTGACCCTCCTTCATCTCGTTTCGCTCTCTTTCACCCTCCTTCGTCTCGTTTCGCTCTCCTTCACCCTCCTTCGTCTTGTTTTGCTCTGTTGCACCCTCCTTCATCTCGTTTCACTCTCTTTCATCCTCCTTCATCTCGTTTCGCTCTCCTTCACCCTCCTTTTTCTCGTTTCACTCTCTTTCACCCTCCTTCGTCTCGTTCCGCTCTCTTTCACCCTCCTTCGTCTCGTTTCGCTCTCTTTCACCCTCCTTCGTCTTGTTTCGCTCTCTTTTTCACTCATTCGTCTCGTTTCGCTCTCTTTTACTCTCCTTCATCTCGTTTCGCTCTCTTTCATGCTCCTTCGTCTCGCTTCGCCCTCTTTCACCCTCCTTCGTCTCGTTTTGCTCTCTTTCACCCTTCTTTCGTCTTGTTTCGCTCTGTACCACCCGCCTTCGTCTCGTTTCGCCCTCTTTCTCCCTCCTTCGTCTCGTTTCGCTCTCTTTCACCCTCCTTCATCTCGTTTCGCTCTCTTTCACCCTCATTCATCTCGTTTCACTCCCTTTCACCCTCCTTTGTCTCGTTTTCCTCTCTTTCACCTTCCTTCGTCTCGTTTCGCTCTCTTTCACCTTCCTTCGTCTCGTTTCTCTCTCTTTCACCCTCCTACGTCTCATTTCGCTCTCTCCCACCCTCCTTCATCTCGTTTCGCTCTCTTTCACCCTCCTTCGTCTCATTTCGCTCTCTTTCACCCTCCTTCGTCTCTTTTCGCTCTCTTTCACCCTCCATCGTCTCGTTTCGCTCACTTTCACCCTCCTTCGTCTCGTTTCGCTCTCTTTCACCCTCCACCGTCTTGTTTCGCTCTCTTTGACCCTCCTTCGTCTCGTTTAGCTCTCTTGCACACTTCTTCGTCTTGTTTCGCTCTGATTTACACTCCTTCGTCTCGTTTTGCTGTCTTTCACCCTCGTTCGTCACGTTTCGCTCTCTTTCACCCTCCTTCGTCTTGTTTCGCTCTGTTCCACCCGCCTTAGTCTCGTTTCGCCCTCTTTCACCCTCCTTCGTCTCGTTTCACTCTCTTTCACCCTCCTTCGTCTCGTTTCGTTCTCTTTCACACTCCTTCGTCTCGTTCCGCTCTCTTTCACCTTTCCTTCGACTCCTTTCGCTCTCTTTCACCTTCCTTCGTCTCGTTTCGTTCTCCTTCACCCTCCTTCGTCTCATTTTGCTCTCTTTCACCCGCCTTCATCTCGTTTCGCTCTCTTTCACCCTCCTTCCTCTCGTTTCGCTCTCTTTCGTCTTGTTTCGGTCTCTTTCATCCTCCTTCGTCTCGTTTCGCTCTCTTTCACCCTCCTTCCTCTCGTTCCGCTCTCTTTCACCCTCCATCGTCTCGTTTCGCTCTCTTTCACCCTCCTTCGTCTCGTTTCGCTCTCTTTGACCCTCCTTCGTCTCGTTTCACTCTCTTTCACCCTCCTTCGTCTCGTTTCATTCTCTTTCACCCTCCTTCGTCTTGTTCCGCTCTCTTTCACCTTTCCTTCGACTCCTTTCGCTCTCTTTCACCTTCCTTCGTCTCGTTTCGTTCTCTTTCACCCTCCTTCGTCTCGTTTCACTCTCTTTCACCCTCCTTCGTCTCGTTTCGTTCTCTTTCACCCTCCTTCGTCTCGTTCCGCTCTCTTTCACCTTTCCTTCGACTCCTTTCGCTCTCTTTCACCTTCCTTCGTCTCGTTTCGTTCTCCTTCACCCTCCTTCGTCTCGTTTCGCTCTCTTTCACCCGCCTTCATCTCGTTTCGCTCTCTTTCACCCTCCTTCCTCTCGTTTCGCTCTCTTTCGTCTTGTTTCGGTCTCTTTCATCCTCCTTCGTCTCGTTTCGCTCTCTTTCACTCTCCTTCCTCTCGTTTCGCTCTCTTTCACCCTCCATCGTCTCGTTTCGCTCTCTTTCACCCTCCTTCGTCTCGTTTCGCTCTCTTTGACCCTCCTTCATCTCGTTTCACTCTCTTTCACCCTCCTTCGTCTCGTTTCATTCTCTTTCACCCTCCTTCGTCTCGTTCCGCTCTCTTTCACCTTTCCTTCGACTCCTTTCGCTCTCTTTCACCTTCCTTCGTCTCGTTTACCTTCTCTTTCACCCTCCTTCGTCTCGTTTCACTCTCTTTCACCCTCCTTCGTCTCGTTTCGTTCTCTTTCACCCTCCTTCCTCTCGTTTCGCTCTCTTTCTCCCTCCTTCATCTTGTTTCGGTCTCTTTCATCCTCCTTCGTCTCGTTTCGCTCTCTTTCACCCTCCTTCCTCTCGTTTCGCTCTCTTTCACCCTCCATCGTCTCGTTTCGCTCTCTTTCACCCTCCTTCGTCTCGTTTCGCTCTCTTTGACCCTCCACCATCTTGTTTCGCGCTCTTTGACCCTCCTTCGTCTCGTTTAGCTCTCTTGCACCCTCCTTCGTCTCGTTTCGCTCTCTTTCACCCTCCTTCGTCTCGTTTAGCTCTCTTTCAACCTCCTTCATCCCGTTTAGCTCTCTTTCACCCTCCTTCGTCTCGTTTCGCTCTCTTTCACCCTCCTTCGTCTCGTTTCGGTCTCTTTCACCCTCCTTCATCTCGTTCCACTCTCTTTCACCCTCCTTCGACTCTTTTCGCTCTCTTTCATCCTCCTTCGTCTCATTTCGCTCACTTTCACCCTCCTTCATCTCCTTTCGCTCTCTTTCACCCTCCTTCGTCTCGTTTCGCTCTCTTTCACCTTTCTTTGTCTCGTTTCGCTCTCTTTCACCCTCCTTCGTCTCGTTTCGCTCTCTTTCACCCTCCTTCGTCTTGCTTTGCTCTGTTGCACCCTCCTTCATCTCGTTTCACTCTCTTTCACCCTCCTTCGTCTCGTTTCGCTCTCTTTCACCCTCCTTCTTCTCGTTTCGCATTCTTTCACCCTCTTTCGTCTCGTTTCGCTCTCTTTCACCCTCCTTCGTCTTGTTTTGCTCTCTTCCACCCGCCTTTGTCTCGTTTCGCCCTCTTTCACCCTCCTTCGTCTCGTTTCACTCTCTTTCACCCTCCTTTGTCTCGTTTCGTTCTCTTTCACCCTCCTTCGTCTCGTTCCGCTCTCTTTCACCTTTCCTTCGACTCCTTTCGCTCTCTTTCACCCTCCTTCGTCTCGTTTCGTTCTCTTTCACCCTCCTTCGTCTCGTTTCGCTCTCTTTCACCCGCCTTCAACACGTTTCGCTCTCTTTCACCCTCCTTCCTCTCGTTTTGCTCTCTTTCGCCCTCTATCGTCTTGTTTCGGTCTCTTTCATCCTCCTTCCTCTCGTTTCGCTCTCTTTCACCCTCCTTCCTCTTTTTTCGCTCTGTTCCACCCGCCTTCGTCTCTTTTCGCACTCTTTCATCCTCCTTCGTCTCGTTTCGCTCTCTTTGACCCTCCTTCATCTCGTTTCGCTCTCTTTCAACCTCCTTCGTCTCATTTCGCTCTCTTTCACCCTCCTTCTTCTCGTTTCGCTCTCTTTCACCCTCCTTCATCTCGTTTCGCTCTCTTTCACCCTCCTTCGTCTCGTTTCGGTCTCTTTCACCCTCCTTCATCTCGTTCCACTCTCTTTCACTCTCCTTCGACTCTTTTCGCTCTCTTTCACCCTCCTTCGTCTCATTTCGCTCACTTTCACCCTCCTTCATCTCCTTTCGCTCTCTTAAACCCTCCTTCGTCTCGTTTCGCTCTCTTTCACCTTTCTTTGTCTCGTTTCGCTCTCTTTCACCCTCCTTCGTCTCGTTTCGCTCTCTTTCACCCTCCTTCATCTTGTTTTGCTCTGTTGCACCCTCCTTCATCTCGTTTCACTCTCTTTCACCCTCCTTTGTCTCGTTTCGCCCTCTTTCACCCTCCTTCGTCTCGTTTCACTCTCTTTCACCCTCCTTCGTCTCGTTTCGTTCTCTTTCACCCTCCTTCGTCTCGTTCCGCTCTCTTTCACCTTTCCTTCGACTCCTTTCGCTCTCTTTCACCCTCCTTCGTCTCGTTTCGTTCTCTTTCACCCTCCTTCGTCTCGTTTCGCTCTCTTTCACCCGCCTTCATCTCGTTTCGCTCTCTTTCACCCTCCTTCCTCTCTTTTCGCTCTCTTTCGCCCTCTATCGTCTTGTTTCGGTCTCTTTCATCGTCCTTCCTCTCGTTTCGCTCTCTTTCACCCTCCTTCGTCTCATTTCGCTCTCTTTCACCCTCCTTCCTCTCGTTTCGCTCTCTTTCACCCTCCATCGTCTCATTTCGCTCTCTTTCACCCTCCTTCGTCTCGTTTCGGTCTCTTTCACCCTCCTTCATCTCGTTCCACTCTCTTTCACCCTCCTTCGACTCCTTTCGCTCTCTTTCACCCTCTTTTGTCTCGTTTCGCTCTCTTTCACCCTCCTTCCTCTTTTTTCGCTCTCTTTCACCCGCCATCGTCTTGTTTCGCTCTCTTTCACCCTCCTTCGTCTTGTTCGCTCTCTTTGACCCTCCTTCGTCTCGTTCAGCTCTCTTTCATCTTCCTTCGTCTCGTTTAGCTCTCTTTCATTCTCCTTCGTCGCGTTTCGCTCTGTTTCACACTCCTTCGTTTCGTTTTGCTCACTTTCACCCTCCTTCCTCTCGTTTCACTCTCTTTCACCCTCCTTCTTCTCGTTTCGCTCTCTTTCACCCTCCTTTGTCTCGTTTCGCTCTCTTTGACCCTCCTTCATCTCTTTTCGCTCTCTTTCACCCTCCTTCGTCTCGTTTCGCTCTCCTTCACCCTCCTTCGTCTTGTTTTGCTCTGTTGCACCCTCCTTCATCTCGTTTCACTCTCTTTCATCCTCCTTCGTCTCGTTTCGCCCTCTTTCACCCTCCTTCGTCTCGTTTCACTCTCTTTCACCCTCCTTCGTCTCGTTTCGTTCTCTTTCACACTCCTTCGTCTCGTTCCGCTCTCTTTCACCTTTCCTTCGACTCCTTTCGCTCTCTTTCACCTTCCTTCGTCTCGTTTCGTTCTCCTTCACCCTCCTTCGTCTCATTTCGCTCTCTTTCACCCGCCTTCATCTCGTTTCGCTCTCTTTCACCCTCCTTCCTCTCGTTTCGCTCTCTTTCGTCTTGTTTCGGTCTCTTTCATCCTCCTTCGTCTCGTTTCGCTCTCTTTCACCCTCCTTCCTCTCGTTCCGCTCTCTTTCACCCTCCATCGTCTCGTTTCGCTCTCTTTCACCCTCCTTCGTCTCGTTTCGCTCTCTTTGACCCTCCTTCGTCTCGTTTCACTCTCCTTCACCCTCCTTCGTCTCGTTTCATTCTCTTTCACCCTCCTTCGTCTTGTTCCGCTCTCTTTCACCTTTCCTTCGACTCCTTTCGCTCTCTTTCACCTTCCTTCGTCTCGTTTCGTTCTCTTTCACCCTCCTTCGTCTCGTTTCACTCTCTTTCACCCTCCTTCGTCTCGTTTCGTTCTCTTTCACCCTCCTTCGTCTCGTTCCGCTCTCTTTCACCTTTCCTTCGACTCCTTTCGCTCTCTTTCACCTTCCTTCGTCTCGTTTCGTTCTCCTTCACCCTCCTTCGTCTCGTTTCGCTCTCTTTCACCCGCCTTCATCTCGTTTCGCTCTCTTTCACCCTCCTTCCTCTCGTTTCGCTCTCTTTCGTCTTGTTTCGGTCTCTTTCATCCTCCTTCGTCTCGTTTCGCTCTCTTTCACCCTCCTTCCTCTCGTTTCGCTCTCTTTCACCCTCCATCGTCTCGTTTCGCTCTCTTTCACCCTCCTTCGTCTCGTTTCGCTCTCTTTGACCCTCCTTCATCTCGTTTCACTCTCTTTCACCCTCCTTTGTCTCGTTTCATTCTCTTTCACCCTCCTTCGTCTCGTTCCGCTCTCTTTCACCTTTCCTTCGACTCCTTTCGCTCTCTTTCACCTTCCTTCGTCTCGTTTACCTTCTCTTTCACCCTCCTTCGTCTCGTTTCACTCTCTTTCACCCTCCTTCGTCTCGTTTCGTTCTCTTTCACCCTCCTTCCTCTCGTTTCGCTCTCTTTCTCCCTCCTTCATCTTGTTTCGGTCTCTTTCATCCTCCTTCGTCTCGTTTCGCTCTCTTTCACCCTCCTTCCTCTCGTTTCGCTCTCTTTCACCCTCCATCGTCTCGTTTCGCTCTCTTTCACCCTCCTTCGTCTCGTTTCGCTCTCTTTGACCCTCCACCATCTTTTTTCGCGCTCTTTGACCCTCCTTCGTCTCGTTTAGCTCTCTTGCACCCTCCTTCGTCTCGTTTCGCTCTCTTTCACCCTCCTTCGTCTCGTTTAGCTCTCTTTCAACCTCCTTCATCCCGTTTAGCTCTCTTTCACCCTCCTTCGTCTCGTTTCGCTCTCTTTCATCCTCCTTCGTCTCATTTCGCTCACTTTCACCCTCCTTCATCTCCTTTCGCTCTCTTTCACCCTCCTTCGTCTCGTTTCGCTCTCTTTCACCTTTCTTTGTCTCGTTTCGCTCTCTTTCACCCTCCTTCGTCTCGTTTCGCTCTCTTTCACCCTCCTTCGTCTTGCTTTGCTCTGTTGCACCCTCCTTCATCTCGTTTCACTCTCTTTCACCCTCCTTCGTCTCGTTTCGCTCTCTTTCACCCTCCTTCTTCTCGTTTCGCATTCTTTCACCCTCTTTCGTCTCGTTTCGCTCTCTTTCACCCTCCTTCGTCTTGTTTTGCTCTCTTCCACCCGCCTTTGTCTCGTTTCGCCCTCTTTCACCCTCCTTCGTCTCGTTTCACTCTCTTTCACCCTCCTTCGTCTCGTTCCGCTCTCTTTCACCTTTCCTTCGACTCCTTTCGCTCTCTTTCACCCTCCTTCGTCTCGTTTCGTTCTCTTTCACCCTCCTTCGTCTCGTTTCGCTCTCTTTCACCCGCCTTCAACACGTTTCGCTCTCTTTCACCCTCCTTCCTCTCGTTTCGCTCTCTTTCGCCCTCTATCGTCTTGTTTCGGTCTCTTTCATCCTCCTTCCTCTCGTTTCGCTCTCTTTCACCCTCCTTCGTCTCGTTTCGGTCTCTTTCACCCTCCTTCATCTCGTTCCACTCTCTTTCACCCTCCTTCGACTCCTTTCGCTCTCTTTCACCCTCCATTGTCTCGTTTCGCTCTCTTTCACCCTCCTTCCTCTTTTTTCGCTCTGTTCCACCCGCCTTCGTCTCTTTTCGCACTCTTTCATCCTCCTTCGTCTCGTTTCGGTCTCTTTCACCCTCCATTGTCTCGTTTCGCTCTCTTTCACCCTCCTTCCTCTTTTTTCGCTCTGTTCCACCCGCCTTCGTCTCTTTTCGCACTCTTTCATCCTCCTTCGTCTCGTTTCGGTCTCTTTCACCCTCCTTCATCTCGTTTCGCTCTCTTTCAACCTCCTTCGTCTCATTTCGCTCTCCTTCACCCTCCTTCATCTTGTTTTGCTCTGTTGCACCCTCCTTCATCTCGTTTCACTCTCTTTCATCCTCCTTCGTCTCGTTTCGCTCTCTTTCACCCTCCTTTTTCTCGTTTTGCTCTCTTTCACCCTTCTTTCGTCTTGTTTCGCTCTGTACCACCCGCCATCGTCTCGTTTCGCCCTCTTTCTCCCTCCTTCGTCTCGTTTCGCTCTCTTTCACCCTCCTTCATCTCGTTTCGCTCTCTTTCACCCTCATTCATCTCGTTTCACTCCCTTTCACCCTCCTTTGTCTCGTTTTACTCTCTTTCACCTTCCTTCGTCTCGTTTCGCTCTCTTTCACCTTCCTTCGTCTCGTTTCTCTCTCTTTCACCCTCCTACGTCTCATTTCGCTCTCTCCCACCCTCCTTCATCTCGTTTCGCTCTCTTTCACCCTCCTTCGTCTCATTTCGCTCTCTTTCACCCTCCTTCGTCTCTTTTCGCTCTCTTTCACCCTCCATCGTCTCGTTTCGCACTCTTTCACCCTCCTTCGTCTCGTTTCGCTCTCTTTCACCCTCCACCGTCTTGTTTCGCTCTCTTTGACCCTCCTTCGTCTCGTTTAGCTCTCTTGCACACTCCTTCGTCTTGTTTCGCTCTGATTTACACTCCTTCGTCTCGTTTTGCTCTCTTTCACCCTCGTTCGTCACGTTTCGCTCTCTTTCACCCTCCTTCGTCTTGTTTCGCTCTGTTCCACCCGCCTTAGTCTCGTTTCGCCCTCTTTCACCCTCCTTCGTCTCGTTTCACTCTCTTTCACCCTCCTTCGTCTCGTTTCGTTCTCTTTCACACTCCTTCGTCTCGTTCCGCTCTCTTTCACCATTCCTTCGACTCCTTTCGCTCTCTTTCACCTTCCTTCGTCTCGTTTCGTTCTCTTTCACCCTCCTTCGTCTCGTTTCGTTCTCTTTCACCCTCCTTCGTCTCGTTCCGCTCTCTTTCACCTTTCCTTCAACTCCTTTCGCTCTCTTTCACCTTCCTTCGTCTCGTTTCGTTCTCCTTCACCCTCCTTCGTCTCGTTTCGCTCTCTTTCACCCGCCTTCATCTCGTTTCGCTCTCTTTCACCCTCCTTCCTCTCGTTTCGCTCTCTTTCGTCTTGTTTCGGTCTCTTTCATCCTCCTTCGTCTCGTTTCGCTCTCTTTCACCCTCCTTCCTCTCGTTTCGCTCTCTTTCACCCTCCATCGTCTCGTTTCGCTCTCTTTCACCCTCCTTCGTCTCGTTTCGCTCTCTTTGACCCTCCTTCGTCTCGTTTCACTCTCTTTCACCCTCCTTCGTCTCGTTTCATTCTCTTTCACCCTCCTTCGTCTCGTTCCGCTCTCTTTCACATTTCCTTCGACTCCTTTCGCTCTCTTTCACCTTCCTTCGTCTCGTTTCGTTCTCTTTCACCCTCCTTCGTCTCGTTTCAATCTCTTTCACCCTCCTTCGTCTCGTTTCGTTCTCTTAAACCCTCCTTCCTCTCGTTTCGCTCTCTTTCTCCCTCCTTCGTCTTGTTTCGGTCTCTTTCATCCTCCTTCGTCTCGTTTCGCTCTCTTTCACCCTCCTTCCTCTCGTTTCGCTCTCTTTCACCCTCCATCGTCTCGTTTCGCTCTCTTTCACCCTCCTTCGTCTCGTTTCGCTCTCTTTCACCCTCCTTCGTCTCGTTTCACTCTCTTTCACCCTCCTTTGTCTCGTTTCGCTCTCTTTCACCCTCCTTCCTATCGTTTCGCTCTCTTTCACGCTCCATCGTCTTGTTTCGCTCTCTTTCACCCTCCTTCGTCTCGTTTCGCTCTCTTTCACCCTCCACCGTCTCATTTCGCTCTGTTTCACACTCCTTCGTATCGTTTTGCTCTCTTTCACCCTCCTTCATCTCCTTTCGCTCTCTTTCACCCTCCTTCATCTCGTTTCGCTCTCTTTCACCCTCCTTCGTCTCGTTTCGCTCTCTTTCACCCTCCTTCGTCTTGTTTCGCTCTCTTTTTCACTCATTCGTCTCGTTTCGCTCTCTTTTACTCTCCTTCATCTCCTTTCGCTCTCTTTCATGCTCCTTCGTCTCGCTTCGCCCTCTTTCACCCTCCTTCGTCTCGTTTTGCTCTCTTTCACCCTTCTTTCGTCTTGTTTCGCTCTGTACCACCCGCCTTCGTCTCGTTTCGCCCTCTTTCTCCCTCCTTAGTCTCGTTTCGATCTCTTTCAGCCTCCTTCGTCTCGTTTCGCTCTCTTTCACCCTCCTTTGTCTCGTTTCGCTCTCTTTCACCCTCCTTCCTCTCGTTTCGCTCTCTTTCACCCTCCTTCGTCTCGTTTCACTCTCTTTCACCCTCCTTTGTCTCGTTTCGCTCTCTTTCACCCTCCTTCCTATCGTTTCGCTCTCTTTCACGCTCCATCGTCTCGTTTCGCTCTCTTTCACCCTCCTTCGTCTCGTTCCGCTCTCTTTCACCCTCCTTCGTCTCGTTTCGCTCTCTTTCACCCTCCTTCGTCTTGTTTTGCTCTCTTTTTCACTCATTCGTCTCGTTTCGCTCTCTTTTACTCTCCTTCATCTCGTTTCGCTCTCTTTCATGCTCCTTCGTCTCGCTTCGCCCTCTTTCACCCTCCTTCGTCTTGTTTCGCTCTGTACCACCCGCCTTCGTCTCGTTTCGCCCTCTTTCTCCCTCCTTAGTCTCGTTTCGCTCTCTTTCACCCTCCTTCATCTCGTTTCGCTCTCTTTCACCCTCATTCATCTCGTTTCACTCCCTTTCACCCTCCTTTGTCTCGTTTTACTCTCTTTCACCTTCCTTCGTCTCGTTTCGCTCTCTTTCACCTTCCTTCGTCTCCTTTCGCTCTCTTTCTCCCTCCTTCATCTCCTTTCGCTCTCTTTCACCTTTCTTTGTATCGTTTCGCTCTCTTTCACCCTCCTTCGTCTCGTTTCGATCTCTTTCAGCCTCCTTCGTCTCGTTTCGCTCTCTTTCACCCTCCTTTGTCTCGTTTCGCTCTCTTTCACCCTCCTTCCTCTCGTTTCGCTCTCTTTCACCCTCCTTCGTCTCGTTTCACTCTCTTTCACCCTCCTTTGTCTCGTTTCGCTCTCTTTCACCCTCCTTCCTATCGTTTCGCTCTCTTTCACGCTCCATCGTCTTGTTTCGCTCTCTTTCATCCTCCTTCGTCTTGTTTCGCTCTCTTTCACCCTCCACCGTCTCATTTCGCTCTGTTTCACACTCCTTCGTATCGTTTTGCTCTCTTTCACCCTCCTTCATCTCCTTTCGCTCTCTTTCACCCTCCTTCGTCTCGTTTCGCTGTCTTTGACCCTCCTTCGTCTCGTTTCACTCTCTTTCACCCTCCTTCGTCTCATTTCATTCTCTTTCACCCTCCTTCGTCTCGTTCCGCTCTCTTTCACCTTTCCTTCGACTCCTTTCGCTCTCTTTCACCTTCCTTTGTCTCGTTTCGTTCTCTTTCACCCTCCTTCGTCTCGTTTCACTCTCTTTCACCCTCCTTCGTCTCGTTTCGTTCTCTTTCACCCTCCTTCGTCTCGTTCCGCTCTCTTTCACCTTTCCTTCGACTCCTTTCGCTCTCTTTCACCTTCCTTCGTCTCGTTTCGTTCTCCTTCACCCTCCTTCGTCTCGTTTCGCTCTCTTTCACCCTCCTTCGTCTCGTTCCGCTCTCTTTCACCTTTCCTTCGACTCCTTTCGCTCTCTTTCACCTTCCTTCGTCTCGTTTCGTTCTCCTTCACCCTCCTTCGTCTCGCTTCGCCCTCTTTCACCCTCCTTCGTCTTGTTTCGCTCTGTACCACCCGCCTTCGTCTCGTTTCGCCCTCTTTCTCCCTCCTTAGTCTCGTTTCGCTCTCTTTCACCCTCCTTCATCTCGTTTCGCTCTCTTTCACCCTCATTCATCTCGTTTCACTCCCTTTCACCCTCCTTTGTCTCGTTTTACTCTCTTTCACCTTCCTTCGTCTCGTTTCGCTCTCTTTCACCTTCCTTCGTCTCCTTTCGCTCTCTTTCTCCCTCCTTCATCTCCTTTCGCTCTCTTTCACCTTTCTTTGTATCGTTTCGCTCTCTTTCACCCTCCTTCGTCTCGTTTCGATCTCTTTCAGCCTCCTTCGTCTCGTTTCGCTCTCTTTCACCCTCCTTTGTCTCGTTTCGCTCTCTTTCACCCTCCTTCCTCTCGTTTCGCTCTCTTTCACCCTCCTTCGTCTCGTTTCACTCTCTTTCACCCTCCTTTGTCTCGTTTCGCTCTCTTTCACCCTCCTTCCTATCGTTTCGCTCTCTTTCACGCTCCATCGTCTTGTTTCGCTCTCTTTCATCCTCCTTCGTCTTGTTTCGCTCTCTTTCACCCTCCACCGTCTCATTTCGCTCTGTTTCACACTCCTTCGTATCGTTTTGCTCTCTTTCACCCTCCTTCATCTCCTTTCGCTCTCTTTCACCCTCCTTCGTCTCGTTTCGCTGTCTTTGACCCTCCTTCGTCTCGTTTCACTCTCTTTCACCCTCCTTCGTCTCATTTCATTCTCTTTCACCCTCCTTCGTCTCGTTCCGCTCTCTTTCACCTTTCCTTCGACTCCTTTCGCTCTCTTTCACCTTCCTTTGTCTCGTTTCGTTCTCTTTCACCCTCCTTCGTCTCGTTTCACTCTCTTTCACCCTCCTTCGTCTCGTTTCGTTCTCTTTCACCCTCCTTCGTCTCGTTCCGCTCTCTTTCACCTTTCCTTCGACTCCTTTCGCTCTCTTTCACCTTCCTTCGTCTCGTTTCGTTCTCCTTCACCCTCCTTCGTCTCGTTTCGCTCTCTTTCACCCGCCTTCATCTCGTTTCGCTCTCTTTCACCCTCCTTCCTCTCGTTTCGCTCTCTTTCGTCTTGTTTCGGTCTCTTTCATCCTCCTTCGTCTCGTTTCGCTCTCTTTCACCCTCCTTCCTCTCGTTTCGCTCTCTTTCACCCTCCATCGTCTCGTTTCGCTCTCTTTCACCCTCCTTCGTCTCGTTTCGCTCTCTTTGACCCTCCTTCGTCTCGTTTCACTCTCTTTCACCCTCCTTCGTCTCGTTTCATTCTCTATCACCCTCCTTCGTCTCGTTCCGCTCTCTTTCACCTTTCCTTCAACTCCTTTCGCTCTCTTTCACCTTCCTTCGTCTCGTTTCATTCTCTTTCACCCTCCTTCGTCTCGTTTCACTCTCTTTCACCCTCCTTCGTCTCGTTTCGTTCTCTTTCACCCTCCTTCCTCTCGTTTCGCTCTCTTTCTCCCTCCTTCGTCTTGTTTCGATCTCTTTCATCCTCCTTCGTCTCGTTTCGCTCTCTTTCACCCTCCTTCCTCTCGTTTCGCTCTCTTTCACCCTCCATCGTCTCGTTTCGCTCTCTTTCACCCTCCTTCGTCTCGTTTCGCAATCTTTGACCCTCCACCATCTTGTTTCGCGCTCTTTGACCCTCCTTCGTCTCGTTTAGCTCTCTTGCACCCTCCTTCGTCTCGTTTCGCTCTCTTTCACCCTCCTTCGTCTCGTTTAGCGTTCTTTCAACCTCCTTCATCCCGTTTAGCTCTCTTTCACCCTCCTTCGTCTCGTTTCGCTCTCTTTGACCCTCCTTCATCTCGTTTCGCTCTCTTTCACCCTCCTTCGTCTCATTTCGCTCTCTTTCACCCTCCTTCTTCTCGTTTCGCTCTCTTTCACCCTCCTTCATCTCGTTTCGCTCTCTTTCACCCTCCTTTGTCTCCTTTCGGTCTCTTTCACCCTCCTTCATCTCATTCCACTCTCTTTCACCCTCCTTCGACTCTTTTCGCTCTCTTTCACCCTCCTTCGTCTCATTTCGCTCACTTTCACCCTCCTTCATCTCCTTTCGCTCTCTTTCTCCCTCCTTCATCTCGTTTCGCTCTCTTTCACCTTTCTTTGTCTCGTTTCGCTCTCTTTCACCCTCCTTCGTCTCGTTTCGATCTCTTTCAGCCTCCTTCGTCTCGTTTCGCTCTCTTTCACCCTCCTTTGTCTCGTTTCGCTCTCTTTCACCCTCCTTCCTCTCGTTTCGCTCTCTTTCACCCTCCTTCGTCTCGTTTCACTCTCTTTCACCCTCCTTTGTCTCGTTTCGCTCTCTTTCACCCTCCTTCCTATCGTTTCGCTCTCTTTCACGCTCCATCGTCTTGTTTCGCTCTCTTTCACCCTCCTTCGTCTTGTTTCGCTCTCTTTCACCCTCCACCGTCTCATTTCGCTCTGTTTCACACTCCTTCGTATCGTTTTGCTCTCTTTCACCCTCCTTCATCTCCTTTCGCTCTCTTTCACCCTCGTTCGTCTCGTTTCGCTCTCTTTCACCCTCCACCGTCTTGTTTCGCTCTATTTGACCCTCCTTCGTCTCGTTTAGCTCTCTTGCACACTCCTTCGTCTTGTTTCGCTCTGATTTACACTCCTTCGTCTCGTTTTGCTCTCTTTCACCCTCCTTCGTCACGTTTCGCTCTCTTTCACCCTCCTTCGTCTTGTTTCGCTCTGTTCCACCCGCCTTAGTCTCGTTTCGCCCTCTTTCACCCTCCTTCGTCTCGTTTCACTCTCTTTCACCCTCCTTCGTCTCATTTCGTTCTCTTTCACCCTCCTTCGTCTCGTTCCGCTCTCTTTCACCTTTCCTTCGACTCCTTTCGCTCTCTTTCACCTTCCTTCGTCTCGTTTCGTTCTCCTTCACCCTCCTTCGTCTCGTTTCGCTCTCTTTGACCCTCCTTCGTCTCGTTTCACTCTCTTTCACCCTCCTTCGTCTCGTTTCATTCTCTTTCACCCTCCTTCGTCTCGGTCCGCTCTCTTTCACCTTTCCTTCGACTCCTTTCGCTCTCTTTCACCTTCCTTCGTCTCGTTTCGTTCTCTTTCACCCTCCTTCGTCTCGTTTCACTCTCTTTTTAACCCTCCTTCGTCTCGTTTCGTTCTCTTTCACCCTCCTTCGTCTCGTTCCGCTCTCTTTCACCTTTCCTTCGACTCCTTTGCTCTCTTTCACCTTCCTTCGTCTCGTTTCGTTCTCCTTCACCCTCCTTCGTCTCGTTTCGCTCTCTTTCACCCACCTTCATCTCGTTTCGCTCTCTTTCACGCTCCTTCCTCTCGTTTCGCTCTCTTTCGTCTTGTTTCGATCTCTTTCATCCTCCTTCGTCTCGTTTCGCTCTCTTTCACCCTCCTTCCTCTCGTTTCGCTCTCTTTCACCCTCCATCGTCTCGTTTCGCTCTCTTTCACCCTCCTTCGTCTCGTTTCGCTCTCTTTGACCCTCCTTCGTCTCGTTTCACTCTCTTTCACCCTCCTTCGTCTCGTTTCATTCCCTTTCACCCTCCTTCGTCTCGTTCCGCTCTCTTTCACCTTTCCTTCGACTCCTTTCGCTCTCTTTCACCTTCCTTCGTCTCGTTTTGTTCTCTTTCACCCTCCTTCGTCTCGTTTCCGCCTCTTTCACCCTCCTTCATCTCGTTTCGTTCTCTTTCACCCTCCTTCCTCTCGTTTCGCTCTCTTTCTCCCTCCTTCGTCTTGTTTCGGTCTCTTTCATCCTCCTTCGTCTCGTTTCGCTCTCTTTCACCCTCCTTCCTCTCGTTTCGCTCTCTTTCACCCTCCATCGTCTCGTTTCGCTCTCTTTCACCCTCCTTCGTCTCGTTTCGCTCTCTTTGACCCTCCACCATCTTGTTTCGCGCTCTTTGACCCTCCTTCGTCTCGTTTAGCTCTCTTGCACCCTCCTTCGTCTCGTTTCGCTCTCTTTCACCCTCCTTCGTCTCGTTTAGCTCTCTTTCAACCTCCTTCATCCCGTTTAGCTCTCTTTCACCCTCCTTCGTCTCGTTTCGCTCTCTTTGACCCTCCTTCATCTCGTTTCGCTCTCTTTCACCCTCCTTCGTCTCATTTCGCTCTCTTTCACCCTCCTTCTTCTCGTTTTGCTCTCTTTCACCCTCCTTCATCTTGTTTCGCTCTCTTTCACCCTCCTTTGTCTCCTTTCGGTCTCTTTCACCCTCCTTCATCTCATTCCACTCTCTTTCACCCTCCTTCGACCCTTTTCGCTCTCTTTCACCCTCCTTCGTCTCATTTCGCTCACTTTCACCCTCCTTCATCTCCTTTCGCTCTCTTTCACCCTCCTTCATCTCGTTTCGCTCTCTTTTACCTTTCTTTGTCTCGTTTCGCTCTCTTTCACCCTCCTTCGTCTCGTTTCGATCTCTTTCAGACTCCTTCGTCTCGTTTCGCTCTCTTTCACCCTCCTTTGTCTCGTTTCGCTCTCTTTCACCCTCCTTCCTCTCGTTTCGCTCTCTTTCACCCTCCTTCGTCTCGTTTCACTCTCTTTCACCCTCCTTTGTCTCGTTTCGCTCTCTTTCACCCTCCTTCCTATCGTTTCGCTCTCTTTCACGCTCCATCGTCTTGTTTCGCTCTCTTTCACCCTCCTTCATCTCGTTTCGCTCTCTTTCACCCTCCACCGTCTCATTTCGCTCTGTTTCACACTCCTTCGTATCGTTTTGCTCTCTTTCACCCTCCTTCATCTCCTTTCGCTCTCTTTCACCCTCCTTCGTCTTGTTTCGCTCTGTTGCACCCGCCTTCCTCTCGTTTCGCTCTCTTTCACCCTCCATCGTCTTGTTTCGCTCTCTTTCACCCTCCTTCGTCTCGTTTCGCTCTCTTTCACCCTCCACCGTCTCATTTCGCTCTCTTTCACCCTCCTTCATCTCGTTCCGCTCTCTTTCACCCTCCTTCGTCTCGTTTCGCTCTCTTTCACCCTCCTTCATCTCGTTTCGTTCTCTTTCACCCTCCTTCGTCTCGTTCCGCTCTCTTTCACCTTTCCTTCGACTCCTTTCGCTCTCTTTCACCTTCCTTCGTCTCGTTTCGTTCTCTTTCACCCTCCTTCGTCTCGTTTCACTCTCTTTCACCCTCCTTCGTCTCGTTTCGTTCTCTTTCACCCTCCTTCGTCTCGTTCCGCTCTCTTTCACCTTTCCTTCGACTCCTTTCGCTCTCTTTCACCTTCCTTCGTCTCGTTTCGTTCTCCTTCACCCTCCTTCGTCTCGTTTCGCTCTCTTTCACCCGCCTTCATCTCGTTTCGCTCTCTTTCACCCTCCTTCCTCTCGTTTCGCTCTCTTTCGTCTTGTTTCGGTCTCTTTCATCCTCCTTCGTCTCGTTTCGCTCTCTTTCACCCTCCTTCCTCTCGTTTCGCTCTCTTTCACCCTCCATCGTCTCGTTTCGCTCTCTTTCACCCTCCTTCGTCTCGTTTCGCTCTCTTTCACCCTCCTTCGTCTCGTTTCATTCCCTTTCACCCTCCTTCGTCTCGTTCCGCTCTCTTTCACCTTTCCTTCGACTCCTTTCGCTCTCTTTCACCTTCCTTCGTCTCGTTTTGTTCTCTTTCACCCTCCTTCGTCTCGTTTCCGCCTCTTTCACCCTCCTTCATCTCGTTTCGTTCTCTTTCACCCTCCTTCCTCTCGTTTCGCTCTCTTTCTCCCTCCTTCGTCTTGTTTCGGTCTCTTTCATCCTCCTTCGTCTCGTTTCGCTCTCTTTCACCCTCCTTCCTCTCGTTTCGCTCTCTTTCACCCTCCATCGTCTCGTTTCGCTCTCTTTCACCCTCCTTCGTCTCGTTTCGCTCTCTTTGACCCTCCACCATCTTGTTTCGCGCTCTTTGACCCTCCTTCGTCTCGTTTAGCTCTCTTGCACCCTCCTTCGTCTCGTTTCGCTCTCTTTCACCCTCCTTCGTCTCGTTTAGCTCTCTTTCAACCTCCTTCATCCCGTTTAGCTCTCTTTCACCCTCCTTCGTCTCGTTTCGCTCTCTTTGACCCTCCTTCATCTCGTTTCGCTCTCTTTCACCCTCCTTCGTCTCATTTCGCTCTCTTTCACCCTCCTTCTTCTCGTTTTGCTCTCTTTCACCCTCCTTCATCTTGTTTCGCTCTCTTTCACCCTCCTTTGTCTCCTTTCGGTCTCTTTCACCCTCCTTCATCTCATTCCACTCTCTTTCACCCTCCTTCGACCCTTTTCGCTCTCTTTCACCCTCCTTCGTCTCATTTCGCTCACTTTCACCCTCCTTCATCTCCTTTCGCTCTCTTTCACCCTCCTTCATCTCGTTTCGCTCTCTTTTACCTTTCTTTGTCTCGTTTCGCTCTCTTTCACCCTCCTTCGTCTCGTTTCGATCTCTTTCAGCCTCCTTCGTCTCGTTTCGCTCTCTTTCACCCTCCTTTGTCTCGTTTCGCTCTCTTTCACCCTCCTTCCTCTCGTTTCGCTCTCTTTCACCCTCCTTCGTCTCGTTTCACTCTCTTTCACCCTCCTTTGTCTCGTTTCGCTCTCTTTCACCCTCCTTCCTATCGTTTCGCTCTCTTTCACGCTCCATCGTCTTGTTTCGCTCTCTTTCACCCTCCTTCATCTCGTTTCGCTCTCTTTCACCCTCCACCGTCTCATTTCGCTCTGTTTCACACTCCTTCGTATCGTTTTGCTCTCTTTCACCCTCCTTCATCTCCTTTCGCTCTCTTTCACCCTCCTTCGTCTTGTTTCGCTCTGTTGCACCCGCCTTCCTCTCGTTTCGCTCTCTTTCACCCTCCATCGTCTTGTTTCGCTCTCTTTCACCCTCCTTCGTCTCGTTTCGCTCTCTTTCACCCTCCACCGTCTCATTTCGCTCTCTTTCACCCTCCTTCATCTCGTTCCGCTCTCTTTCACCCTCCTTCGTCTCGTTTCGCTCTCTTTCACCCTCCTTCATCTCGTTTCGTTCTCTTTCACCCTCCTTCGTCTCGTTCCGCTCTCTTTCACCTTTCCTTCGACTCCTTTCGCTCTCTTTCACCCTCCTTTGTCTCGTTTCGCTCTCTTTGACCCTCCTTCATCTATTTTCGCTCTCTTTCACCCTCCTTCGTCTCGTTTCGCTCTCCTTCACCCTCCTTCGTCTTGTTTTGCTCTGTTGCACCCTCCTTCATCTCGTTTCACTCTCTTTCACCCTTCTTCATCTCGTTTCACTCTCTTTAACCCTCCTTCGTCTCGTTTCGCTCTCTTTCACCCTCCTTCCTCTCGTTTCGCTCTCTTTCGCCCTCTATCGTCTTGTTTCGGTCTCTTTCATCCTCCTGCCTCTCGTTTCGCACTCTTTCGCCCTCCTTCGTCTCGTTTCGCTCTCTTTCACCCTCCTTCCTCTCGTTTCGCTCTCTTTCACCCTCCATCGTCTCGTTTCGTTCTCTTTGACCCTCCTTCGTCTCGTTTCGCTCTCTTTGACCCTCCACCGTTTAGTTTCGCTCTCTTTGACACTCCTTTGTCTCGTTTCGCTCTCTTTCACCCTCCTTCGTCTCGTTTCGGTCTCTTTCACCCTCCTTCATCTCGTTCCACTCTCTTTCACCCTCCTTCGACTCCTTTCGCTCTCTTTCACCCTCCTTTGACTCGTTTCGCTCTCTTTCACCCTCCTTCCTCTTTTTTCGCTCTCTTTCACCCGCCATCGTCTTGTTTCGCTATCTTTCACCCTCCTTCGTCTCGTTTGCTCTCTTTGACCCTCCTTCGTCTCGTTCAGCTCTCTTTCATCCTCCTTCGTCTCGTTTAGCTCTCTTTCATCCTCCTTCGTCTCGTTTCGCTCTGTTTCACACTCCTTCGTTTCGTTTTGCTCACTTTCACCCTCCTTCCTCTCGTTTCACTCTCTTTCACCCTCCTTCTTCTCGTTTCGCTCTCTTTCACCCTCCTTTGTCTCGTTTCGCTCTCTTTGACCCTCCTTCATCTATTTTCGCTCTCTTTCACCCTCCTTCGTCTCGTTTCGCTCTCCTTCACCCTCCTTCGTCTTGTTTTGCTCTGTTGCACCCTCCTTCATCTCGTTTCACTCTCTTTCACCCTCCTTCGTCTCGTTTCGCTCTCTTTCACCCTCCTTTTTCTCGTTTCGCTCTCTTTCACCCTCCTTCGTCTCGTTCCGCTCTCTTTCACCCTCCTTCGTCTCGTTTCGCTCTCTTTCACCCTCCTTCGTTTTGTTTCGCTCTCTTTTTCACTCATTCGTCTCGTTTCGCTCTCTTTCACTCTCCATCATCTCGTTTCGCTCTCTTTCTCCCTCCTTCGTCTTGTTTCGGTCTCTTTGACCCTCCACCATCTTGTTTCGCGCTCTTTGACCCTCCTTCGTCTCGTTTAGCTCTCTTGCACCCTCCTTCGTCTCGTTTCGCTCTCTTTCACCCTCCTTCGTCTCGTTTAGCTCTCTTTCAACCTCCTTCATCCCGTTTAGCTCTCTTTCACCCTCCTTCGTCTCGTTTCGCTCTCTTTGACCCTCCTTCATCTCGTTTCGCTCTCTTTCACCCTCCTTCGTCTCATTTCGCTCTCTTTCACCCTCCTTCTTCTCGTTTTGCTCTCTTTCACCCTCCTTCATCTTGTTTCGCTCTCTTTCACCCTCCTTTGTCTCCTTTCGGTCTCTTTCACCCTCCTTCATCTCATTCCACTCTCTTTCACCCTCCTTCGACTCTTTTCGCTCTCTTTCACCCTCCTTCGTCTCATTTCGCTCACTTTCACCCTCCTTCATCTCCTTTCGCTCTCTTTCACCCTCCTTCATCTCGTTTCGCTCTCTTTTACCTTTCTTTGTCTCGTTTCGCTCTCTTTCACCCTCCTTCGTCTCGTTTCGATCTCTTTCAGCCTCCTTCGTCTCGTTTCGCTCTCTTTCACCCTCCTTTGTCTCGTTTCGCTCTCTTTCACCCTCCTTCCTCTCGTTTCGCTCTCTTTCACCCTCCTTCGTCTCGTTTCACTCTCTTTCACCCTCCTTTGTCTCGTTTCGCTCTCTTTCACCCTCCTTCCTATCGTTTCGCTCTCTTTCACGCTCCATCGTCTTGTTTCGCTCTCTTTCACCCTCCTTCGTCTCGTTTCGCTCTCTTTCACCCTCCACCGTCTCATTTCGCTCTGTTTCACACTCCTTCGTATCGTTTTGCTCTCTTTCACCCTCCTTCATCTCCTTTCGCTCTCTTTCACCCTCCTTCGTCTTGTTTCGCTCTGTTGCACCCGCCTTCCTCTCGTTTCGCTCTCTTTCACCCTCCATCGTCTTGTTTCGCTCTCTTTCACCCTCCTTCGTCTCGTTTCGCTCTCTTTCACCCTCCACCGTCTCATTTTGCTCTCTTTCACCCTCCTTCATCTCGTTCCGCTCTCTTTCACCCTCCTTCGTCTCGTTTCGCTCTCTTTCACCCTCCTTCATCTCGTTTTGTTCTCTTTAACCCTCCTTCGTCTCGTTCCGCTCTCTTTCACCTTTCCTTCGACTCCTTTCGCTCTCTTTCACCCTCCTTTGTCTCGTTTCGCTCTCTTTGACCCTCCTTCATCTATTTTTTATCTCTCTTTCACCCTCCTTCGTCTCGTTTCGCTCTCCTTCACCCTCCTTCGTCTTGTTTTGCTCTGTTGCACCCTCCTTCATCTCGTTTCACTCTCTTTCACCCTTCTTCATCTCGTTTCACTCTCTTTCACCCTCCTTCGTCTCGTTTCGCTCTCTTTCACCCTCCTTCCTCTCGTTTCGCTCTCTTTCGCCCTCTGTCGTCTTGTTTCGGTCTCTTTCATCCTCCTGCCTCTCGTTTCGCACTCTTTCGCCCTCCTTCGTCTCGTTTCGCTCTCTTTCACCCTCCTTCCTCTCGTTTCGCTCTCTTTCACCCTCCATCGTCTCGTTTCGTTCTCTTTGACCCTCCTTCGTCTCGTTTCGCTCTCTTTGACCCTCCACCGTTTAGTTTCGCTCTCTTTGACACTCCTTTGTCTCGTTTCGCTCTCTTTCACCCTCCTTCGTCTCGTTTCGGTCTCTTTCACCCTCCTTCATCTCGTTCCACTCTCTTTCACCCTCCTTCGACTCCTTTCGCTCTCTTTCACCCTCCTTTGACTCGTTTCGCTCTCTTTCACCCTCCTTCCTCTTTTTTCGCTCTCTTTCACCCGCCATCGTCTTGTTTCGCTATCTTTCACCCTCCTTCGTCTCGTTTGCTCTCTTTGACCCTCCTTCGTCTCGTTCAGCTCTCTTTCATCCTCCTTCGTCTCGTTTAGCTCTCTTTCATCCTCCTTCGTCTCGTTTCGCTCTGTTTCACACTCCTTCGTTTCGTTTTGCTCACTTTCACCCTCCTTCCTCTCGTTTCACTCTCTTTCACCCTCCTTCTTCTCGTTTCGCTCTCTTTCACCCTCCTTTGTCTCGTTTCGCTCTCTTTGACCCTCCTTCATCTATTTTCGCTCTCTTTCACCCTCCTTCGTCTCGTTTCGCTCTCCTTCACCCTCCTTCGTCTTGTTTTGCTCTGTTGCACCCTCCTTCATCTCGTTTCACTCTCTTTCACCCTCCTTCGTCTCGTTTCGCTCTCTTTCACCCTCCTTTTTCTCGTTTCGCTCTCTTTCACCCTCCTTCGTCTCGTTCCGCTCTCTTTCACCCTCCTTCGTCTCGTTTCGCTCTCTTTCACCCTCCTTCGTTTTGTTTCGCTCTCTTTTTCACTAATTCGTCTCGTTTCGCTCTCTTTTACTCTCCTTCATCTCGTTTCGCTCTCTTTCATGCTCCTTCATCTCGCTTCGCCCTCTTTCACCCTCCTTCGTCTCGTTTTGCTCTCTTTTACCCTTCTTTCGTCTTGTTTCGCTCTGTACCACCCGCCTTCGTCTTGCTTCGCCCTCTTTCTCCCTCCTTCGTCTCGTTTCGCTCTCTTTCACCCTTCTTCGTCTCGTTTCGCTCTCTTTGACCCTCCTTCGTCTCGTTTCACTCTCTTTCACCCTCCTTCGTCTCGTTTCGTTCTCTTTCACCCTCCTTCGTCTCGTTGCGTTCTCTTTCACCCTCCTTCCTCTCGTTTCGCTCTCTTTCGCCCTCCTTCGTCTTGTTTCGGTCTCTTTCATCCTCCTTCGTCTCGTTTCGCTCTCTTTCACCCTCCTTCCTCTCGTTTCGCTCTCTTTCACCCTCCATCGTCTCGGTTCGCTCTCTTTCACCCTCCTTCGTCTCGTTTCGCTCTCTTTGACCCTCCACCGTCTTGTTTCGCGCTCTTTGACCCTCCTTCGTCTCGTTTAGCTCTCTTGCACCCTTCTTCGTCTCGTTTCGCTCCCTTTCACCCTCCTTCGTCTCGTTTAGCTCTCCTTCAACCTCCTTCATCCCGTTTAGCTCTCTTTCACCCTCCTTCGTCTCGTTTCGCTCTCTTTGACCCTCCTTCATCTCGTTTCGCTCTCTTTCACCCTCCTTCGTCTCATTTCGCTCTCTTTCACCCTCCTTCTTCTCGTTTCGCTCTCTTTCACCCTGCTTCATCTCGTTTCGCTCTCTTTCACCCTCCTTCGTCTCGTTTCGGTCTCTTTCACCCTCCTTCATCTCGTTCCACTCCCTTTCACCCTCCTTCGACTATTTTCGCTCTCTTTCACCCTCCTTCGTCTCATTTCGCTCACTTTCACCCTCCTTCATCTCCTTTCGCTCTCTTTCACCCTCCTTCGTCTCGTTTCGCTCTCTTTCACCTTTCTTTGTCTCGTTTCGCTCTCTTTCACCCTCCTTCGTCTCGTTTCGCTCTCTTTCAGCCTCCTTCGTCTCGTTTCGCTCTCTTTCACCCTCCTTTGTCTCGTTTCGCTCTCTTTCACCCTCCTTCCTCTCGTTTCACTCTCTTTCACCCTCCTTCATCTCGTTTCACTCTCTTTCACCCTCCTTTGTCTCGTTTCGCTCTCTTTCACCCTCCTTCCTCTCGTTTCGCTCTCTTTCACCCTCCTTCGTCTTGTTTCGCTCTCTTTCACCCTCCTTCGTCTCGTTTCGCTCTCTTTCACCCTCCACCGTCTCATTTCGCTCTGTTTCACACTCCTTCGTATCGTTTTGCTCTCTTTCACCCTCCTTCATCTCCTTTCGCTCTCTTTCACCCTCCTTCGTCTTGTTTCGCTCTGTTGCACCCGCCTTCCTCTCGTTTCGCTCTCTTTCACCCTCCATCGTCTTGTTTCGCTCTCTTTCACCCTCCTTTGTCTCGTTTCGCTCTCTTTCACCCTCCTTCGTCTCGTTTCGCTCTCTTTTACACTCTTTCGTCTCGTTTCACTCTCTTTTACCCTCCTTCATCTCGTTTCGCTCTCTTTCATGCTCCTTCGTCTCGCTTCGCCCTCTTTCACCCTCCTTCGTTTCGTTTTGCTCTCTTTCACCCTTCTTTCGTCTTGTTTCGCTCTGTTCCACCCACCTTCGTCTCGTTTCGCCCTCTTTCACCATCCTTTGTTTAGTTTCGCTCTCTTTCACCCTCCTTCATCTCGTTTCGCTCTCTATTAACCTTCCTTCGTCTCGTTTCACTCTCTTTCACCTTCCTTCGTCTCGTTTCGCTCTCTTTCACCCTCCTTCGTCTCGTTTTCGCTCTCTTCCACCCTCCTTCATCTCGTTTCGCTCTCTTTCACCCTCCTTCATCTCGTTTCGCTCTCTTTCACCCTCCTTCCTCTCGTTTCGCTCTCTTTCACTCTCCATCGTCTCGCTTCACTCTCTTTCACCCTCCTTCGTCACGTTTCGCTCTCTTTCACCCTCCACCGTCTTGTTTCGCTCTCTTTGACCCTCCTTCGTCTCGTTTAGCTCTCTTGCACCCTCCTTTGTCTCGTTTCGCTCTTTTTCACCCTCCTTCGTCTTGTTTCGCTCTGTTTTACACTCCGTTGTCTCCTTTTGCTCTCTTTCACCCTCCTTCGTCTCGTTTCGCTCTTTTTCACCCTCCTTCGTCTTGTTTCGCTCTGTTCCACCCGCCGTCGTCTCATTTTGCCCACTTTCACCCTCCTTCGTCTCGTTTCACTCTCTTTCACCCTCCTTCGTCTCGTTTTGCTCTCTTTCACCCTCCTTCATCTCGTTTCGCTCTCTTTCACCCTCCTTTGTCTCGTTTTACTCTCTTTCACCTTCCTTCGTCTCGTTTCGCTCTCTTTCACCATCCTTCGTCTCGTTTCTCTCTCTTTCACTCTCCTTCGTCTCATTTCGCTCTCTCCCACCCTCCTTCATCTCGTTTCGCTCTCTTTCACCCTCCTTCGTCTCATTTCGCTCTCTTTCACCCACCTTCGTCTCTTTTCGCTCTCTTTCACCCTCCATCGTCTCGTTTCGCTCTCTTTCACCCTCCTTCGTCTCGTTTCGCTCTCTTTCAGCCTCCACCGTCTTGTTTCGCTCTCTTTGACCCTCCTTTGTCTCGTTTAGCTCTCTTGCACACTCCTTCGTCTTGTTTCGCTCTGATTTACACTCCTTCGTCACGTTTCGCTCTCTTTCAAACTCCTTCGTCTTGTTTCGCTCTGTTCCACCCGCCTTAGTCTCGTTTCGTCCTCTTTCACCCTCCTTCGTCTCGTTTCACTCTCTTTCACCCTCCTTCGTCTCGTTTCGTTCTCTTTCACCCTCCTTCGTCTCGTTCCGCTCTCTTTCACCTTTCCTTCGACTCCTTTCGCTCTCTTTCACCTTCCTTCCTCTCATTTCGTTCTCCTTCACCCTCCTTCGTCTCGTTTCGCTCTCTTTCACCCGCCTTCATCTCGTTTCGCTCTCTTTCACCCTCCTTCCTCTCGTTTCGCTCTCTTTCGACCTCCTTCGTCTTGTTTCGGTCTCTTTCATCCTCCTTCATCTCGTTTCGCTCTCTTTCACCCTCCTTCCTCTCGTTTCGCTCACTTTCACCCTCCATCGTCTCGTTTCGCTCTCTTTCACCCTCCTTCGTCTCGTTTCGCTCTCTTTGACCCTCCTTCGTCTCGTTTCACTCTCTTTCACCCTCCTTCGTCTCTTTTCGTTCTCTTTCACCCTCCTTCATCTCGTTCCGCTCTCTTTCACCTTTCCTTCGACTCCTTTCGCTCTCTTTCACCTTCCTTCGTCTCGTTTTGTTCTCTTTCACGCTCCTTCGTCTCGTTTCACTCTCTTTCACCCTCCTTCGTCTCGTTTCGTTCTCTTTCACCCTCCTTCCTCTCGTTTCGCTCTCTTTCGCCCTCCTTCGTCTTGTTTCGGTCTCTTTCATCCTCCTTCGTCTCGTTTCGCTCTCTTTCACCCTCCTTCCTCTCGTTTCGCTCTCTTTCACCCTCCATCGTCTCGTTTCGCTCTCTTTCACCCCCTTCGTCTCGTTTTGCTCTCTTTGACCCTCCACCGTCTTGTTTCGCGCTCTTTGACCCTCCTTCGTCTCGTTTAGCTCTCTTGCACCCTCCTTCCTCTCGTTTCGCTCTCTTTGACCCTCCTTCATCTCGTTTCGCTCTCTTTCACCCTCCTTTGTCTCGTTTCGTTCTCTTTCACCCTCTATCGTCTTGTTTCGCTCTCTTTCACCCTCCACCGTCTCATTTCGCTCTGTTTCACACTCCTTCGTATCGTTTTGCTCTCTTTCACCCTCCTTCATCTCCTTTCGCTCTCTTTCACCCTCCTTCGTCTTGTTTCGCTCTGTTGCACCCGCCTTTCTCTCGTTTCGCTCTCTTTCACCCTCCATCGTCTTGTTTCACTCTCTTTCACCCTCCTTTGTCTCGTTTCGCTCTCTTTCACCCTCCTTCGTCTCGTTTCGCTCTCTTTCACCCTCCTTCGTCTCGTTTTGCTCTCTTTCACCCTTCTTTCGTCTTGATTCACTCTGTTCCACCCGCCTTCGTCTCGTTTCGCCCTCTTTCACCATCCTTTGTTTCGTTTCGCTCTCTTTCACCCTCCTTCATCTCGTTTCGCTCTCTATTAACCTTCCTTCGTCTCGTTTCACTCTCTTTCACCTTCCTTCGTCTCGTTTCGCTCTCTTCCACCCTCCTCCGTCTCGTTTCGCTCTCTTTCACCCTCCTTCATCTCGTTTCGCTCTCTTTCACCCTCCTTCCTCTCGTTTCGCTCTCTTTCACTCTCCATCGTCTCGTTTAGCTCTCTTTCAACCTCCTTCATCCCGTTTAGCTCTCTTTCACCCTCCTTCGTCTCGTTTCGCTCTCTTTGACCCTCCTTCATCTCGTTTCGCTCTCTTTCACCCTCCTTCGTCTCATTTCGCTCTCTTTCATCCTCCTTCTTCTCGTTTCGCTCTCTTTCACCCTCCTTCATCTCGTTTCGCTCTCTTTCACCCTCCTTCGTCTCGTTTCGGTCGCTTTCACCCTCCTTCATCTCGTTCCACTCTCTTTCACCCTCCTTCGACTCTTTTCGCTCTCTTTCACCCTCCTTCGTCTCATTTCGCTCACTTTCACCCTCCTTCATCTCCTTTCGCTCTCTTTCACCCTCCTTCGTCTCGTTTCGCTCTCTTTCACCTTTCTTTGTCTCGTTTCGCTCTCTTTCACCCTCCTTCGTCTCGTTTCGCTCTCTTTCAGCCTCCTTCGTCTCGTTTCGCTCTCTTTCACCCTCCTTTGTCTCGTTTCGCTCTCTTTCACCCTCCTTCCTCTCGTTTCGCTCTCTTTCACCCTCCTTCGTCTCGTTTCACTCTCTTTCACCCTCCTTTGTCTCGTTTCGTTCTCTTTCACCCTCCTTCCTCTCGTTTCGCTCTCTTTCACCCTCCATCGTCTTGTTTCGCTCTCTTTCACCCTCCTTCGTCTCGTTTCGCTCTCTTTCACCCTCCACCGTCTCATTTCGCTCTGTTTCACACTCCTTCGTATCGTTTTGCTCTCTTTCACCCTCCTTCATCTCCTTTCGCTCTCTTTCACCCTCCTTCGTCTTGTTTCGCTCTGTTGCACCCGCCTTCCTCTCGTTTCGCTCTCTTTCACCCTCCATCGTCTTGTTTCGCTCTCTTTCACCCTCCTTTGTCTCGTTTCGCACTCTTTCACCCTCCTTCGTCTCGTTTCGCTCTCTTTTACACTCTTTCGTCTCGTTTCACTCTCTTTTACCCTCCTTCATCTCGTTTCGCTCTCTTTCATGCTCCTTCGTCTCGCTTCGCCCTCTTTCACCCTCCTTCGTCTCGTTTTGCTCTCTTTCACCCTTCTTTCGTCTTGATTCACTCTGTTCCACCCGCCTTCGTCTCGTTTCGCCCTCTTTCACCATCCTTTGTTTCGTTTCGCTCTCTTTCACCCTCCTTCATCTCGTTTCGCTCTCTATTAACCTTCCTTCGTCTCGTTTCACTCTCTTTCACCTTCCTTCGTCTCGTTTCGCTCTCTTCCACCCTCCTCCGTCTCGTTTCGCTCTCTTTCACCCTCCTTCATCTCGTTTCGCTCTCTTTCACCCTCCTTCCTCTCGTTTCGCTCTCTTTCACTTTCCATCGTCTCGCTTCACTCTCTTTCACCCTCCTTCGTCACGTTTCGCTCTCTTTCACCCTCCACCGTCTTGTTTCGCTCTCTTTGACCCTCCTTCGTCTCGTTTAGCTCTCTTGCACCCTCCTTTTGTCTCGTTTCGCTCTTTTTCACCCTCCTTCGTCTTGTTTCGCTCTGTTTTACACTCCGTTGTCTCCTTTTGCTCTCTTTCACCCTCCTTCATCTCGGTTTGCTCATTTTCACCCTCCTTCGTCTTGTTTTGCTCTGTTGCACCCTCCTTCATCACGTTTCACTCTCTTTCACCCTCCTTCGTCTCGTTTCGCTCTCTTTCACCTTCTTTCTTCTCGTTTCGCTCTCTTTCACCCTCCTTCGTCTTGTTTCGCTCTGTTCCACCCGCCTTCGTCTCGTTTCGCCCTCTTTCTCCCTCCGTCGTCTCGTTTCGCTCTCTTTCAACCTCCTTCATCTCGTTTCGCTCTCTTTCACCCTCCTTCATCTCGTTTCACTCCCTTTCACCCTCCTTTGTCTCGTTTCACTCTCTTACACCTTCCTTCGTCTCGTTTCGCTCTCTTCCACCCTGCTTCATCTCGTTTCGCTCTCTTTCACCCTCCTTCGTCTCATTTCGCTCTCTTTCACCCTCCTTCCTCTCGTTTCGCTCTCTTTCACCCTCCATCGTCTCGTTTCGCTCTCTTTCACCCTCCTTCGTCTCGTTTCGCTCTCTTTCACCCTCCACCGTCTTGTTTCGCTCTCTTTGACCCTTATTCGTCTCGTTTAGCTCTCTTGCACCCTCCTTCGTCTCGTTTCGCTCTGATTTACACTCCTTCGTCTCGTTTTGCTCTCTTTCACCCTCCTTCGTCTCGTTTCGCTCTCTTTCACCCTCCTTCGTCTTGTTTTGCTCTGTTCCACCCGCCTTAGTCTCGTTTCGCCCTCTTTCACACTCCTTCGCCTCGTTTCACTCTCTTTCACCCTCCTTCGTCTCATTTCGTTCTCTTTCACCCTCCTTCGTCTCGTTCCGCTCTCTATCACCTTTCCTTCGACTCCTTTCGCTCTCTTTCACCCTCCTTCGTCTCGTTTCGTTCTCTTTCACCCTCCTTCGTCTCGTTTCGCTCTCTTTCACCCGCCTTCATCTCGTTTCGCTCTCTTTGACCCTCCTTCCTCTCATTTCGCTGTCTTTCACCCTCCATCGTCTCGTTTCGCTCTCTTTCACCCTCCTTCGTCTCGTTTCGCTCTCTTTGACCCTCCTTCGTCTCGTTTCGCTCTTTTTTACACTCCTTCGTCTCATTTTGCTCTCTTTCACCCTCCTTCGTCTCGTTTCGCTCTCTTTCACCCTCCTTCGTCTTGTTTCGCTCTGTTCCACCCGCCTTCGTCTCGTTTCACCCTCTTTCACCCTCCTTCGTCTCGTTTCACTCTCTTTCACCCTCCTTCGTCTCGTTTCGCTCTCTTTCATGCTCCTTCGTCTCGCTTCGCCCTCTTTCACACTCCTGCGTCTCGTTTTGCTCTCTTTCACCCTCCTTCATCTCGTTTCGCTCTATTTGACCCTCCACCGTCTTGTTTCGCTCTCTTTGACCCTCCTTCGTCTCGTTTAGCTCTCTTGCACCCTCCTTCGTCTCGTTTCGCTCTTTTTTACACTCCTTCGTCTCGTTTTGCTCTATTTCACCCTCCTTCGTCTCGTTTCGCTCTCTTTCACCCTCCTTCGTCTTGTTTCGCTCTGTTCCACCCGCCTTCGTCTCGTTTCGCCCTCTTTCACTCTCCTTCGTCTCGTTTCACTCTCTTTCACCCTCCTTCGTCTCGTTTCGCTCCCTTTCACTCTCCTTCGTCTCGTTTCGCCCTCTTTCATGCTCCTTCGTCTCGCTTCGCCCTCTTTCACCCTCCTGCGTCACGTTTTGCTCTCTTTCACCCTTCTTTTGTCTTGTTTCGCTCTGTTCCACCCGCCTTCGTCTCGTTTCGCCCTCTTTCACCCTCCTTCATCTCGTTTCGCTCTCTTTCACCCTCCTTCATCTCGTTTCCCTCTCTTTCACCCTCCTTCTTCTCGTTTCGCTCTCTTTCACCTTCCTTCATCTCGTTTCTCTCTCTTTCACCCTCCTTCGTCTCGTTTCGCTCTCTTCCACCCTCCTTCATCTCGTTTCGCTCTCTTCCATCCGCCTTCGTCTCATTTCACCCTCTTTCACCCTCCTTCGTCTCGTTTCACTCTCTTTCACCCTCCTTCGTCTCATTTCGCTCTCTTTCACGTTCCTTCGTCTTGCTTCGCCCTCTTTCACACTCCTGCGTCTCGTTTTGCTCTCTTTCACCCTCCTTCATCTCGTTTCGCTCTATTTGACCCTCCACTGTCTTGTTTCGCTCTCTTTGACCCTCCTTCGTCTCGTTTAGCTCTCTTGCACACTCCTTCGTCTCGTTTCGCTCTTTTTTACACTCCTTCGTCTCGTTTTGCTCTCTTTCACCCTCCTTCGTCTCGTTTCGCTCTCTTTCACCCTCCTTCGTCTTGTTTCGCTCTGTTCCACCCGCCTTCGTCTCGTTTCGCCCTCTTTCACTCTCCTTCGTCTTGTTTCACTCTCTTTCACCCTCCTTCGTCTCGTTTCGCTCCCTTTCACCCTCCTTCGTCTCGTTTCGCCCTCTTTCATGCTCCTTCGTCTCGCTTCGCCCTCTTTCACCCTACTGCGTCACGTTTTGCTCTCTTTCACCCTTCTTTCGTCTCGTTTCGCTCTGTTCCACCTGCCTTCGTCTCGTTTCGCCCTCTTTCGCACTCCTTCGTCTCGTTTCGCTCTCTTTCACCCTCCTTCATCTCGTTTCCCTCTCTTTCACCCTCCTTCATCTCGTTTCGCTCTCTTTCACCTTCCTTCATCTCGTTTCTCTCTCTTTCACTCTCCTTCGTCTCGTTTCGCTCTCTTCCACCCTCCTTCATCTCGTTTCGCTCTCTTTCACCCTGCATCGTCTCGTTTCGCTCTCTTTCACCCTCCACCGTCTTGTCTTGCTCTCTATTTCCACTCTTTCGTCTCGTTTCGCTCTCTTTGACCCTCCTTCGTCTTGTTTCGCTCTGTTCCACCCGCCTTCGTGTTGTTTCGCCCTCTTTATTCCTCCTTCGTCTCGTCCCACTCTCTTTCACCCTCCTTCGACTCCTTTCGCTCTCTTTGACCCTCCTTCGTCTCGTTTAGCTCTCTTGCACCCTCCTTCGTCTCGTTTCGCTCTTTTTTACACTCCTTCATCTCGTTTTGCTCTCTTTCACCCTCCTTCGTCTCGTTTCGCTCTCTTTCACCCTCCTTCGTCTTGTTTCGCTCTGTTCCACCCGCCTTCGTCTCGTTTCGCCCTCTTTCACCCTCCTTCGTCTCGTTTCACTCTCTTTCACCCTCCTTCGTCTCGTTTCGCTTTCTTTCACCCTCCTTCGTCTCGTTTCGCTCTCTTTCATGCTCCTTCGTCTCGCTTCGCCCTCTTTCACCCTCCTGCGTCTCATTTTGCTCTCTTTCACCCTTCTTTCGTCTTGTTTCGCTCTGTTCCAACCGCCTTCGTCTCGTTTCGTCCCCTTTCACCCTCCTTCGTCTCGTTTCGCTCTCTTTCACCCTCCTTCATCTCGTTTCGCTCTCTTTCACCCTCCTTCTTCTCGTTTCGCTCTCTTTCACCTTCCTTCATCTCGTTTCTCTCTCTTTCACCCTCCTTCGTCTCGTTTCGCTCTCTTCCACCCTCCTTCATCTCGTTTCGCTCTCTTTCACCCTCCTTTGTCTCGTTTCGCTCTCTTTCACCCTCCTTCCTCTCGTTTCGCTCTCTTTCACCCTGCATCGTCTCGTTTCGCTCTCTTTCACCCTCCACCGTCTTGTCTTGCTCTCTTTTACACTCTTTCGTCTCGTTTCGCTCTCTTTCACCCTCCTTCGTCTCCATTCGCTCTCTTCCACCCTCCTTCATCTCGTTCCGCACTCTTTCACCCTCCTTCGTCTCGTTTCGCTCTCTTTCATCCTCCTTCCTCTCGTTTCGCTGTCTTTCACCCTGCATCGTCTTGTTTCGCTCTCTTTCACCCTCCACCGTCTTGTCTCGCTCTCTTTTACACTCTTTCGTCTCGTTTCGCTCCCTTTCACCCTCCTTCGTCTCGTTTAGCTCTCTTGCACCCTCCTTCGTCTCGTTTAGCTCTCTTGCACCCTCCTTCGTCTCGTTTCGCTCTCTTTCACTCTCCTTCGTCTTGTTTCGCTCTGTTCCACCCGCCTTCGTCTCTTTTCGCACTCTTTCATCCTCCTTCGTCTCGTTTCACTCTCTTTCACCCTCCTTCATCTCGTTTCGTTCTCTTTCACCCTCCTTCGTCTCATTCCGCTCTCTTTCACCCTACTTCGACTCCTTTCGTTCTCTTTCACCCTCCTTCGTCTCGTTTCGCTCTCTTTCACCCTCCTTCGTCTCGTTTCGCTCTCTTTCACCCTCCTTCATCTCGTTTCGCTCTCTTTCACCCTCCTTCCTCTCGTTTCGCTCTTTTTCGCCCTCCTTAGTCTCGTTTCGCTCTCGTTCACCCTCCTTCATCTCGTTTCGCTCTCTTTCAGCCTCCTTCCTCTCGTTTCGCTCTCTTTCACCCTCCTTCGTCTTGTTTCGCTCTCTTTCACCCTCCTTCGTCTCGTTTCGCTCTCTTTCACCCTCCACCGTCTCGTTCCACTCTCTTTTACCCTCCTTCGACTCCTTTCGCTCTCTTTCACCCTCCTTCATCTCATTTCACTCTCTTTCACCCTCCTTCATCTCCTTTCGCTCTCTTTCACCCTCCTTCGTCTCGTTTAGCTCTCTTTCACCCTCCTTCATCTCGTTTAGCTCTCTTTCACTCTCCTTCGTCTCGTTTTGCTCTCTTTCACCCTCCTTCGTCTCGTTTCGCTCTCTTTCACTCTCCTTCGTCTTGTTTCGCTCTGTTCCACCCGCCTTCGTCTTGTTTCGCCCTCTTTCTTCCTCCTTCGTCTCGTCCCACTCTCTTTCACCCTCCTTCGACTCCTTTCGCTCTCTTTGACCCTCCTTCGTCTCGTTTAGCTCTCTTGCACCCTCCTTCGTCTCGTTTCGCTCTTTTTTACACTCCTTCATCTCGTTTTGCTCTCTTTCACCCTCCTTCGTCTCGTTTCGCTCTCTTTCACCCTCCTTCGTCTTGTTTCGCTCTGTTCCACCCGCCTTCGTCTCGTTTCGCCCTCTTTCACCCTCCTTCGTCTCGTTTCACTCTCTTTCACCCTCCTTCGTCTCGTTTCGCTCTCTTTCACCCTCCTTCGTCTCATTTCGCTCTCTTTCATGCTCCTTCGTCTCGCTTCGCCCTGTTTCACCCTCCTGCGTCTCATTTTGCTCTCTTTCACCCTTCTTTCGTCTTGTTTCGCACTGTTCCAACCGCCTTCGTCTCGTTTCGCCCCCTTTCACCCTCCTTCGTCTCGTTTCGCTCTCTTTCACCCTCCTTCAGCTCGTTTCGCTCTCTTTCACCCTCCTTCATCTCGTTTCGCTCTCTTTCACCTTCCTTCATCTCGTTTCTCTCTCTTTCACCCTCCTTCGTCTCGTTTCGCTCTCTTCCACCCTACTTCTTCTCGTTTCGCTCTCTTTCACCCTCCTTTGTCTCGTTTCGCTCTCTTTCACCCTCCTTCCTCTCGTTTCGCTCTCTTTCACCCTCCACCGTCTTGTCTTGCTCTCTTTCACACTCCAAGTCTCGTTTCGCTCTCTTTCACCCTCCTTCGTCTCCATTCGCTCTCTTCCACCCTCCTTCATCTCGTTTCGCACTCTTTCACCCTCCTTCGTCTCGTTTCGCTCTCTTTCATCCTCCTTCCTCTCGTTTCGCTCTGTTTCACCCTGCATCGTATCGTTTCGCTCTCTTTCACCCTCCACCGTCTTGTCTCGCTCTCTTTTACACTCTTTCGTCTCGTTTCGATCTCTTTCACCCTCCTTCGTCTCGTTTAGCTCTCTTGCACCCTCCTTCGTCTCGTTTCGCTCTGTTTTACACTCCTTCGTCTCGTTTTGCTCTGTTTCACCCTCCTTCGTCTCGTTTCGCTCTCTTTCATTCTCCTTCGTCTTGTTTCGCTCTGTTCCACCCGCCTTCATCTCTATTCGCACTCTTTCATCCTCCTTCGTCTCGTTTCACTCTCTTTCACCCTCCTTCATCTCGCTTCGTTCTCTTTCACACTCCTTCGTCTCGTTCCGCTCTCTTTTACCCTCCTTCGACTCGTTTTGTTCTCTTTCACCCTCCTTCGTCTCGTTTCGCTCTCTTTCGCCCTCCACCGTCTCGTTCCACTCTCTTTCACCCTCCTTCGACTCCTTTCGCTCTCTTTCACCCTCCTTCATCTCATTTCACTCTCTTTCACCCTCCTTCATCTCCTTTCGCTCTCTTTCACCCTCCTTCGTCTCGTTTAGCTCTCTTTCACCCTCCTTCATCTCGTTTAGCTCTCTTTCACTCTCCTTCATCTCGTTTTGCTCTCTTTCACCCTCCTTCGTCTCGTTTCGCTCTCTTTCACTCTCCTTCATCTTGTTTCGCTCTGTTCCACCCGCGTTCGTCTCGTTTCGCCCTCTTTCATCCTCCTTCGTCTCGTCCCACTCTCTTTCACCCTCCTTCGACTCCTTTCGCTCTCTTTGACCCTCCTTCATCTCGTTTCGCTCTCTTTCACCCTCCTTCGTCTCATTTCGCTCTCTTTCACCCTCCTTCATCTCGTTTCGCTCTCTTTCACCCTCCTTCATCTCGTTTCGGTCTCTTTCACCCTCCTTCATCTCGTTCCACTCCCTTTCACCCTCCTTCGACTCCTTTTGCTCTCTTTCACCCTCCTTCGTCCCATTTCTCTCTATTTCACCCTCCTTCATCTCCTTTCGCTCTCTTTCACTCTCCTTCGTCTCGTTTCGCTCTCTTTCACCTTTCTTCATCTCGTTACGCTCTCTTTCACCCTCCTTCGTCTCGTTTCGCTCTCTTTCACCCTCCTTCGTCTCGTTTCGCTCTCTTTCACCCTCCTTTGTCTCGTTTCGCTCTCTTTCACCCTCCTTCCTCTCGTTTCGCTCTCTTTCACCCTCCTCCGTCTCGTTTCGCTCTCTTTCACCCTCCTTTGTCTCGATTCGCTCTCTTTCACCCTCCTTCCTCTTGTTTCGCTCTCTTTCACCCTCCATCGTCTTGTTTCGCTCTCTTTCACCCTCCTTCGTCTCGTTTCGCTCTCTTTCACCCTCCACCGTCTCGTGTTGTTCTCTTTTACCCTCTCTTCGTCTTGTTTCGCTCTCTTTGACCCTCCTTCGTCTCGTTTAGCTCTCTTTCATCCTCCTTCGTCTCGTTTCGCTCTGTTTCACACTCCTTCGTCTCGTTTTGCTCTCTTTCACCCTCCTTCGTCTCGTTTCGCTCTCTTTCACCCACCTTCGTCTATTTTCGCTCGTTTGCACCCGCCTTCGTCTCGTTTCGCCCTCTTTCATCCTCCTTGTCTCGTTTCGCTGTCTTTCACCCTCCTTCATCTCGTTTCGCTCTCTTTCACCCTCCTTCAACTCGTTTCGCTCCCTTTCACCCTCCTTTGTCTCGTTTCTCTCTCGATCACCCTCCTTCATTTCGTTTCGCTCTCTTCCACCCTCCTTCATCTCGTTTCGCACTCTTTCACCCTCCTTCGTCTCGTTTCGCTCTCTTTCACCCTCCTTCTTCTCGTTTCGCTCTCTTTCACCCTCCTTCGTGTCGTTCCGCTCTCTTTCACCCTCCTTCGTCTCGTTTCGCTCTCTTTCACCCTCATTCGTCTCGTTTCGCTCCTTTTCACCCTCCTTGTCTCGTTTCGCTGTCTTTCACCCTCCTTCATCTCGTTTCGCTCTCTTTCACCCTCCTTCATCTCGTTTCACTCCCTTTCACCCTCCTTTGTCTCGTTTCTCTCTCTTTAACCCTCCTTCATTTTGTTTCGCTCTCTTTCACCCTCCTTCGTCTCGTTTCGCTCTCTTTCACCCTCCTTCTTCTTGTTTCGCTCTCTTTCACCCTCCTTCGTGTCATTTCGCTCTCTTTCAAACTCCTTCGTCTCGTTTCGCTCTCTTTCACCCTGCATCGTCTTGTTTCGCTCTCTTTCACCCTCCACCGTCTTGTCTCGCTCTCTTTTACACTCTTTCGTCTCGTTTCGCTCCCTTTCACCCTCCTTCGTCTCGTTTAGCTCTCTTGCACCCTCCTTCGTCTCGTTTCGCTCTGTTTTACACTCCTTTGTCTCGTTTTGCTCTCTTTCACCCTCCTTCGTCTCGTTTCGCTCTCTTTCCCTCTCCTTCGTCTTGTTTCGCTCTGTTCCACCTGCCTTCGTCTCTTTTCGCCCTCTTTCATCCTCCTTCGTCTCGTTTCACTCTCTTTCACCCTCCTTCATCTCGTTTCGTTCTCTTTCACCCTCCTTCCTCTCGTTTCGCTCTTTTTCGCCCTCCTTAGTCTCGTTTCGCTCTCGTTCACCCTCCTTCATCTCGTTTCGCTCTCTTTCAGCCTCCTTCCTCTCGTTTCGCTCTCTTTCACCCTCCTTCGTCTTGTTTCACTCTCTTTCACCCTCCTTCGTCTCGTTTCGCTCTCTTTCACCCTCCTTCATCTCGTTTTGCTCTCTTTCACCCTCCTTCATCTCGTTTCACTCTCTTTCACCTTCCTTCATCTCGTTTCTCTCTCTTCCACCCTCCTTCATCTCGTTTCGCACTCTTTCACCCTCCTTCGTCTCGTTTCGCTCTCTTTCACCCTCCTTCTTCTCGTTTCGCTCTCTTTCACCCTCCTTCGTGTCGTTCCGCTCTCTTTCACCCTCCTTCGTCTCGTTTCGCTCTCTTTCACCCTCATTCGTCTCGTTTCGCTCCTTTTCACCCTCCTTGTCTCGTTTCGCTGTCTTTCACCCTCCTTCATCTCGTTTCGCTCTCTTTCACCCTCCTTCATCTCGTTTCACTCCCTTTCACCCTCCTTTGTCTCGTTTCTCTCTCTTTAACCCTCCTTCATTTTGTTTCGCTCTCTTTCACCCTCCTTCGTCTCGTTTCGCTCTCTTTCACCCTCCTTCTTCTTGTTTCGCTCTCTTTCACCCTCCTTCGTGTCATTTCGCTCTCTTTCAAACTCCTTCGTCTCGTTTCACTCTCTTTCACCCTGCATCGTCTTGTTTCGCTCTCTTTCACCCTCCACCGTCTTGTCTCGCTCTCTTTTACACTCTTTCGTCTCGTTTCGCTCCCTTTCACCCTCCTTCGTCTCGTTTAGCTCTCTTGCACCCTCCTTCGTCTCGTTTCGCTCTGTTTTACACTCCTTTGTCTCGTTTCGCTCTCTTTCACCCTCCTTCGTCTCGTTTCGCTCTCTTTCCCTCTCCTTCGTCTTGTTTCGCTCTGTTCCACCTGCCTTCGTCTCTTTTCGCCCTCTTTCATCCTCCTTCGTCTCGTTTCGCTCTCTTTCACCCTCCTTCATCTCGTTTCGTTCTCTTTCACCCTCCTTCCTCTCGTTTCGCTCTTTTTCGCCCTCCTTAGTCTCGTTTCGCTCTCGTTCACCCTCCTTCATCTCGTTTCGCTCTCTTTCAGCCTCCTTCCTCACGTTTCGCTCTCTTTCACCCTCCTTCGTCTTGTTTCACTCTCTTTCACCCTCCTTCGTCTCGTTTCGCTCTCTTTCACCCTCCTTCATCTCGTTTCGCTCTCTTTCACCCTCCTTCATCTCGTTTCACTCTCTTTCACCTTCCTTCATCTCGTTTCTCTCTCTTTCACCCTCCTTTGTCTCGTTTCGCTCTCTTCCACCCTACTTCTTCTCGTTTCGCTCTCTTTCACCCTCCTTTGTCTCGTTTCGCTCTCTTTCACCCTCCTTCCTCTCGTTTCGCTCTCTTTCACCCTGCATCGTCTCGTTTCGCTCTCTTTCACCCTCCACCGTCTTGTCTTGCTCTCTTTCACACTCCAAGTCTCGTTTCGCTCTCTTTCACCCTCCTTCGTCTCCATTCGCTCTCTTCCACCCTCCTTCATCTCGTTTCGCACTCTTTCACCCTCCTTCATCTCGTTTCGCTCTCTTTCATCCTCCTTCCTCTCGTTTCGCTCTCTTTCACCCTGCATCGTATCGTTTCGCTCTCTTTCACCCTCCACCGTCTTGTCTCGCTCTCTTTTACACTCTTTCGTCTCGTTTCGATCTCTTTCACCCTCCTTCGTCTCGTTTAGCTCTCTTGCACCCTCCTTCGTCTCGTTTCGCTCTGTTTTACACTCCTTCGTCTCGTTTTGCTCTGTTTCACCCTCCTTCGTCTCGTTTCGCTCTCTTTCATTCTCCTTCGTCTTGTTTCGCTCTGTTCCACCCGCCTTCATCTCTTTTCGCACTCTTTCATTCTCCTTCGTCTCGTTTCACTCTCTTTCACCCTCCTTCATCTCGCTTCGTTCTCTTTCACCCTCCTTCGTCTCGTTCCGCTCTCTTTCACCCTCCTTCGACTCGTTTTGTTCTCTTTCACCCTCCTTCGTCTCGTTTCGCTCTCTTTCACCCTCCTTCGTCTCGTTTCGCTCTCTTTCACCCTCCTTCGTCTTGTTTCGCTCTGTTCCACCCGCCTTCGTCTCGTTTCGCCCTCTTTCACCCTCCTTCGTCTCGTTTCACTCTCTTTCACCCTCCTTCGTCTCGTTTCGCTCTCTTTCACCCTCCTTCGTCTCATTTCGCTCTCTTTCATGCTCCTTCGTCTCGCTTCGCACTGTTTCACCCTCCTGCGTCTCATTTTGCTCTCTTTCACCCTTCTTTCGTCTTGTTTCGCACTGTTCCAACCGCCTTCGTCTCGTTTCGCCCCCTTTCACCCTCCTTCGTCTCGTTTCGCTCTCTTTCACCCTCCTTCATCTCGTTTCGCTCTCTTTCACCCTCCTTCATCTCGTTTCGCTCTCTTTCACCTTCCTTCATCTCGTTTCTCTCTCTTTCACCCTCCTTCGTCTCGTTTCGCTCTCTTCCACCCTACTTCTTCTCGTTTCGCTCTCTTTCACCCTCCTTTGTCTCGTTTCGCTCTCTTTCACCCTCCTTCCTCTCGTTTCGCTCTCTTTCACCCTGCATCGTCTCGTTTCGCTCTCTTTCACCCTCCACCGTCTTGTCTTGCTCTCTTTCACACTCCAAGTCTCGTTTCACTCTCTTTCACCCTCCTTCGTCTCGTTTCGCTCTCTTTCACCCTCCTTCGTCTCATTTCGCTCTCTTTCATGCTCCTTCGTCTCGCTTCGCCCTGTTTCACCCTCCTGCGTCTCATTTTGCTCTCTTTCACCCTTCTTTCGTCTTGTTTCGCACTGTTCCAACCGCCTTCGTCTCGTTTCGCCCCCTTTCACCCTCCTTCGTCTCGTTTCGCTCTCTTTCACCCTCCTTCATCTCGTTTCGCTCTCTTTCACCCTCCTTCATCTCGTTTCGCTCTCTTTCACCTTCCTTCATCTCGTTTCTCTCTCTTTCACCCTCCTTCGTCTCGTTTCGCTCTCTTCCACCCTACTTCTTCTCGTTTCGCTCTCTTTCACCCTCCTTTGTCTCGTTTCGCTCTCTTTCACCCTCCTTCCTCTCGTTTCGCTCTCTTTCACCCTGCATCGTCTCGTTTCGCTCTCTTTCACCCTCCACCGTCTTGTCTTGCTCTCTTTCACACTCCAAGTCTCGTTTCGCTCTCTTTCACCCTCCTTCGTCTCCATTCGCTCTCTTCCACCCTCCTTCATCTCGTTTCGCACTCTTTCACCCTCCTTCGTCTCGTTTCGCTCTCTTTCATCCTCCTTCCTCTCGTTTCGCTCTCTTTCACCCTGCATCGTATCGTTTCGCTCTCTTTCACCCTCCACCGTCTTGTCTCGCTCTCTTTTACACTCTTTCGTCTCGTTTCGATCTCTTTCACCCTCCTTCGTCTCGTTTAGCTCTCTTGCACCCTCCTTCGTCTCGTTTCGCTCTGTTTTACACTCCTTCGTCTCGTTTTGCTCTGTTTCACCCTCCTTCGTCTCGTTTCGCTCTCTTTCATTCTCCTTCGTCTTGTTTCGCTCTGTTCCACCCGCCTTCATCTCTTTTCGCACTCTTTCATCCTCCTTCGTCTCGTTTCACTCTCTTTCACCCTCCTTCATCTCGCTTCGTTCTCTTTCACCCTCCTTCGTCTCGTTCCGCTCTCTTTCACCCTCCTTCGACTCGTTTCGTTCTCTTTCACCCTCCTTCGTCTCGTTTCGCTCTCTTTCACCCTCCTTCGTCTCGTTTCGCTCTCTTTCACCCTCCTTCGTCTTGTTTCGCTCTGTTCCACCCGCCTTCGTCTCGTTTCGCCCTCTTTCACCCTCCTTCGTCTCGTTTCACTCTCTTTCACCCTCCTTCGTCTCGTTTCGCTCTCTTTCACCCTCCTTCGTCTCATTTCGCTCTCTTTCATGCTCCTTCGTCTCGCTTCGCCCTGTTTCACCCTCCTGCGTCTCATTTTGCTCTCTTTCACCCTTCTTTCGTCTTGTTTCGCACTGTTCCAACCGCCTTCGTCTCGTTTCGCCCCCTTTCACCCTCCTTCGTCTCGTTTCGCTCTCTTTCACCCTCCTTCATCTCGTTTCGCTCTCTTTCACCCTCCTTCATCTCGTTTCGCTCTCTTTCACCTTCCTTCATCTCGTTTCTCTCTCTTTCACCCTCCTTCGTCTCGTTTCGCTCTCTTCCACCCTACTTCTTCTCGTTTCGCTCTCTTTCACCCTCCTTTGTCTCGTTTCGCTCTCTTTCACCCTCCTTCCTCTCGTTTCGCTCTCTTTCACCCTGCATCGTCTCGTTTCGCTCTCTTTCACCCTCCACCGTCTTGTCTTGCTCTCTTTCACACTCCAAGTCTCGTTTCACTCTCTTTCACCCTCCTTCGTCTCGTTTCGCTCTCTTTCACCCTCCTTCGTCTCATTTCGCTCTCTTTCATGCTCCTTCGTCTCGCTTCGCCCTGTTTCACCCTCCTGCGTCTCATTTTGCTCTCTTTCACCCTTCTTTCGTCTTGTTTCGCACTGTTCCAACCGCCTTCGTCTCGTTTCGCCCCCTTTCACCCTCCTTCATCTCGTTTCGCTCTCTTTCACCCTCCTTCATCTCGTTTCGCTCTCTTTCACCCTCCTTCATCTCGTTTCGCTCTCTTTCACCTTCCTTCATCTCGTTTCTCTCTCTTTCACCCTCCTTCGTCTCGTTTCGCTCTCTTCCACCCTACTTCTTCTCGTTTCGCTCTCTTTCACCCTCCTTTGTCTCGTTTCACTCTCTTTCACCCTCCTTCCTCTCGTTTCGCTCTCTTTCACCCTGCATCGTCTCGTTTCGCTCTCTTTCACCCTCCACCGTCTTGTCTTGCTCTCTTTCACACTCCAAGTCTCGTTTCGCTCTCTTTCACCCTCCTTCGTCTCCATTCGCTCTCTTCCACCCTCCTTCATCTCGTTTCGCACTCTTTCACCCTCCTTCATCTCGTTTCTCTCTCTTCCACCCTCCTTCATCTCGTTTCGCACTCTTTCACCCTCCTTCGTCTCGTTTCGCTCTCTTTCACCCTCCTTCTTCTCGTTTCGCTCTCTTTCACCCTCCTTCGTGTCGTTCCGCTCTCTTTCACCCTCCTTCGTCTCGTTTCGCTCTCTTTCACCCTCATTCGTCTCGTTTCGCTCCTTTTCACCCTCCTTGTCTCGTTTCGCTGTCTTTCACCCTCCTTCATCTCGTTTCGCTCTCTTTCACCCTCCTTCATCTCGTTTCACTCCCTTTCACCCTCCTTTGTCTCGTTTCTCTCTCTTTAACCCTCCTTCATTTTGTTTCGCTCTCTTTCACCCTCCTTCGTCTCGTTTCGCTCTCTTTCACCCTCCTTCTTCTTGTTTCGCTCTCTTTCACCCTCCTTCGTGTCATTTCGCTCTCTTTCAAACTCCTTCGTCTCGTTTCGCTCTCTTTCACCCTGCATCGTCTTGTTTCGCTCTCTTTCACCCTCCACCGTCTTGTCTCGCTCTCTTTTACACTCTTTCGTCTCGTTTCGCTCCCTTTCACCCTCCTTCGTCTCGTTTAGCTCTCTTGCACCCTCCTTCGTCTCGTTTCGCTCTGTTTTACACTCCTTTGTCTCGTTTCGCTCTCTTTCACCCTCCTTCGTCTCGTTTCGCTCTCTTTCCCTCTCCTTCGTCTTGTTTCGCTCTGTTCCACCTGCCTTCGTCTCTTTTCGCCCTCTTTCATCCTCCTTCGTCTCGTTTCACTCTCTTTCACCCTCCTTCATCTCGTTTCGTTCTCTTTCACCCTCCTTCCTCTCGTTTCGCTCTTTTTCGCCCTCCTTAGTCTCGTTTCGCTCTCGTTCACCCTCCTTCATCTCGTTTCTCTCTCTTTCAGCCTCCTTCCTCACGTTTCGCTCTCTTTCACCCTCCTTCGTCTTGTTTCACTCTCTTTCACCCTCCTTCGTCTCGTTTCGCTCTCTTTCACCCTCCTTCATCTCGTTTCGCTCTCTTTCACCCTCCTTCATCTCGTTTCACTCTCTTTCACCTTCCTTCATCTCGTTTCTCTCTCTTTCACCCTCCTTCGTCTCGTTTCGCTCTCTTCCACCCTACTTCTTCTCGTTTCGCTCTCTTTCACCCTCCTTTGTCTCGTTTCGCTCTCTTTCACCCTCCTTCCTCTCGTTTCGCTCTCTTTCACCCTGCATCGTCTCGTTTCGCTCTCTTTCACCCTCCACCGTCTTGTCTTGCTCTCTTTCACACTCCAAGTCTCGTTTCGCTCTCTTTCACCCTCCTTCGTCTGCATTCGCTCTCTTCCACCCTCCTTCATCTCGTTTCGCACTCTTTCACCCTCCTTCGTCTCGTTTCGCTCTCTTTCATCCTCCTTCCTCTCGTTTCGCTCTCTTTCACCCTGCATCGTATCGTTTCGCTCTCTTTCACCCTCCACCGTCTTGTCTCGCTCTCTTTTACACTCTTTCGTCTCGTTTCGATCTCTTTCACCCTCCTTCGTCTCGTTTAGCTCTCTTGCACCCTCCTTCGTCTCGTTTCGCTCTGTTTTACACTCCTTCGTCTCGTTTTGCTCTGTTTCACCCTCCTTCGTCTCGTTTCGCTCTCTTTCATTCTCCTTCGTCTTGTTTCGCTCTGTTCCACCCGCCTTCATCTCTTTTCGCACTCTTTCATCCTCCTTCGTCTCGTTTCACTCTCTTTCACCCTCCTTCATCTCGCTTCGTTCTCTTTCACCCTCCTTCGTCTCGTTCCGCTCTCTTTCACCCTCCTTCGACTCGTTTCGTTCTCTTTCACCCTCCTTCGTCTCGTTTCGCTCTCTTTCACCCTCCTTCGTCTCGTTTCGCTCTCTTTCACCCTCCTTCGTCTTGTTTCGCTCTGTTCCACCCGCCTTCGTCTCGTTTCGCCCTCTTTCACCCTCCTTCGTCTCGTTTCACTCTCTTTCACCCTCCTTCGTCTCGTTTCGCTCTCTTTCACCCTCCTTCGTCTCATTTCGCTCTCTTTCATGCTCCTTCGTCTCGCTTCGCCCTGTTTCACCCTCCTGCGTCTCATTTTGCTCTCTTTCACCCTTCTTTCGTCTTGTTTCGCACTGTTCCAACCGCCTTCGTCTCGTTTCGCCCCCTTTCACCCTCCTTCGTCTCGTTTCACTCTCTTTCACCCTCCTTCATCTCGTTTCGCTCTCTTTCACCCTCCTTCATCTCGTTTCGCTCTCTTTCACCTTCCTTCATCTCGTTTCTCTCTCTTTCACCCTCCTTCGTCTCGTTTCGCTCTCTTCCACCCTACTTCTTCTCGTTTCGCTCTCTTTCACCCTCTTTTGTCTCGTTTCGCTCTCTTTCACCCTCCTTCCTCTCGTTTCGCTCTCTTTCACCCTGCATCGTCTCGTTTCGCTCTCTTTCACCCTCCACCGTCTTGTCTTGCTCTCTTTCACACTCCAAGTCTCGTTTCACTCTCTTTCACCCTCCTTCGTCTCGTTTCGCTCTCTTTCACCCTCCTTCGTCTCATTTCGCTCTCTTTCATGCTCCTTCGTCTCGCTTCGCCCTGTTTCACCCTCCTGCGTCTCATTTTGCTCTCTTTCACCCTTCTTTCGTCTTGTTTCGCACTGTTCCAACCGCCTTCGTCTCGTTTCGCCCCCTTTCACCCTCCTTCGTCTCGTTTCGCTCTCTTTCACCCTCCTTCATCTCGTTTCGCTCTCTTTCACCCTCCTTCATCTCGTTTCGCTCTCTTTCACCTTCCTTCATCTCGTTTCTCTCTCTTTCACCCTCCTTCGTCTCGTTTCGCTCTCTTCCACCCTACTTCTTCTCGTTTCGCTCTCTTTCACCCTCCTTTGTCTCGTTTCGCTCTCTTTCACCCTCCTTCCTCTCGTTTCGCTCTCTTTCACCCTGCATCGTCTCGTTTCGCTCTCTTTCACCCTCCACCATCTTGTCTTGCTCTCTTTCACACTCCAAGTCTCGTTTCGCTCTCTTTCACCCTCCTTCGTCTCCATTCGCTCTCTTCCACCCTCCTTCATCTCGTTTCGCACTCTTTCACCCTCCTTCGTCTCGTTTCGCTCTCTTTCATCCTCCTTCCTCTCGTTTCGCTCTCTTTCACCCTGCATCGTATCGTTTCGCTCTCTTTCACCCTCCACCTTCTTGTCTCGCTCTCTTTTACACTCTTTCGTCTCGTTTCGATCTCTTTCACCCTCCTTCGTCTCGTTTAGCTCTCTTGCACCCTCCTTCGTCTCGTTTCGCTCTGTTTTACACTCCTTTGTCTCGTTTCTCTCTCTTTAACCCTCCTTCATTTTGTTTCGCTCTCTTTCACCCTCCTTCGTCTCGTTTCGCTCTCTTTCACCCTCCTTCTTCTTGTTTCGCTCTCTTTCACCCTCCTTCGTGTCATTTCGCTCTCTTTCAACCTCCTTCGTCTCGTTTCGCTCTCTTTCACCCTGCATCGTCTTGTTTCGCTCTCTTTCACCCTCCACCGTCTTGTCTCGCTCTCTTTCACCCTCCTTCGACTCGTTTCGTTCTCTTTCACCCTCCTTCGTCTCGTTTCGCTCTCTTTCACCCTCCTTCGTCTCGTTTCGCTCTCTTTCACCCTCCTTCATCTCGTTTCGCTCTCTTTCACCCTCCTTCTCTCGTTTCGCTCTTTTTCACCCTCCTTAGTCTCGTTTCGCTCTCTTTCACCCTCCTTCTCTCTTTTCGCTCTTTTTCACCCTCCTTAGTCTCGTTTCGCTCTCTTTCACCCTCCTTTTTCTCGTTTCGCTCTCTTTCACCCTCCTTTGTCTTGTTTCGCTCTCTTTCACCCTCCTTCGTCTCGTTTCGCTCTCTTTCGCCCTCCACCGTCTCGTTCCACTCTCTTTCACCCTCCTTCGACTCCTTTCGCTCTCTTTCACCCTCCTTCATCTCATTTCACTCTCTTTCACCCTCCTTCATCTCCTTTCGCTCTCTTTCACCCTCCTTCGTCTCGTTTAGCTCTCTTTCACCCTCCTTCATCTCGTTTAGCTCTCTTTCACTCTCCTTCATCTCGTTTTGCTCTCTTTCACCCTCCTTCGTCTCGTTTCGCTCTCTTTCACCCTCCTTCATCTCGTTTCGCTCTCTTTCACCCTCCTTCTCTCGTTTCGCTCTTTTTCACTCTCCTTAGTCTCGTTTCGCTCTCTTTCACACTCCTTCCTCTCGTTTCGCTCTCTTTCACCCTCCTTTGTCTTGTTTCACTCTCTTTCACCCTCCTTCGTCTCGTTTCGCTCTCTTTCGCCCTCCACCGTCTCGTTCCACTCTCTTTCACCCTCCTTCGACTCCTTTCGCTCTCTTTCACCCTCCTTCATCTCATTTCACTCTCTTTCACCCTCCTTCATCTCCTTTCGCTCTCTTTCACCCTCCTTCGTCTCGTTTAGCTCTCTTTCACCCTCCTTCATCTCGTTTAGCTCTCTTTCACTCTCCTTCATTTCGTTTTGCTCTCTTTCACCCTCCTTCGTCTCGTTTCGCTCTCTTTCACTCTCCTTCATCTTGTTTCGCTCTGTTCCACCCGCGTTCGTCTCGTTTCGCCCTCTATCATCCTCCTTCGTCTCGTCCCACTCTCTTTCACCCTCCTTCGACTCCTTTCGCTCTCTTTGACCCTCCTTCATCTCGTTTCGCTCTCTTTCACCCTCCTTCGTCTCATTTCGCTCTCTTTCACCCTCCTTCATCTCGTTTCGCTCTCTTTCACCCTCCTTCATCTCGTTTCGGTCTCTTTCACCCTCCTTCATCTCGTTCCACTCCCTTTCACCCTCCTTCGACTCCTTTTGCTCTCTTTCACCCTCCTTCGTCCCATTTCGCTCTCTTTCACCCTCCTTCATCTCCTTTCGCTCTCTTTCACCCTCCTTCGTCTCGTTTCGCTCTCTTTCACCTTTCTTCGTCTCGTTACGCTCTCTTTCACCCTCCTTCGTCTCGTTTCGCTCTCTTTCACCCTCCTTCGTCTCGTTTCGCTCTCTTTCACCCTCCTTTGTCTCGTTTCGCTCTCTTTCACCCTCCTTCCTCTCGTTTCGCTCTCTTTCACCCTCCTCCGTCTCGTTTCGCTCTCTTTCACCCTCCTTTGTCTCGATTCGCTCTCTTTCACCCTCCTTCCTCTTGTTTCGCTCTCTTTCACCCTCCATCGTCTTGTTTCGCTCTCTTTCACCCTCCTTCGTCTCGTTTCGCTCTCTTTCACCCTCCACCGTCTCGTGTTGTTCTCTTTTGCCCTCTCTTCGTCTTGTTTCGCTCTCTTTGACCCTCCTTCGTCTCGTTTAGCTCTCTTTCATCCTCCTTCGTCTCGTTTCGCTCTGTTTCACACTCCTTCGTCTCGTTTTGCTCTCTTTCACCCTCCTTCGTCTCGTTTCGCTCTCTTTCACCCACCTTCGTCTTTTTTCGCTCTGTTGCACCCGCCTTCGTCTCGTTTCGCCCTCTTTCATCCTCCTTGTCTCGTTTCGCTGTCTTTCACCCTCCTTCATCTCGTTTCGCTCTCTTTCACCCTCCTTCAACTCGTTTCGCTCCCTTTCACCCTCCTTTGTCTCGTTTCTCTCTCGATCACCCTCCTTCATTTCGTTTCGCTCTCTTCCACCCTCCTTCATCTCGTTTCGCACTCTTTCACCCTCCTTCGTCTCGTTTCGCTCTCTTTCACCCTCCTTCTTCTCGTTTCGCTCTCTTTCACCCTCCTTCGTGTCGTTCCGCTCTCTTTCACCCTCCTTCGTCTCGTTTCGCTCTCTTTCACCCTCATTCGTCTCGTTTCGCTCCTTTTCACCCTCCTTGTCTCGTTTCGCTGTCTTTCACCCTCCTTCATCTCGTTTCGCTCTCTTTCACCCTCCTTCATCTCGTTTCACTCCCTTTCACCCTCCTTTGTCTCGTTTCTCTCTCTTTAACCCTCCTTCATTTTGTTTCGCTCTCTTTCACCCTCCTTCGTCTCGTTTCGCTCTCTTTCACCCTCCTTCTTCTTGTTTCGCTCTCTTTCACCCTCCTTCGTGTCATTTCGCTCTCTTTCAACCTCCTTCGTCTCGTTTCGCTCTCTTTCACCCTGCATCGTCTTGTTTCGCTCTCTTTCACCCTCCACCGTCTTGTCTCGCTCTCTTTTACACTCTTTCGTCTCGTTTCGCTCCCTTTCACCCTCCTTCGTCTCGTTTAGCTCTCTTGCACCCTCCTTCGTCTCGTTTCGCTCTGTTTTACACTCCTTTGTCTCGTTTTGCTCTCTTTCACCCTCCTTCGTCTCGTTTCGCTCTCTTTCACCCTCCTTCGTCTTGTTTCGCTCTGTTGCACCCGCCTTCATCTCGTTTCGCTCTCTTTCACCTTCCTTCGTCTCGTTTCTCTCTCTTTCACCCTCCTTCGTCTCGTTTCGCTCTCTTTCACCCTCCTTCGTCTCATTTCGCTCTCTTTCATGCTCCTTCGTCTCGCTTCGCCCTGTTTCACCCTCCTGCGTCTCATTTTGCTCTCTTTCACCCTTCTTTCGTCTTGTTTCGCACTGTTCCAACCGCCTTCGTCTCGTTTCGCCCCCTTTCACCCTCCTTCGTCTCGTTTCGCTCTCTTTCACCCTCCTTCATCTCGTTTCGCTCTCTTTCACCCTCCTTCATCTCGTTTCGCTCTCTTTCACCTTCCTTCATCTCGTTTCTCTCTCTTTCACCCTCCTTCGTCTCGTTTCGCTCTCTTCCACCCTACTTCTTCTCGTTTCGCTCTCTTTCACCCTCCTTTGTCTCGTTTCGCTCTCTTTCACCCTCCTTCCTCTCGTTTCGCTCTCTTTCACCCTGCATCGTCTCGTTTCGCTCTCTTTCACCCTCCACCGTCTTGTCTTGCTCTCTTTCACACTCCAAGTCTCGTTTCGCTCTCTTTCACCCTCCTTCGTCTCCATTCGCTCTCTTCCACCCTCCTTCATCTCGTTTCGCACTCTTTCACCCTCCTTCGTCTCGTTTCGCTCTCTTTCATCCTCCTTCCTCTCGTTTCGCTCTCTTTCACCCTGCATCGTATCGTTTCGCTCTCTTTCACCCTCCACCGTCTTGTCTCGCTCTCTTTTACACTCTTTCGTCTCGTTTCGATCTCTTTCACCCTCCTTCGTCTCGTTTAGCTCTCTTGCACCCTCCTTCGTCTCGTTTCGCTCTGTTTTACACTCCTTCGTCTCGTTTTGCTCTGTTTCACCCTCCTTCGTCTCGTTTCGCTCTCTTTCATTCTCCTTCGTCTTGTTTCGCTCTGTTCCACCCGCCTTCATCTCTTTTCGCACTCTTTCATCCTCCTTCGTCTCGTTTCACTCTCTTTCACCCTCCTTCATCTCGCTTCGTTCTCTTTCACCCTCCTTCGTCTCGTTCCGCTCTCTTTCACCCTCCTTCGACTCGTTTCGTTCTCTTTCACCCTCCTTCGTCTCGTTTCGCTCTCTTTCACCCTCCTTCGTCTCGTTTCGCTCTCTTTCACCCTCCTTCATCTCGTTTCGCTCTCTTTCACCCTCCTTCTCTCGTTTCGCTCTTTTTCACCCTCCTTAGTCTCGTTTCGCTCTCTTTCACCCTCCTTCTCTCGTTTCGCTCTTTTTCACTCTCCTTAGTCTCGTTTCGCTCTCTTTCACACTCCTTGCTCTCGTTTCGCTCTCTTTCACCCTCCTTTGTCTTGTTTCACTCTCTTTCACCCTCCTTCGTCTCGTTTCGCTCTCTTTCGCCCTCCACCGTCTCGTTCCACTCTCTTTCACCCTCCTTCGACTCCTTTCGCTCTCTTTCACCCTCCTTCATCTCATTTCACTCTCTTTCACCCTCCTTCATCTCCTTTCGCTCTCTTTCACCCTCCTTCGTCTCGTTTAGCTCTCTTTCACCCTCCTTCATCTCGTTTAGCTCTCTTTCACTCTCCTTCATTTCGTTTTGCTCTCTTTCACCCTCCTTCGTCTCGTTTCGCTCTCTTTCACTCTCCTTCATCTTGTTTCGCTCTGTTCCACCCGCGTTCGTCTCGTTTCGCCCTCTTTCATCCTCCTTCGTCTCGTCCCACTCTCTTTCACCCTCCTTCGACTCGTTTCGCTCTCTTTGACCCTCCTTCATCTCGTTTCGCTCTCTTTCACCCTCCTTCGTCTCATTTCGCTCTCTTTCACCCTCCTTCATCTCGTTTCGCTCTCTTTCACCCTCCTTCATCTCGTTTCGGTCTCTTTCACCCTCCTTCATCTCGTTCCACTCCCTTTCACCCTCCTTCGACTCCTTTCGCTCTCTTTCACCCTCCTTCGTCTCGTTTCGCTCTCTTTCACCTTTCTTCGTCTCGTTACGCTCTCTTTCACCCTCCTTCGTCTCGTTTCGCTCTCTTTCACCCTCCTTCGTCTCGTTTCGCTCTCTTTCACCCTCCTTTGTCTCGTTTCGCTCTCTTTCACCCTCCTTCCTCTCGTTTCGCTCTCTTTCACCCTCCTCCGTCTCGTTTCGCTCTCTTTCACCCTCCTTTGTCTCGATTCGCTCTCTTTCACCCTCCTTCCTCTTGTTTCGCTCTCTTTCACCCTCCATCGTCTTGTTTCGCTCTCTTTCACCCTCCTTCGTCTCGTTTCGCTCTCTTTCACCCTCCACCGTCTCGTGTTGTTCTCTTTTACCCTCTCTTCGTCTTGTTTCGCTCTCTTTGACCCTCCTTCGTCTCGTTTAGCTCTCTTTCATCCTCCTTCGTCTCGTTTCGCTCTGTTTCACACTCCTTCGTCTCGTTTTGCTCTCTTTCACCCTCCTTCGTCTCGTTTCGCTCTCTTTCACCCACCTTCGTCTTTTTTCGCTCTGTTGCACCCGCCTTCGTCTCGTTTCGCCCTCTTTCATCCTCCTTGTCTCGTTTCGCTGTCTTTCACCCTCCTTCATCTCGTTTCGCTCTCTTTCACCCTCCTTCAACTCGTTTCGCTCCCTTTCACCCTCCTTTGTCTCGTTTCTCTCTCGATCACCCTCCTTCATTTCGTTTCGCTCTCTTCCACCCTCCTTCATCTCGTTTCGCACTCTTTCACCCTCCTTCGTCTCGTTTCGCTCTCTTTCACCCTCCTTCTTCTCGTTTCGCTCTCTTTCACCCTCCTTCGTGTCGTTCCGCTCTCTTTCACCCTCCTTCGTCTCGTTTCGCTCTCTTTCACCCTCATTCGTCTCGTTTCGCTCCTTTTCACCCTCCTTGTCTCGTTTCGCTGTCTTTCACCCTCCTTCATCTCGTTTCGCTCTCTTTCACCCTCCTTCATCTCGTTTCACTCCCTTTCACCCTCCTTTGTCTCGTTTCTCTCTCTTTAACCCTCCTTCATTTTGTTTCGCTCTCTTTCACCCTCCTTCGTCTCGTTTCGCTCTCTTTCACCCTCCTTCTTCTTGTTTCGCTCTCTTTCACCCTCCTTCGTGTCATTTCGCTCTCTTTCAACCTCCTTCGTCTCGTTTCGCTCTCTTTCACCCTGCATCGTCTTGTTTCGCTCTCTTTCACCCTCCACCGTCTTGTCTCGCTCTCTTTTACACTCTTTCGTCTCGTTTCGCTCCCTTTCACCCTCCTTCGTCTCGTTTAGCTCTCTTGCACCCTCCTTCGTCTCGTTTCGCTCTGTTTTACACTCCTTTGTCTCGTTTTGCTCTCTTTCACCCTCCTTCGTCTCGTTTCGCTCTCTTTCACCCTCCTTCGTCTTGTTTCGCTCTGTTGCACCCGCCTTCATCTCGTTTCGCTCTCTTTCACCTTCATTCGTCTCGTTTCTCTCTCTTTCACCCTCCTTCGTCTCGTTTCGCTCTCTTCCACCCTACTTCTTCTCGTTTCGCTCTCTTTCACCCTCCTTTGTCTCGTTTCGCTCTCTTTCACCCTCCTTCCTCTCGTTTCGCTCTCTTTCACCCTGCATCGTCTCGTTTCGCTCTCTTTCACCCTCCACCGTCTTGTCTTGCTCTCTTTCACACTCCAAGTCTCGTTTCACTCTCTTTCACCCTCCTTCGTCTCGTTTCGCTCTCTTTCACCCTCCTTCGTCTCATTTCGCTCTCTTTCATGCTCCTTCGTCTCGCTTCGCCCTGTTTCACCCTCCTGCGTCTCATTTTGCTCTCTTTCACCCTTCTTTCGTCTTGTTTCGCACTGTTCCAACCGCCTTCGTCTCGTTTCGCCCCCTTTCACCCTCCTTCGTCTCGTTTCGCTCTCTTTCACCCTCCTTCATCTCGTTTCGCTCTCTTTCACCCTCCTTCATCTCGTTTCGCTCTCTTTCACCTTCCTTCATCTCGTTTCTCTCTCTTTCACCCTCCTTCGTCTCGTTTCGCTCTCTTCCACCCTACTTCTTCTCGTTTCGCTCTCTTTCACCCTCCTTTGTCTCGTTTCGCTCTCTTTCACCCTCCTTCCTCTCGTTTCGCTCTCTTTCACCCTGCATCGTCTCGTTTCGCTCTCTTTCACCCTCCACCGTCTTGTCTTGCTCTCGTTCACACTCCAAGTCTCGTTTCGCTCTCTTTCACCCTCCTTCGTCTCCATTCGCTCTCTTCCACCCTCCTTCATCTCGTTTCGCACTCTTTCACCCTCCTTCGTCTCGTTTCGCTCTCTTTCATCCTCCTTCCTCTCGTTTCGCTCTCTTTCACCCTGCATCGTATCGTTTCGCTCTCTTTCACCCTCCACCGTCTTGTCTCGCTCTCTTTTACACTCTTTCGTCTCGTTTCGATCTCTTTCACCCTCCTTCGTCTCGTTTAGCTCTCTTGCACCCTCCTTCGTCTCGTTTCGCTCTCTTTCATTCTCCTTCGTCTTGTTTCGCTCTGTTCCACCCGCCTTCATCTCTTTTCGCACTCTTTCATCCTCCTTCGTCTCGTTTCACTCTCTTTCACCCTCCTTCATCTCGCTTCGTTCTCTTTCACCCTCCTTCGTCTCGTTCCGCTCTCTTTCACCCTCCTTCGACTCGTTTCGTTCTCTTTCACCCTCCTTCGTCTCGTTTCGCTCTCTTTCACCCTCCTTCGTCTCGTTTCGCTCTCTTTCACCCTCCTTCATCTCGTTTCGCTCTCTTTCACCCTCCTTCTCTCGTTTCGCTCTTTTTCACCCTCCTTAGTCTCGTTTCGCTCTCTTTCACCCTCCTTCTCTCGTTTCGCTCTTTTTCACTCTCCTTAGTCTCGTTTCGCTCTCTTTCACACTCCTTGCTCTCGTTTCGCTCTCTTTCACCCTCCTTTGTCTTGTTTCACTCTCTTTCACCCTCCTTCGTCTCGTTTCGCTCTCTTTCGCCCTCCACCGTCTCGTTCCGCTCTCTTTCACCCTCCTTCGACTCGTTTCGTTCTCTTTCACCCTCCTTCGTCTCGTTTCGCTCTCTTTCACCCTCCTTCGTCTCGTTTCGCTCTCTTTCACCCTCCTTCATCTCGTTTCGCTCTCTTTCACCCTCCTTCTCTCGTTTCGCTCTTTTTCACCCTCCTTAGTCTCGTTTCGCTCTCTTTCACCCTCCTTCTCTCGTTTCGCTCTCTTTCACCCTCCTTCGTCTCGTCCCACTCTCTTTCACCCTCCTTCGACTCCTTTCGCTCTCTTTGACCCTCCTTCATCTCGTTTCGCTCTCTTTCACCCTCCTTCGTCTCATTTCGCTCTCTTTCACCCTCCTTCATCTCGTTTCGCTCTCTTTCACCCTCCTTCATCTCGTTTCGGTCTCTTTCACCCTCCTTCATCTCGTTCCACTCCCTTTCACCCTCCTTCGACTCCTTTTGCTCTCTTTCACCCTCCTTCGTCCCATTTCGCTCTCTTTCACCCTCCTTCATCTCCTTTCGCTCTCTTTCACCCTCCTTCGTCTCGTTTCGCTCTCTTTCACCTTTCTTCGTCTCGTGACGCTCTCTTTCACCCTCCTTCGTCTCGTTTCGTTCTCTTTCACCCTCCTTCGTCTCGTTTCGCTCTCTTTCACCCTCCTTTGTCTCGTTTCGCTCTCTTTCACCCTCCTTCCTCTCGTTTCGCTCTCTTTCACCCTCCTCCGTCTCGTTTCGCTCTCTTTCACCCTCCTTTGTCTCGATTCGCTCTCTTTCACCCTCCTTCCTCTTGTTTCGCTCTCTTTCACCCTCCATCGTCTTGTTTCGCTCTCTTTCACCCTCCTTCGTCTCGTTTCGCTCTCTTTCACCCTCCACCGTCTCGTGTTGTTCTCTTTTACCCTCTCTTCGTCTTGTTTCGCTCTCTTTGACCCTCCTTCGTCTCGTTTAGCTCTCTTTCATCCTCCTTCGTCTCGTTTCGCTCTGTTTCACACTCCTTCGTCTCGTTTTGCTCTCTTTCACCCTCCTTCGTCTCGTTTCGCTCTCTTTCACCCACCTTCGTCTTTTTTCGCTCTGTTGCACCCGCCTTCGTCTCGTTTCGCCCTCTTTCATTCTCCTTGTCTCGTTTCGCTGTCTTTCACCCTCCTTCATCTCGTTTCGCTCTCTTTCACCCTCCTTCAACTCGTTTCGCTCCCTTTCACCCTCCTTTGTCTCGTTTCTCTCTCGATCACCCTCCTTCATTTCGTTTCGCTCTCTTCCACCCTCCTTCATCTCGTTTCACACTCTTTCACCCTCCTTCGTCTCGTTTCGCTCTCTTTCACCCTCCTTCTTCTCGTTTCGCTCTCTTTCACCCTCCTTCGTGTCGTTCCGCTCTCTTTCACCCTCCTTCGTCTCGTTTCGCTCTCTTTCACCCTCCTTCGTCTCGTTTCGCTCCTTTTCACCCTCCTTGTCTCGTTTCGCTGTCTTTCACCCTCCTTCATCTCGTTTCGCTCTCTTTCACCCTCCTTCATCTCGTTTCACTCCCTTTCACCCTCCTTTGTCTCGTTTCTCTCTCTTTAACCCTCCTTCATTTTGTTTCGCTCTCTTTCACCCTCCTTCGTCTCGTTTCGCTCTCTTTCACCCTCCTTCTTCTTGTTTCGCTCTCTTTCACCCTCCTTCGTGTCATTTCGCTCTCTTTCAACCTCCTTCGTCTCGTTTCGCTCTCTTTCACCCTGCATCGTCTTGTTTCGCTCTCTTTCACCCTCCACCGTCTTGTCTCGCTCTCTTTTACACTCTTTCGTCTCGTTTCGCTCCCTTTCACCCTCCTTCGTCTCGTTTAGCTCTCTTGCACCCTCCTTCGTCTCGTTTCGCTCTGTTTTACACTCCTTTGTCTCGTTTTGCTCTCTTTCACCCTCCTTCGTCTCGTTTCGCTCTCTTTCCCTCTCCTTCGTCTTGTTTCGCTCTGTTCCACCTGCCTTCGTCTCTTTTCGCCCTCTTTCATCCTCCTTCGTCTCGTTTCATTCTCTTTCACCCTCCTTCATCTCGTTTCGTTCTCTTTCACCCTCCTTCGTCTCGTTCCGCTCTCTTTCACCCTCCTTCGACTCCTTTCGTTCTCTTTCACCCTCCTTCGTCTCGTTTCGCTCTCTTTCACCCTCCTTCGTCTCGTTTCGCTCTCTTTCACCCTCCTTCATCTCGTTTCGCTCTCTTTCACCCTCCTTCCTCTCGTTTCGCTCTTTTTCGCCCTCCTTAGTCTCGTTTCGCTCTCGTGCACCCTCCTTCATCTCGTTTCGCTCTCTTTCAGCCTCCTTCCTCTCGTTTCGCTCTCTTTCACCCTCCTTCGTCTTGTTTCGCTCTCTTTCACCCTCCTTCGTCTCGTTTCGCTCTCTTTCACCCTCCTTCATCTCGTTTCGCTCTCTTTCACCCTCCTTCATCTCGTTTCGCTCTCTTTCACCTTCCTTCATCTCGTTTCTCTCTCTTTCACCCTCCTTCCTCTCGTTTCGCTATCTTTCACCCTGCATCGTCTCGTTTCGCTCTCTTTCACCCTCCACCGTCTTGTCTTGCTCTCTTTCACACTCCAAGTCTCGTTTCGCTCTCTTTCACCCTCCTTCGTCTCCATTCGCTCTCTTCCACCCTCCTTCATCTCGTTTCGCACTCTTTCACCCTCCTTCGTCTCGTTTCGCTCTCTTTCATCCTCCTTCCTCTCGTTTCGCTCTCTTTCACCCTGCATCGTATCGTTTCGCTCTCTTTCACCCTCCACCGTCTTGTCTCGCTCTCTTTTACACTCTTTCGTCTCGTTTCGATCTCTTTCACCCTCCTTCGTCTCGTTTAGCTCTCTTGCACCCTCCTTCGTCTCGTTTCGCTCTGTTTTACACTCCTTCGTCTCGTTTTGCTCTGTTTCACCCTCCTTCGTCTCGTTTCGCTCTCTTTCATTCTCCTTCGTCTTGTTTCGCTCTGTTCCACCCGCCTTCATCTCTTTTCGCACTCTCTCATCCTCCTTCGTCTCGTTTCACTCTCTTTCACCCTCCTTCATCTCGCTTCGTTCTCTTTCACCCTCCTTCGTCTCGTTCCGCTCTCTTTCACCCTCCTTCGACTCGTTTCGTTCTCTTTCACCCTCCTTCGTCTCGTTTCGCTCTCTTTCACCCTCCTTCGTCTCGTTTCGCTCTCTTTCACCCTCCTTCATCTCGTTTCGCTCTCTTTCACCCTCCTTCTCTCGTTTCGCTCTTTTTCACCCTCCTTAGTCTCGTTTCGCTCTCTTTCACCCTCCTTCTCTCTTTTCGCTCTTTTTCACCCTCCTTAGTCTCGTTTCGCTCTCTTTCACCCTCCTTCCTCTCGTTTCGCTCTCTTTCACCCTCCTTTGTCTTGTTTCGCTCTCTTTCACCCTCCTTCGTCTCGTTTCGCTCTCTTTCGCCCTCCACCGTCTCGTTCCACTCTCTTTCACCCTCCTTCGACTCCTTTCGCTCTCTTTCACCCTCCTTCATCTCATTTCACTCTCTTTCACCCTCCTTCATCTCCTTTCGCTCTCTTTCACCCTCCTTCGTCTCGTTTAGCTCTCTTTCACCCTCCTTCATCTCGTTTAGCTCTCTTTCACTCTCCTTCATCTCGTTTTGCTCTCTTTCACCCTCCTTCGTCTCGTTTCGCTCTCTTTCACCCTCCTTCATCTCGTTTCGCTCTCTTTCACCCTCCTTCTCTCGTTTCGCTCTTTTTCACCCTCCTTAGTCTCGTTTCGCTCTCTTTCACCCTCCTTCTCTCGTTTCGCTCTTTTTCACTCTCCTTAGTCTCGTTTCGCTCTCTTTCACACTCCTTGCTCTCGTTTCGCTCTCTTTCACCCTCCTTTGTCTTGTTTCACTCTCTTTCACCCTCCTTCGTCTCGTTTCGCTCTCTTTCGCCCTCCACCGTCTCGTTCCACTCTCTTTCACCCTCCTTCGACTCCTTTCGCTCTCTTTCACCCTCCTTCATCTCATTTCACTCTCTTTCACCCTCCTTCATCTCCTTTCGCTCTCTTTCACCCTCCTTCGTCTCGTTTAGCTCTCTTTCACCCTCCTTCATCTCGTTTAGCTCTCTTTCACTCTCCTTCATTTCGTTTTGCTCTCTTTCACCCTCCTTCGTCTCGTTTTGCTCTCTTTCACTCTCCTTCATCTTGTTTCGCTCTGTTCCACCCGCGTTCGTCTCGTTTCGCCCTCTTTCATCCTCCTTCGTCTCGTCCCACTCTCTTTCACCCTCCTTCGACTCCTTTCGCTCTCTTTGACCCTCCTTCATCTCGTTTCGCTCTCTTTCACCCTCCTTCGTCTCATTTCGCTCTCTTTCACCCTCCTTCATCTCGTTTCGCTCTCTTTCACCCTCCTTCATCTCGTTTCGGTCTCTTTCACCCTCCTTCATCTCGTTCCACTCCCTTTCACCCTCCTTCGACTCCTTTTGCTCTCTTTCACCCTCCTTCGTCCCATTTCGCTCTCTTTCACCCTCCTTCATCTCCTTTCGCTCTCTTTCACCCTCCTTCGTCTCGTTTCGCTCTCTTTCACCTTTCTTCGTCTCGTGACGCTCTCTTTCACCCTCCTTCGTCTCGTTTCGTTCTCTTTCACCCTCCTTCGTCTCGTTTCGCTCTCTTTCACCCTCCTTTGTCTCGTTTCGCTCTCTTTCACCCTCCTTCCTCTCGTTTCGCTCTCTTTCACCCTCCTCCGTCTCGTTTCGCTCTCTTTCACCCTCCTTTGTCTCGATTCGCTCTCTTTCACCCTCCTTCCTCTTGTTTCGCTCTCTTTCACCCTCCATCGTCTTGTTTCGCTCTCTTTCACCCTCCTTCGTCTCGTTTCGCTCTCTTTCACCCTCCACCGTCTCGTGTTGTTCTCTTTTACCCTCTCTTCGTCTTGTTTCGCTCTCTTTGACCCTCCTTCGTCTCGTTTAGCTCTCTTTCATCCTCCTTCGTCTCGTTTCGCTCTGTTTCACACTCCTTCGTCTCGTTTTGCTCTCTTTCACCCTCCTTCGTCTCGTTTCGCTCTCTTTCACCCACCTTCGTCTTTTTTCGCTCTGTTGCACCCGCCTTCGTCTCGTTTCGCCCTCTTTCATTCTCCTTGTCTCGTTTCGCTGTCTTTCACCCTCCTTCATCTCGTTTCGCTCTCTTTCACCCTCCTTCAACTCGTTTCGCTCCCTTTCACCCTCCTTTGTCTCGTTTCTCTCTCGATCACCCTCCTTCATTTCGTTTCGCTCTCTTCCACCCTCCTTCATCTCGTTTCACACTCTTTCACCCTCCTTCGTCTCGTTTCGCTCTCTTTCACCCTCCTTCTTCTCGTTTCGCTCTCTTTCACCCTCCTTCGTGTCGTTCCGCTCTCTTTCACCCTCCTTCGTCTCGTTTCGCTCTCTTTCACCCTCCTTCGTCTCGTTTCGCTGCTTTTCACCCTCCTTGTCTCGTTTCGCTGTCTTTCACCCTCCTTCATCTCGTTTCGCTCTCTTTCACCCTCCTTCATCTCGTTTCACTCCCTTTCACCCTCCTTTGTCTCGTTTCTCTCTCTTTAACCCTCCTTCATTTTGTTTCGCTCTCTTTCACCCTCCTTCGTCTCGTTTCGCTCTCTTTCACCCTCCTTCTTCTTGTTTCGCTCTCTTTCACCCTCCTTCGTGTCATTTCGCTCTCTTTCAACCTCCTTCGTCTCGTTTCGCTCTCTTTCACCCTGCATCGTCTTGTTTCGCTCTCTTTCACCCTCCACCGTCTTGTCTCGCTCTCTTTTACACTCTTTCGTCTCGTTTCGCTCCCTTTCACCCTCCTTCGTCTCGTTTAGCTCTCTTGCACCCTCCTTCGTCTCGTTTCGCTCTGTTTTACACTCCTTTGTCTCGTTTTGCTCTCTTTCACCCTCCTTCGTCTCGTTTCGCTCTCTTTCCCTCTCCTTCGTCTTGTTTCGCTCTGTTCCACCTGCCTTCGTCTCTTTTCGCCCTCTTTCATCCTCCTTCGTCTCGTTTCATTCTCTTTCACCCTCCTTCATCTCGTTTCGTTCTCTTTCACCCTCCTTCGTCTCGTTCCGCTCTCTTTCACCCTCCTTCGACTCCTTTCGTTCTCTTTCACCCTCCTTCGTCTCGTTTCGCTCTCTTTCACCCTCCTTCGTCTCGTTTCGCTCTCTTTCACCCTCCTTCATCTCGTTTCGCTCTCTTTCACCCTCCTTCCTCTCGTTTCGCTCTTTTTCGCCCTCCTTAGTCTCGTTTCGCTCTCGTTCACCCTCCTTCATCTCGTTTCGCTCTCTTTCAGCCTCCTTCCTCTCGTTTCGCTCTCTTTCACCCTCCTTCGTCTTGTTTCGCTCTCTTTCACCCTCCTTCGTCTCGTTTCGCTCTCTTTCACCCTCCTTCATCTCGTTTCGCTCTCTTTCACCCTCCTTCATCTCGTTTCGCTCTCTTTCACCTTCCTTCATCTCGTTTCTCTCTCTTTCACCCTCCTTCCTCTCGTTTCGCTCTCTTTCACCCTGCATCGTCTCGTTTCGCTCTCTTTCACCTTCCACCGTCTTGTCTTGCTCTCTTTCACACTCCAAGTCTCGTTTCGCTCTCTTTCACCCTCCTTCGTCTCCATTCGCTCTCTTCCACCCTCCTTCATCTCGTTTCGCACTCTTTCACCCTCCTTCGTCTCGTTTCGCTCTCTTTCATCCTCCTTCCTCTCGTTTCGCTCTCTTTCACCCTGCATCGTATCGTTTCGCTCTCTTTCACCCTCCACCGTCTTGTCTCGCTCTCTTTTACACTCTTTCGTCTCGTTTCGATCTCTTTCACCCTCCTTCGTCTCGTTTAGCTCTCTTGCACCCTCCTTCGTCTCGTTTCGCTCTGTTTTACACTCCTTCGTCTCGTTTTGCTCTGTTTCACCCTCCTTCGTCTCGTTTCGCTCTCTTTCATTCTCCTTCGTCTTGTTTCGCTCTGTTCCACCCGCCTTCATCTCTTTTCGCACTCTCTCATCCTCCTTCGTCTCGTTTCACTCTCTTTCACCCTCCTTCATCTCGCTTCGTTCTCTTTCACCCTCCTTCGTCTCGTTCCGCTCTCTTTCACCCTCCTTCGACTCGTTTCGTTCTCTTTCACCCTCCTTCGTCTCGTTTCGCTCTCTTTCACCCTCCTTCGTCTCGTTTCGCTCTCTTTCACCCTCCTTCATCTCGTTTCGCTCTCTTTCACCCTCCTTCTCTCGTTTCGCTCTTTTTCACCCTCCTTAGTCTCGTTTCGCTCTCTTTCACCCTCCTTCTCTCTTTTCGCTCTTTTTCACCCTCCTTAGTCTCGTTTCGCTCTCTTTCACCCTCCTTCCTCTCGTTTCGCTCTCTTTCACCCTCCTTTGTCTTGTTTCGCTCTCTTTCACCCTCCTTCGTCTCGTTTCGCTCTCTTTCGCCCTCCACCGTCTCGTTCCACTCTCTTTCACCCTCCTTCGACTCCTTTCGCTCTCTTTCACCCTCCTTCATCTCATTTCACTCTCTTTCACCCTCCTTCATCTCCTTTCGCTCTCTTTCACCCTCCTTCGTCTCGTTTAGCTCTCTTTCACCCTCCTTCATCTCGTTTAGCTCTCTTTCACTCTCCTTCATCTCGTTTTGCTCTCTTTCACCCTCCTTCGTCTCGTTTCGCTCTCTTTCACTCTCCTTCATCTTGTTTCGCTCTGTTCCACCCGCGTTCGTCTCGTTTCGCCCTCTTTCATCCTCCTTCGTCTCGTCCCACTCTCTTTCACCCTCCTTCGACTCCTTTCGCTCTCTTTCACCCTCCTTCGTCTCATTTCGCTCTCTTTCACCCTCCTTCATCTCGTTTCGCTCTCTTTCACCCTCCTTCATCTCGTTTCGGTCTCTTTCACCCTCCTTCATCTCGTTCCACTCCCTTTCACCCTCCTTCGACTCCTTTTGCTCTCTTTCACCCTCCTTCGTCCCATTTCGCTCTCTTTCACCCTCCTTCATCTCCTTTCGCTCTCTTTCACCCTCCTTCGTCTCGTTTCGCTCTCTTTCACCTTTCTTCGTCTCGTTACGCTCTCTTTCACCCTCCTTCGTCTCGTTTCGCTCTCTTTCACCCTCCTTCGTCTCGTTTCGCTCTCTTTCACCCTCCTTTGTCTCGTTTCGCTCTCTTTCACCCTCCTTCCTCTCGTTTCGCTCTCTTTCACCCTCCTCCGTCTCGTTTCGCTCTCTTTCACCCTCCTTTGTCTCGATTCGCTCTCTTTCACCCTCCTTCCTCTTGTTTCGCTCTCTTTCACCCTCCATCGTCTTGTTTCGCTCCCTTTCACCCTCCTTCGTCTCGTTTCGCTCTCTTTCACCCTCCACCGTCTCGTGTTGTTCTCTTTTACCCTCTCTTCGTCTTGTTTCGCTCTCTTTGACCCTCCTTCGTCTCGTTTAGCTCTCTTTCATCCTCCTTCGTCTCGTTTCGCTCTGTTTCACACTCCTTCGTCTCGTTTTGCTCTCTTTCACCCTCCTTCGTCTCGTTTCGCTCTCTTTCACCCACCTTCGTCTTTTTTCGCTCTGTTGCACCCGCCTTCGTCTCGTTTCGCCCTCTTTCATCCTCCTTGTCTCGTTTCGCTGTCGTTCACCCTCCTTCATCTCGTTTCGCTCTCTTTCACCCTCCTTCAACTCGTTTCGCTCCCTTTCACCCTCCTTTGTCTCGTTTCTCTCTCGATCACCCTCCTTCATTTCGTTTCGCTCTCTTCCACCCTCCTTCATCTCGTTTCGCACTCTTTCACCCTCCTTCGTCTCGTTTCGCTCTCTTTCACCCTCCTTCTTCTCGTTTCGCTCTCTTTCACCCTCCTTCGTGTCGTTCCGCTCTCTTTCACCCTCCTTCGTCTCGTTTCGCTCCTTTTCACCCTCCTTGTCTCGTTTCGCTGTCTTTCACCCTCCTTCATCTCGTTTCGATCTCTTTCACCCTCCTTCATCTCGTTTCACTCCCTTTCACCCTCCTTTGTCTCGTTTCTCTCTCTTTAACCCTCCTTCATTTTGTTTCGCTCTCTTTCACCCTCCTTCGTCTCGTTTCGCTTTCTTTCACCCTCCTTCTTCTTGTTTCGCTCTCTTTCACCCTCCTTCGTGTCATTTCGCTCTCTTTCAACCCCCTTCGTCTCGTTTCGCTCTCTTTCACCCTGCATCGTCTTGTTTCGCTCTCTTTCACCCTCCACCGTCTTGTCTCGCTCTCTTTTACACTCTTTCGTCTCGTTTCGCTCCCTTTCACCCTCCCTCGTCTCGTTTAGCTCTCTTGCACCCTCCTTCGTCTCGTTTCGCTCTGTTTTACACTCCTTTGTCTCGTTTTGCTCTCTTTCACCCTCCTTCGTCTCGTTTCGCTCTCTTTCCCTCTACTTCGTCTTGTTTCGCTCTGTTCCACCTGCCTTCGTCTCTTTTCGCCCTCTTTCATCCTCCTTCGTCTCGTTTCACTCTCTTTCACCCTCCTTCATCTCGTTTCGTTCTCTTTCACCCTCCTTCGTCTCGTTCCGCTCTCTTTCACCCTCCTTCATCTCCTTTCGCTCTCTTTCACCCTCCTTCGTCTCGTTTAGCTCTCTTTCACCCTCCTTCATCTCGTTTAGCTCTCTTTCACTCTCCTTCATCTCGTTTTGCTCTCTTTCACCCTCCTTCGTCTCGTTTCGCTCTCTTTCACTCTCCATCATCTTGTTTCGCTCTGTTTCATCCGCGTTCGTCTCATTTCGCCCTCTTTCATCCTCCTTCGTCTCGTCCCACTCTCTTTCACCCTCCTTCGACTTCTTTCGCTCTCTTTGACCCTCCTTCATCTCGTTTCGCTCTCTTTCACCCTCCTTCGTCTCATTTCGCTCTCTTTCACCCTCCTTCATCTCGTTTCGCTCTCTTTCACTCTCCTTCATCTCGTTTCGGTCTCTTTCACCCTCCTTCATCTCGTTCCACTCGCTTTCACCCTCCTTCGACTCCTTTTGCTCTCTTTCACCCTCCTTCGTCCCATTTCGCTCTCTTTCACCCTCCTTCATCTCCTTTCGCTCTCTGACACCCTCCTTCGTCTCGTTTCGCTCTCTTTCACCTTTCTTCGTCTCGTTACGCTCTCTTTCACCCTCCTTCGTCTCGTTTCGCTCTCTTTCACCCTCGTTCGTCTCGTTTCGCTCTCTTTCACCCTCCTTTGTCTCGTTTCGCTCTCTTTCACCCTCCTTCCTCTCGTTTCGCTCTCTTTCACCATCCTCCGTCTCGTTTCGCTATCTTTCACCCTCCTTTGTCTCGATTCGCTCTCTTTCACCCTCCTTCCTCTTGTTTCGCTCTCTTTCACCCTCCATCGTCTTGTTTCGCTCTCTTTCACCCTCCTTCGTCTCGTTTCGCTCTCTTTCACCCTCCACCGTCTCGTGTTGCTCTCTTTTACCCTCTCTTCGTCTTGTTTCGCTCTCTTTGACCCTCCTTCGTCTCGTTTAGCTCTCTTTCATCCTCCTTCGTCTCGTTTCGCTCTGTTTCACACTCCTTCGTCTCGTTTTGCTCTCTTTCACCCTCCTTCGTCTCGTTTCGCCCTCTTTCATCCTCCTTGTCTCGTTTCGCTGACTTTCACCCTCCTTCATCTCATTTCGCTCTCTTTCACCCTCCTTCAACTCGTTTCGCTCCCTTTCACCCTCCTTTATCTCGTTTCTCTCTCTATCACCCTCCTTCATTTCGTTTCGCTCTCTTCCACCCTCCTTCATGTCGTTTCGCACACTTTCACCCTCCTTCGTCTCGTTTCGCTCTCTTTCACCCTCATTCGTCTCGTTTCGCTCCATTTCACCCTCCTTGTCTCGTTTCGCTGTCTTTCACCCTCCTTCATCTCGTTTCGTTCTCTTTCACCGTCCTTCATCTCGTTTCACTCCCTTTCACCCTCCTTTGTCTCGTTTCTCTCTCTTTAACCCTCCTTCATTTTGTTTCGCTCTCTTTCACCCTCCTTCGTCTCGTTTCGCTCTCTTTCACCCTCCTTCTTCTTGTTTCGCTCTCTTTCACCCTCCTTCGTGTCATTTCGCTCTCTTTCAACCTCCTTCGTCTCGTTTCGCTCTCTTTCACCCTGCATCGGCTTGTTTCGCTCTCTTTCACCCTCCACCGTCTTGTCTCGCTCTCTTTTACACTCTTTCGTCTCGTTTCGCTCCCTTTCACCCTCCTTCGTCTCGTTTAGCTCTCTTGCACCCTCCTTCATAGCGTTTCGCTCTGTTTTACACTCCTTCGTCTCGTTTTGCTCTCTTTCACCCTCATTCGTCTCGTTTCGCTCACTTTTCCTCTCCTTCGTCTTGTTTCGCTCTGTTCCACCTGCCTTCGTCTCTTTTCGCCCACTTTCATCCTCCTTCGTCTCGTTTCACTCTCTTTCACCCTCCTTCATCTCGTTTCGTTCTCTTTCACCCTCCTTCATCTCGTTCTGCTCCCTTTCACCCTCCTTCGACTCCTTTCGTTCTCTTTCACCCTCCTTCGTCTCATTTCGCTCTCTTTCACCCTCCTTCGTCTCGTTTCGCTCTCTTTCACCCTCCTTCATCTTGTTTCGTTCTCTTTCACCCTCCTTCCTCTCGTTTCGCTCTTTTTTGCCCTCCTTAGTCTCGTTTAGCTCTCGTTCACCCTCCTTCATCTCATTTCACCCTCTTTCAGCCTCCTTCCTCTCGTTTCACTCTCTTTCACCCTCCTTCGTCTTGTTTCGCTCTCTTTCACCCTCCTTCGTCTCGTTTCGCTCTCTTTCACCCTCCACCGTCTCGTTCCACTCTCTTTTACCCTCCTTCGACTCCTTTCGCTCTCTTTCACCCTCCTTCATCTCATTTCACTCTCTTTCACCCTCCTTCATCTCCTTTCGCTCTCTTTCACCCTCCTTCGTCTGGTTTAGCTCTCTTTCACCCTCCTTCATCTCGTTTAGCTCTCTTTCACTCTCCTTCGTCTCGTTTTGCTCTCTTTCACCCTCCTTCGTCTCGTTTCGCTCTCTTTCACTCTCTTTCGTCTTGTTTCGCTCTGTTCCACCCGCCTTCGTCTCGTTTCGCCATTTTTCTTCCTCCTTCGTCTCGTTCCACTCTCTTTCACCCTCCTTCGACTCCTTTCGCTCTCTTTGACCCTCCTTCGTCTCGTTTAGCTCTCTTTCACCCTCCTTCCTCTTGTTTCGCTCTCTTTCACCCTCCATCGTCTTGTTTCGCTCTCTTTCACCCTCCTTCGTCTCGTTTCGCTCTCTTTCACCCTCCACCGTCTCGTGTTGCTCTCTTTTACCCTCTCTTCGTCTTGTTTCACTCTCTTTGACCCTCCTTCGTCTCGTTTAGCTCTCTTTCATCCTCCTTCGTCTCGTTTCGCTCTGTTTCACACTCCTTCGTCTCGTTTTGCTCTCTTTCACCCTCCTTCGTCTCGTTTCGCCCTCTTTCATCCTCCTTGTCTCGTTTCGCTGACTTTCACCCTCCTTCATCTCGTTTCGCTCTCTTTCACCCTCCTTCAACTCGTTTCGCTCCCTTTCACCCTCCTTTATCTCGTTTCTCTCTCTATCACCCTCCTTCATTTCGTTTCGCTCTCTTCCACCCTCCTTCATCTCGTTTCGCACACTTTCACCCTCCTTCGTCTCGTTTCGCTCTCTTTCACCCTCATTCGTCTCGTTTCGCTCCATTTCACCCTCCTTGTCTCGTTTCGCTGTCTTTCACCCTCCTTCATCTCGTTTCGTTCTCTTTCACCGTCCTTCATCTCGTTTCACTCCCTTTCACCCTCCTTTGTCTCGTTTCTCTCTCTTTAACCCTCCTTCATTTTGTTTCGCTCTCTTTCACCCTCCTTCGTCTCGTTTCGCTCTCTTTCACCCTCCTTCTTCTTGTTTCGCTCTCTTTCACCCTCCTTCGTGTCATTTCGCTCTCTTTCAACCTCCTTCGTCTCGTTTCGCTCTCTTTCACCCTGCATCGGCTTGTTTCGCTCTCTTTCACCCTCCACCGTCTTGTCTCGCTCTCTTTTACACTCTTTCGTCTCGTTTCGCTCCCTTTCACCCTCCTTCGTCTCGTTTAGCTCTCTTGCACCCTCCTTCATAGCGTTTCGCTCTGTTTTACACTCCTTCGTCTCGTTTTGCTCTCTTTCACCCTCATTCGTCTCGTTTCGCTCACTTTTCCTCTCCTTCGTCTTGTTTCGCTCTGTTCCACCTGCCTTCGTCTCTTGTCGCCCACTTTCATCCTCCTTCGTCTCGTTTCACTCTCTTTCACCCTCCTTCGACTCCTTTCGTTCTCTTTCACCCTCCTTCGTCTCGTTTCGCTCTCTTTCACCCTCCTTCGTCTCGTTTCGCTCTCTTTCACCCTCCTTCATCTTGTTTCGTTCTCTTTCACCCTCCTTCCTCTCGTTTCGCTCTTTTTTGCCCTCCTTAGTCTCGTTTAGCTCTCGTTCACCCTCCTTCATCTCGTTTCACCCTCTTTCAGCCTCCTTCCTCTCGTTTCACTCTCTTTCACCCTCCTTCGTCTTGTTTCGCTCTCTTTCACCCTCCTTCGTCTCGTTTCGCTCTCTTTCACCCTCCACCGTCTCGTTCCACTCTCTTTTACCCTCCTTCGACTCCTTTCGCTCTCTTTCACCCTCCTTCATCTCATTTCACTCTCTTTCACCCTCCTTCATCTCCTTTCGCTCTCTTTCACCCTCCTTCGTCTGGTTTAGCTCTCTTTCACCCTCCTTCATCTCGTTTAGCTCTCTTTCACTCTCCTTCGTCTCGTTTTGCTCTCTTTCACCCTCCTTCGTCTCGTTTCGCTCTCTTTCACTCTCTTTCGTCTTGTTTCGCTCTGTTCCACCCGCCTTCGTCTCGTTTCGCCATTTTTCTTCCTCCTTCGTCTCGTTCCACTCTCTTTCACCCTCCTTCGACTCCTTTCGCTCTCTTTGACCCTCCTTCGTCTCGTTTAGCTCTCTTGCACCCTCCTTCATCTCGTTTCGCTCTTTTTTACACTCCTTCATCTCGATTTGCTCTCTTTCACCCTCCTTCGTCTCGTTTCGCTCTCTTTCACCCTCCTTCGTCTTGTTTCGCTCTGTTCCACCCGCCTTCGTCTCGTTTCGCCCTCTTTCACCCTCCTTCGTCTCGTTTCACTCTCTTTCACCCTCCTTCGTCTCGTTTCGCTCTCTTTCACACTCCTTCGTCTCGTTTCGCTCTCTTTCATGCTCCTTCGTCTCGCTTCGCCCTCTTTCACCCCCCTGCGTCTCATTTTGCTCTCTTTCACCCTTCTTTCGTCTTGTTTCGCTCTGTTCCAACCGCCTTCGTCTCGTTTCGACCCCTTTCACCCTCCTTCGTCGTGTTTCGCTCTCTTTCACCCTCCTTCATCTCGTTTCGCTCTCTTTCACCCTCCTTCATCTCGTTTCGCTATCTTTCACCTTCCTTCATCTCGTTTCTCTCTCTTTCACCCTCCTTCGTCTCGTTTCGCTCTCTTCCACCCTCCTTCATCTCGTTTCGCTCTCTTTCACCCTCCTTTGTCTCGTTTCGCTCTCTTTCACCCTCCTTCCTCTCGTTTCGCTCTCTTTCACCCTGCATCGTCTCGTTTCGCTCTCTTTCACCCTCCACCGTCTTGTCTTGCTCTCTTTTACACTCTTTCGTCTCGTTTCGCTCTCTTTCACCCTCCTTCGTCTCCATTCGCTCTCTTCCACCCTCCTTCATCTCGTTTCGCACTCTTTCACCCTCCTTCGTCTCGTTTCGCTCTCTTTCATCCTCCTTCCTCTCGTTTCGCTCTCTTTCACCCTCCACCGTCTTGTCTCGCTCTCTTTTACACTCTTTCGTCTCGTTTCGCTCTCTTTCACCCTCCTTCGTCTCGTTTAGCTCTCTTGCACCCTCCTTCGTCTCGTTTCGCTCTGTTTTACACTCCTTCGTCTCGTTTTGCTCTCTTTCACCCTCCTTCGTCTCGTTTCGCTCTCTTTCATTCTCCTTCGTCTTGTTTCGCTCTGTTCCACCCGCCTTCGTCTCTTTTCGCACTCTTTCATCCTCCTTCGTCTCGTTTCACTCTGTTTCACCCTCCTTCATCTCGTTTCGTTCTCTTTCGCCCTCCTTCGTCTCGTTCCGCTCTCTTTCACCCTCCTTCGACTCGTTTCGTTCTCTTTCACCCTCCTTCGTCTCGTTTCGCTCTCTTTCACCCTCCTTCGTCTCGTTTCGCTCTCTTTCACCCTCCTTCATCTCGTTTCGCTCTCTTTCACCCTCCTTCTCTCGTTTCGCTCTTTTTCGCCCTCCTTAGTCTCGTTTCGCTCTCGTTCACCCTCCTTCATCTCGTTTCGCTCTCTTTCACCCTCCTTCCTCTCGTTTCGCTCTCTTTCACCCTCCTTTGTCTTGTTTCGCTCTCTTTCACCCTCCTTCGTCTCGTTTCGCTCTCTTTCGCCCTCCACCGTCTCGTTCCACTCTCTTTTACCCTCCTTCGACTCCTTTCGCTCTCTTTCACCCTCCTTCATCTCATTTCACTCTCTTTCACCCTCCTTCATCTCCTTTCGCTCTCTTTCACCCTCCTTCGTCTCGTTTAGCTCTCTTTCACCCTCCTTCATCTCGTTTAGCTCTCTTTCACTCTCCTTCGTCTCGTTTTGCTCTCTTTCACCCTCCTTCGTCTCGTTTCGCTCTCTTTCACTCTCCTTCATCTTGTTTCACTCTGTTCCACCCGCCTTCGTCTCGTTTCGCCCTCTTTCATCCTCCTTCGTCTCGTCCCACTCTCTTTCACCCTCCTTCGACTCCTTTCGCTCTCTTTGACCCTCCTTCATCTCGTTTCGCTCTCTTTCACCCTCCTTCGTCACATTTCGCTCTCTCTCACCCTCCTTCTTCTCGTTTCGCTCTCTTTCATCCTCCTTCATCTCGTTTCGCTCTCTTTTACCCTCCTTCATCTCGTTTCGGTCTCTTTCACCCTCCTTCATCTCGTTCCACTCTCTTTCACCCTCCTTCGACTCCTTTGGCTCTCTTTCACCCTCCTTCGTCCCATTTCGCTCTCTTTCACCCTCCTTCATCTCCTTTCGCTCTCTTTCACCCTCCTTCGTCTCGTTTCGCTCTCTTTCACCTTTCTTCGTCTCGTTACGCTCTCTTTCACCCTCCTTCGTCTCGTTTCGCTCTCTTTCACCCTCCTTCGTCTCGTTTCGCTCTCTTTCACCCTCCTTTGTCTCGTTTCGCTCTCTTTCACCCTCCTTCCTCTTGTTTCGCTCTCTTTCACCCTCCATCGTCTTGTTTCGCTCTCTTTCACCCTCTTTCGTCTCGTTTCGCTCTCTTTCACCATCCACCGTCTCGTGTTGCTCTCTTTTACCCTCTCTTCGTCTCGTTTCGCTCTCTTTGACCCTCCTTCGTCTCGTTTAGCTCTCTTTCATCCTCCTTCGTCTCGTTTCGCTCTGTTTCACACTCCTGCGTCTCGTTTTGCTCTCTTTCACCCTCCTTCGTCTCGTTTCGCTCTCTTTCACCCACCTTCGTCTTTTTTCGCTCTGTTGCACCCGCCTTCGTCTCGTTTCGCCCTCTTTTATTCTCCTTGTCTCGTTTCGCTGTCTTTCACCCTCCTTCATCTCGTTTCGCTCTCTTTCTCCCTCCTTCAACTCGTTTCGCTCCCTTTCACCCTCCTTTGTCTCGTTTCTCTCTCTTTCACCCTCCTTCATTTCGTTTCGCTCTCTTCCACCCTCCTTCATCTCGTTTCGCACTCTTTCACCCTCCTTCGTCTCGTTTCGCTCTCTTTCACCCTCCTTCTTCTCGTTTCGCTCTCTTTCACCCTCCTTCGTGTCGTTCCGCTCTCTTTCACCCTCCTTCGTCTCGTTTCGCTCTCTTTCACCCTCCTTCGTCTCGTTTCGCTCCTTTTCACCCTCCTTGTCTCGTTTCGCTGTCTTTCACCCTCCTTCATCTCGTTTCGCTCTCTTTCACCCTCCTTCATCTCGTTTCACTCCCTTTCACCCTCCTTTGTCTTGTGTCTCTCTCTTTAACCCTCCTTCATTTTGTGTCGCTCTCTTTCACCCTCCTTCGTCTCGTTTCGCTCTCTTTCACCCTCCTTCTTCTTGTTTCGCTCTCTTTCACCCTCCTTCGTGTCATTCCACTCTCTTTCAACCTCCTTCGTCTCGTTTCGCTCTCTTTCACTCTCCTTCGTCTCGTTTCGCTCTCTTTTAAACTATTTCATCTCGTTTCGCTCTCTTTTACCCTCCTTCATCTCGTTTCGCTCTCTTTCATGCTCCTTCGTCTCGCTTCGCCCTCAGTCACCCTCCTTCATCACGTTTTGCTCTCTTTCACCCTTCTTTCGTCTTGTTTCGCTCTGTTCCACCCGCCTTCGTCTCGTTTCGCACTCTTTCACCCTCCTTCGTCTCGTTTCGCTCTCTTTCACCCTCCTTCATCTCGTTTCGCTCTCTTTCACCCTCCTTTGTCTCGTTTCGCTCCCTTTCACCCTCCTTTGTCTCGTTTCGCTCTCTTTCACCTTCCATCGTCTCGTTTCGCTCTCTATCACCTTCCTTCGTCTCGTTTCTCTCTCTTTCACCCTCCTTCGTCTCGTTTCGCTCTCTTTCACCCTCCTTCGTCTCGTTTCGCTCTCTTTCACCCTCCATCGTCTGGTTTCGCTCTCTTTCACCCTCCTTCGTCTCGTTTCGCTCTCGTTCACCCTCCACCGTCTCGTTTCGCTCTCTTTCACCCTCTTTCGTCTCGTTTCGCTCTCTTTCATCTTTCTTCATCTTGTTTCGCTCTCTTTCACCCTCCTTCGTCTCGTTTCGCTCTCTTTGACCCTCCTTCGTCTCGTTTCGCTCTCTTTCACCCTCCTTCGTGTCGTTTAGCTCTCTTTCACCCTCCTTCATCTCGTTTAGCTCTCTTTCACACTCCTTCGTCTCGTTTTGCTCTCTTTCACCCTCCTTCGTCTCGTTTCGCTCTCTTTCACTCTCCTTCATCTTGTTTCGCTCTGTTCCACCCGCCTTCGTCTCGTTTCGCCCTCTTTCATCCTCCTTCGTCTCGTCCCACTCTCTTTCACCCTCCTTCGACTCCTTTCGCTCTCTTTGACCCTCCTTCATCTCGTTTCGCTCTCTTTCACCCTCCTTCGTCTCATTTCGCTCTCTTTCACCCTCCTTCTTCTCGTTTCGCTCTCTTTCACGCTCCTTCATCTCGTTTCGCTCTCTTTCACCCTCCTTCATCTCGTTTCGGTCTCTTTCACCCTCCTTCATCTCGTTCCACTCTCTTTCACCCTCCTTCGACTCCTTTCGCTCTCTTTCACCCTCCTTCGTCCCATTTCGCTCTCTTTCACCCTCCTTCATCTCCTTTCGCTCTCTTTCACCCTCCTTCGTCTCGTTTCGCTCTCTTTCACCTTTCTTCGTCTCGTTACGCTCTCTTTCACCCTCCTTCGTCTCGTATCGCTCTCTTTCACCCTCCTTCGTCTCGTTTCGCTCTCTTTCACCCTCCTTCGTCTCGTTTCGCTCTCTTTCACCCTCCTTCCTCTCGTTTCGCTCTCTTTCTCCCTCCTCCATCTCGTTTCGCTCTCTTTCACCCTCCTTTGTCTCGTTTCACTCTCTTTCACCCTCCTTCCTCTTGTTTCGCTCTCTTTCACCCTCCATCGTCTTGTTTCGCTCTCTTTCACCCTCCTTCGTCTCGTTTCGCTCTCTTTCACCCTCCACCGTCTCGTGTTGCTCTCTTTTACCCTCGCTTCGTCTCGTTTCGCTCTCTTTGACCCTCCTTCGTCTCGTTTAGCTCTCTTTCATCCTCCTTCGTCTCGTTTCGCTCTGTTTCACACTCCTTCGTCTCGTTTTGCTCTCTTTCACCCTCCTTCGTCTCGTTTCGCTCTCTTTCACCCACCTTCGTCTTTTTTCGCTCTGTTGCACCCGCCTTCGTCTCGTTTCGCCCTCTTTCATCCTCCTTGTCTCGTTTCGCTGTCTTTCACCCTCCTTCATCTCGTTTCGCTCTCTTTCACCCTCCTTCGTCTCGTTTCGCTCCCTTTCACCCTCCTTTGTCTCGTTTCGCTCTCTTTCTCCCTCCATCATTTCGTTTCGCTCTCTTCCACCCTCCTTCATCTCGTTTCGCACTCTTTCACCCTTCTTCGTCTCGTTTCGCTCCCTTTCACCCTCCTTCTTCTCGTTTCGCTCTCTTTCACCCTCCTTCGTCTCGTTTCGCTTTCTTTCACCCTCCTTCGTCTCGTTTCGCTCCTTTTCACCCTCCTTGTCTCGTTTCGCTGTCTTTCACCCTCCTTCATCTCGTTTCGCTCTCTTTCACCCTCCTTCATCTCGTTTCACTCCCTTTCACCCTCCTTTGTCTCGTTTCTCTCTCTTTAACCCTCCTTCATTTTGTTTCGCTCTCTTTCACCCTCCTTCGTCTCGTTTCGCTCTCTTTCACCCTCCTTCTTCTTGTTTCGCTCTCTTTCACCCTCCTTCGTGTCATTCCGCTCTCTTTCAACCTCCTTCGTCTCGTTTCGCTCTCTTTCACCCTCCTTCGTCTCGTTTCGCTCTCTTTTAAACTATTTCATCTCGTTTCGCTCTCTTTTACCCTCCTTCATCTCGTTTCGCTCTCTTTCATGCTCCTTCGTCTCGCTTCGCCCTCTTTCACCCTCCTTCGTCTCGTTTTGCTCTCTTTCACCCTTCTTTCGTCTTGTTTCACTCTGTTCCACCTGCCTTCGTCTCGTTTCGCACTCTTTCACCCTCCTTCGTCTCGTTTCGGTCTCTTTCACCCTCCTTCATCTCGTTTCGCTCTCTTTCTCCCTCCATCATTTCGTTTCACTCTCTTCCACCCTCCTTCATCTCGTTTCGCTCTCTTTAACCCTCCTTCGTCTCGTTTCGTTCTCTTTCACCCTCCTTCTTCTCGTTTCGCTGTCTTTCACCCTCCTTCGTGTCGTTCCGCTCTCTTTCACCCTCCTTCGTCTCGTTTCGCTCTCTTTCACCCTCCATCGTCTGGTTTCGCTCTCTTTCACCCTCCTTCGTCTCGTTTCGCTCTCGTTCACCCTCCACCGTCTCGTTTCGCTCTCTTTTACCCTCTTTCGTCTCGTTTCGCTCTCTTTCATCTTTCTTCATCTTGTTTCGCTCCCTTTCACCCTCCTTCGTCGCGTTTCGCTCTCTTTGACCCTCCTTCGTCTCGTTTCGCTCTCTTTCACCCTCCTTCGTCTCGTTTCGCTCTCTTTGACCCTCCTTCGGCTCGTTTAGGTCTCTTTCATCCTCCTTCGTCTCGTTTCGCTCTGTTTCACAATCCTTCATCTCGTTTTGCTCTCTTTCACCCTCCTTCGTCTCGTTTTGCTCTCTTTCACCCTCCTTCGTCTTGTTTCGCTCTGTTGCACCCGCCTTCATCTCGTTTTGCTCTCTTTCACCTTCCTTCGTCTTGTTTCACTCTATTTCACCCTCCTTCGTCTCGTTTCGCTCTCTTTCACCCTCCTTCATCTCGTTTCGCTGCCTTTCACCCTCCTTTGTCTCGTTTCGCTCTCTTTCACCTTCCTTCGTCTCGTTTTACTCTCTTTCACCCTCTTTCGTCTCGTTTCGCTCTCTTCCAACCTCCTTCATCTCCTTTCGCACTCTTTCAAACTCCTTCGTCTCGTTTCGCTCTCTTTCGGCCTCCTTCTTCTCATTTCGCTCTCTTTCACCCTCCTTCGACTACTTTCGCTCTCTATCACCCTCCTTTATCTCATTTCGCTCTCTTTCACCCTCCTTCGTCTCCTTTCGCTCTCTTTCACCCTCCTTCCTCTCGTTTCGCTCTATTTCACCCTCCATCGTCTTGTTTCGCTCTCTTTCACCCTCATTCGTCTCGTTTCGCTCTCTTTCACACTCCACCGTCTCGTTTCGCTCTCTTTTACTCTTTCGTCTCGTTTCGCTCTCTTTGACCCTCCTTCGTCTCGTTTAGTCCTCTTTCATCCTCCTTCATCTCGTTTCGCACTCTTTCACCCTCCTTAGTCTTGTTTCGCTCTGTTGCACCCGCCTTCGTCTCGTTTCGCCCTCTTTCACCCTCCTTCGTCTTGTTTCGCTCTCTTTCACACTCCTTCATCTCGTTTCGCTCTCTTTCACCCTCCTTCATCTCGTTTCGGTCTCTTTCACCCTGCTTCATCTCGTTCCACTCTCTTTCACCCTCCTTCGACTCCTTTCGCTCTCTTTCACCCTCCTACGTCTCATTTCGCTCTCTTTCACCCTCCTTCCTCTTGTTTCGCTCTCTTTCACCCTCCATCGTCTTGTTTCGCTCTCTTTCACCCACCTTCGTCTCGTTTCGCTCTCTTTCACCCTCCACCGTCTCGTGTTGCTCTGTTTTACCCTCTTTCGTCTCGTTTTGCTCTCTTTGACCCTCCTTCGTCCCGTTTAGCTCTCTTTCATCCTCCTTCGTCTCGTTTCGCTCTGTTGCACCCGCCTTCGTCTCGTTTCGCCCTCTTTCACCCTCCTTGTCTCGTTTTGCTGTCTTTCACCCTCCTTCATCGCGTTTCGCTCTCTTTCACTCTCCTTCATCTCGTTTCGCTCCCTTTCACCCTCCTTTGTCTCGTTTCTCTCTCTTTCACCCTCCTTCATTTCGTTTCGCTCTCTTCCACCATCCTTCATCTCGTTTCACTCTCTTTCACCCTCCTTTGTCTCGTTTCGCTCTCTTTCACCCTCCTTCTTCTCGTATCGCTCTCTTCCACCCTCCTTCATCTCGTTTCGCTCTCTTTCACCCTCCTTCATCTCGTTTCGCTCTCTTTCACCCTCCTTCGTCTCATTTCGCTCTCTTTCACCCTCCTTCTTCTCGTTTCGCTCTCTTTCATCCTCCTTCATCTCGTTTCGGTCTCTTTCACCCTCCTTCATCTCGTTCCACTCTCTTTCACCGTCCTTCGACTCCTTTCGCTCTCTTTCACCCTCCTTTGTCTCATTTCGCTCTCTTTCACCCTCCTTCATCTCCTTTCGCTCTCTTTCACCCTCATTCGTCTCGTTTCGCTCTCTTTCACCTTTCTTCGTCTCGTTTCGCTCTCTTTCATTCTCCTTCGTCTCGTTTCGCTCTCTTTCACCCTCCTTCGTCTCGTTTCGCTCTCTTTCACCCTCCTTTGTCTCGTTTCGCTCTCTTTCACCCTCCTTCCTCTCGTTTCGCTCTCTTTCACCCTCCTTCGTCTCGTTTCGCTCTCTTTCACCCTCCTTTGTCTCGTTTCGCTCTCTTTCACCCTCCTTCCTCTTGTTTCGCTCTCTTTCACCCTCCATCGTCTTGTTTCGCTCTCTTTCACCCTCCTTCGTCTTGTTTCGCTCTCTTTCACCCTCCTTCGTCTCGTTTAGCTCTCTTTCACCCTCCTTCATCTCGTTTAGCTCTCTTTCACTCTCCTTCATCTCGTTTTGCTCTCTTTCACCCTCCTTCGTCTCGTTTCGCTCTCTTTCACTCTCCTTCGTCTTGTTTCGCTCCGTTCCACCCGCCTTCGTCTCGTTTCGCCCTCTTTTATCCTCCTTCATCTCGTCCCACTCTCTTTGACCCTCCTTCTACTCCTTTCGCTCTCTTTGACCCTCCTTCATCTCGTTTCGCTCTCTTTCACCCTCCTTCGTCTCATTTCGCTCTCTTTCACCCTCCTTCTTCTCGTTTAGCTCTCTTTCACCCTCCTTCATCTCGTTTCGCTCTCTTTCACCCTCCTTCGTCTCGTTTCGGTCTCTTTCACCCTCCTTCATCTCGTTCCACTCTCTTTCACCCTCCTTCGACTTCTTTCGCTCTCTTTCACCCTCCTTCGTCTCATTTCGCTCTCTTTCACCCTCGTTCATCTCCTTTCGCTCTCTTTCACCCTCCTTCGTCTCGTTTAGCTCTCTTCCACCCTCCTTCATCTCGTTTCGCTCTCTTTCACCCTCCTTCGTCTCGTTTCGCTCTATTTCACCTTCCTTCATCTCGTTTCTCTCTCTTTCACCCTCCTTCGTCTCGTTTCGCTCTCTTCCACCCTCCTTCATCTCGTTTCACTCTCTTTCACCCTCCTTCGTCTCGTTTCGCTCTCTTTCACCCTCCTTCCTCTCGTTTCGCTCTCTTTCACCCTGCATCGTCTTGTTTCGCTCTCTTTCACCCTCCACCGTCTTGTCTCGCTCTCTTTTACACTCTTTCGTCTCGTTTCGCTCTCTTTCACCCTCCTTCGTCTCGTCTCGCTCTCTTTCACCCTCCTTCGTCTTGTTTCGCTCTCTTTCACCCTCCTTCGTCTCGTTTCGCTCTCTTTCGCCCTCCACCGTCTCGTTTCGGTCTCTTTCACCCTCCTTCGTCTCGTTCCACTCTCTTTCACCCTGCTTCGACTCCTTTCGTTCTCTTTCACCCTCCTTCATCTCATTTCGCTCTCTTTCACCCTCCTTCATCTCCTTTCGCTCTCTTTCACCCTCCTTCGTCTCGTTTAGCTCTCTTTCACCCTCCTTCATCTCGTTTAGCTCTCTTTCCCCCTCCTTCGTCTCGTTTCGCTCTCTTTCACCCTCCTTCGTCTTGTTTCGCTCTCTTTCACCCTCCTTCGTCTCGTTTCGCTCTCTTTCACCCTCCACCGTCTCGTTTCGGTCTCTTTCACCCTCCTTCGTCTCGTTCCACTCTCTTTCACCCTGCTTCGACTCCTTTCGCTCTCTTTCACCCTCCTTCATCTCATTTCGCTCTCTTTCACCCTCCTTCATCTGCTTTCGCTCTCTTTCACCCTCCTTCGTCTCGTTTAGCTCTCTTTCACCATCCTTCATCTCGTTTAGCTCTCTTTCACTCTCCTTCATCTCGTTTTGCTCTCTTTCACCCTCCTTCGTCTCGTTTCGCTCTCTTTCACTCTCCTTCGTCTTGTTACGCTCCGTTCCACCCGCCTTCGTCTCGTTTCGCCCTCTTTCATCCTCCTTCGTCTCGTCCCACTCTCTTTCACCCTCCTTCTACTCCTTTCGCTCTCTTTGACCCTCCTTCATCTCGTTTCGCTCTCTTTCACCCTCCTTCGTCTCAGTTTGCTCTCTTTCACCCTCCTTCTTCTCGTTTAGCTCTCTTTCACCCTCCTTCATCTCGTTTCGCTCTCTTTCACCCTCCTTCGTCTCGTTTCGGTCTCTTTCACCCTCCTTCATCTCGTTCCACTCTCTTTCACCCTCCTTCGACTCCTTTCGCTCTCTTTCACCCTCCTTCGTCTCATTTCGCTCTCTTTCACCCTCCTTCATCTCCTTTCGCTCTCTTTCACCCTCCTTCGTCTCGTTTAGCTCTCTTCCACCTTCCTTCATCTCATTTCGCTCTCTTTCACCCTCCTTCGTCTCGTTTCGCTCTCTTTCACCCTCCTTCGTCTTGTTTCGCTCTCTTTCACCCTCCTTTGTCTCGTTTCGCTCTCTTTCACCCTCCACCGTCTCGTTTCGGTCTCTTTCACCCTCCTTCGTCTCGTTACACTCTCTTTCACCCTGCTTCGACTCCTTTCGCTCTCTTTCACCCTCCTTCATCTCATTTCGCTCTCTTTCACCCTCCTTCATCTCCTTTCGCTCTCTTTCACCCTCCTTCATCTCGTTTCGCTCTCTTTCACCCTCCTTCGTCTCGTTTCGGTCTCTTTCACCCTCCTTCATCTCGTTCCACTCTCTTTCACCCTCCTTCGACTCCTTTCGCTCTCTTTCACCCTCCTTCGTCTCATTTCGCTCTCTTTCACCCTCCTTCATCTCCTTTCGCTCTCTTTCACCCTCCTTCGTCTCGTTTAGCTCTCTTCCACCTTCCTTCATCTCGTTTCTCTCTCTTTCACCCTCCTTCGTCTCGTTTCGCTCTCTTCCACCCTCCTTCATCTCATTTCGCTCTCTTTCACCCTCCTTCGTCTCGTTTCGCTCTCTTTCACACTCCTTCCTCTCGTTTCGCTCTCTTTCACCCTGCATCGTCTTGTTTCGCTCTCTTTCACCCTCCACCGTCTTGTCTCGCTCGCTTTTAAACTCTTTCGTCTCGTTTCGCTCTCTTTCACCCTCCTTCGTCTCGTTTCGCTCTCTTTCACCCTCCTTCGTCTTGTTTCGCTCTCTTTCACCCTCCTTCGTCTCGTTTCGCTCTCTTTCACCCTCCACCGTCTCGTTTCGGTCTCTTTCACCCTCCTTCGTCTCGTTCCACTCTCTTTCACCCTGCTTCGACTCCTTTCGCTCTCTTTCACCCTCCTTCATCTCATTTTGCTCTCTTTCACCCTCCTTCATCTCCTTTCGCTCTCTTTCACCCTCGTTCGTCTCGTTTAGCTCTCTTTCACCCTCCTTCATCTCGTTTAGCTCTCTTTCACTCTCCTTCATCTCGTTTTGCTCTCTTTCACCCTCCTTCGTCTCGTTTCGCTCTCTTTCACTCTCCTTCGTCTTGTTTCGCTCCGTTCCACCCGCCTTCGTCTCGTTTCGCTCTCTTTGACCCTCCTTCATCTCGTTTCACACTCTTTCACCCTCCTTCGTCTCATTTCGCTCTCTTTCACCCTCCTTCTTCTCGTTTTGCTCTCTTTCACCCTCCTTCATCTCGTTTCGCTCTCTTTCACTCTCCTTCATCTCGTTTTGCTCTCTTTCACCCTCCTTCCTCTCGTTTCGCTCTGTTTCACACTCCTTCGTCTCGTTTTGCTCTCTTTCACCCTCCTTCGTCTCGTTTCGCTCTCTTTCAACCTCCTTCATCTTGTTTCGCTCTGTTGCACCCGCCTTCATCTCGTTTCGCCCTCTTTCACCCTCCTTCGTCTTGTTTCGCTCTCTTTCACCCTCCTTCATCTCGTTTCGCTCTGTTTCACATACCTTCGTCTCGTTTCGCTCTCTTTCACCCTCCTTCTTCTCGTTTCACTCTCTTTCACCCTCCTTCGTCTCGTTTCGCTCTGTTTCACATTCCTTCGTCTCGTTTCGCTCACTTTCACCCTCCTTCGTCTTATTTCGCTCTATTTCACCCTCCTTCCTCTCGTTTCGCTCCCTTTCACCCTCCTTTGTCTTGTTTCGCTCCCTTTCACCTTCCTTCGTCTCGTTTCTCTCTCTTTCACCCTCTTTGGTCTCGTTTCGCACTCTTTCACCTACCTTCATCTCGTTTCACTCCCTTTCAGCCTCCTTCACCTCGTTTCGCTCTCTTCCACCCTCCTTCATCTCGTTTCGCTCTCTTTCACCCTCCTTCGTCTCGTTTCGCTCTCTTTCACCTTCCTTCATCTCGTTTCTCTCTCTTTCACCCTCCTTCGTCTCGTTTCGCTCTCTTCCACCCTCCTTCATCTCGTTTCGCTCTCTTTCACCCTCCTTCGTCTCGTTTCGCTCTCTTTCACCCTCCTTCCTCTCGTTTCGCTCTCTTTCACCCTGCATCGTCTTGTTTCGCTCTCTTTCACCCTCCACCGTCTTGTCTCGCTCTCTTTTACACTCTTTCGTCTCGTTTCGCTCTCTTTCACCCTCCTGCGTCTTGATTCGCTCTCTTTCACCCTCCTTCGTCTCGTTTCGCTCTCTTTCACCCTCCACCGTCTCGTTTCGGTCTCTTTCACCCTCCTTCGTCTCGTTCCACTCTCTTTCACCCTGCTTCGACTCCTTTCGCTCTCTTTCATCCTCCTTCATCTCATTTCGCTCTTTTTCACCCTCCTTCATCTCCTTTCGCTCTCTTTCACCCTCCTTCGTCTCGTTTAGCTCTCTTTCACCCTCCTTCATCTCGTTTAGCTCTCTTTCACTCTCCTTCATCTCGTTTTGCTCTCATTCACCCTCCTTCGTCTGGTTTCGCTCTCTTTCACTCTCCTTCGTCTTGTTTCGCTCCGTTCCACCCGCCTTCGTCTCGTTTCGCCCTCATTTATCCTCCTTCGTCTCGTCCCACTCTCTTTCACCCTCCTTCTACTCCTTTCGCTCTCTTTGACCCTCCTTCATCTCGTTTCGCTCTCTTTCACCCTCCTTCGTCTCATTTCGCTCTCTTTCACCCTCCTTCTTTTCGTTTAGCTCTTTTTCACCCTCCTTCATCTCGTTTCGCTCTCTTTCACCCTCCTTCGTCTCATTTCGCTCTCTTTCACCCTCCTTCTTCTCGTTTAGCTCTCTTTCACCCTCCTTCATCTCGTTTCGCTCTCTTTCACCCTCCTTCGTCTCGTTTCGGTCTCTTTCACCCTCCTTCATCTCGTTCCACTCTCTTTCACCCTCTTTCGACTCCTTTCGCTCTCTTTCACCCTCCTTCGTCTCATTTCGCTCTCTTTCACCCTCGTTCATCTCCTTTCGCTCTCTTTCACCCTCCTTCGTCTTGTTTCGCTCTCTTTCACCCTCCTTCATCTCGTTTCGCTCTGTTTCACACTCCTTCGTCTCGTTTCGCTCTCTTTCACCCTCCTTCTTCTCGTTTCACTCTCTTTCACCCTCCTTCGTCTCGTTTCGCTCTGTTTCACAGTCCTTCGTCTCGTTTCGCTCACTTTCACCCTCCTTCGTCTTATTTCGCTCTATTTCACCCTCCTTCCTCTCGTTTCGCTCCCTTTCACCCTCCTTTGTCTTGTTTCGCTCCCTTTCACCTTCCTTCGTCTCGTTTCTCTCTCTTTCACCCTCTTTGGTCTCGTTTCGCACTCTTTCACCTACCTTCATCTCGTTTCACTCCCTTTCAGCCTCCTTCACCTCGTTTCGCTCTCTTCCACCCTCCTTCATCTCGTTTCGCTCTCTTTCACCCTCCTTCGTCTCGTTTCGCTCTCTTTCACCTTCCTTCATCTCGTTTCTCTCTCTTTCACCCTCCTTCGTCTCGTTTCGCTCTCTTCTACCCTCCTTCATCTCGTTTCGCTCTCTTTCACCCTCCTTCGTCTCGTTTCGCTCTCTTTCACCCTCCTTCCTCTCGTTTCGCTCTCTTTCACCCTGCATCGTCTTGTTTCGCTCTCTTTCACCCTCCACCGTCTTGTCTCGCTCTCTTTTACACTCTTTCGTCTCGTTTCGCTCTCTTTCACCCTCCTTCGTCTTGATTCGCTCTCTTTCACCCTCCTTCGTCTCGTTTCGCTCTCTTTCACCCTCCACCGTCTCGTTTCGGTCTCTTTCACCCTCCTTCGTCTCGTTCCACTCTCTTTCACCCTGCTTCGACTCCTTTCGCTCTCTTTCACCCTCCTTCATCTCATTTCGCTCTTTTTCACCCTCCTTCATCTCCTTTCGCTCTCTTTCACCCTCCTTCGTCTCGTTTAGCTCTCTTTCACCCTCCTTCGTCTCGTTTCGCTCTCTTTCACCTTCCTTCATCTCGTTTCTCCTTCTTTCACCCTCCTTCGTCTCGTTTCGCTCTCTTCCACCCTCCTTCATCTCGTTTCGCTCTCTTTCACCCTCCTTCGTCTCGTTTCGCTCTCTTTCACCCTCCTTCCTCTCGTTTCGCTCTCTTTCACCCTGCATCGTCTTGTTTCGCTCTCTTTCACCCTCCACCGTCTTGTCACGCTCTCTTTTACACTCTTTCGTCTCGTATCGCTCTCTTTCACCCTCCTTCGTCTCGTTTCGCTCTCTTTCACCCTCCTTCGTCTTGGTTCGCTCTCTTTCACCCTCCTTCGTCTCGTTTCGCTCTCTTTCACCCTCCACCGTCTCGTTTCGGTCTCTTTCACCCTCCTTCGTCTCGTTCCACTCTCTTTCACCCTGCTTCGACTCCTTTCGTTCTCTTTCACCCTCCTTCATCTCATTTCGCTCTCTTTCACCCTCCTTCATCTCCTTTCGCTCTCTTTCACCCTCCTTCGTCTCGTTTAGCTCTCTTTCACCCTCCTTCATCTCGTTTCGCTCTGTTGCACCCGCCTTCGTCTCGTTTCGCCCTCTTTCACCCTCCTTGTCTCGTTTTGCTGTCTTTCACCCTCCTTCATCTCGTTTCGGTCTCTTTCACTCTCCTTCATCTCGTTTCGCTCCCTTTCACCCTCCTTTGTCTCGTTTCTCTCTCTTTCACCCTCCTTCATTTCGTTTCGCTCTCTTCCACCATCCTTCATCTCGTTTCACTCTCTTTCACCCTCCTTTGTCTCGTTTCGCTCTCTTTCACCCTCCTTCTTCTCGTATCGCTCTCTTCCACCCTCCTTCATCTCGTTTCGCTCTCTTTCACCCTCCTTCATCTCGTTTGGCTCTCTTTCACCCTCCTTCGTCTCATTTCGCTCTCTTTCACCCTCCTTCTTCTCGTTTCGCTCTCTTTCACCCTCCTTCATCTCGTTTCGGTCTCTTTCACCCTCCTTCATCTCGTTCCACTCTCTTTCACCGTCCTTCGACTCCTTTCGCTCTCTTTCACCCTCCTTTGTCTCATTTCGCTCTCTTTCACCCTCCTTCATCTCCTTTCGCTCTCTTTCACCCTCATTCGTCTCGTTTCGCTCTCTTTCACCTTTCTTCGTCTCGTTTCGCTCTCTTTCACCCTCCTTCGTCTCGTTTCACTCTCTTTCACCCTCCTTCGTCTCGTTTCGCTCTCTTTCACCCTCCTTTGTCTCGTTTCGCTCTCTTTCACCCTCCTTCCTCTCGTTTCGCTCTCTTTCACCCTCCTTCGTCTCGTTTCGCTCTCTTTCACCCTCCTTTGTCTCGTTTCGCTCTCTTTCACCCTCCTTCCTCTTGTTTCGCTCTCTTTCACCCTCCATCGTCTTGTTTCGCTCTCTTTCACCCTCCTTCGTCTTGTTTCGCTCTCTTTCACCCTCCTTCGTCTCGTTTAGCTCTCTTTCACCCTCCTTCATCTCGTTTAGCTCTCTTTCACTCTCCTTCATCTCGTTTTGCTCTCTTTCACCCTCCTTCGTCTCGTTTCGCTCTCTTTCACTCTCCTTCGTCTTGTTTCGCTCCGTTCCACCCGCCTTCGTCTCGTTTCGCCCTCTTTTATCCTCCTTCGTCTCGTCCCACTCTCTTTCACCCTCCTTCTACTCCTTTCGCTCTCTTTGACCCTCCTTCATCTCGTTTCGCTCTCTTTCACCCTCCTTCGTCTCGTTTCGGTCTCTTTCACCCTCCTTCATCTCGTTCCACTCTCTTTCACCCTCCTTCGACTTCTTTCGCTCTCTTTCACCCTCCTTCGTCTCATTTCGCTCTCTTTCACCCTCGTTCATCTCGTTTCGCTCTCTTTCACCCTCCTTCGTCTCATTTAGCTCTCTTCCACCCTCCTTCATCTCGTTTCGCTCTCTTTCACCCTCCTTCGTCTCGTTTCGCTCTCTTTCACCTTCCTTCATCTCGTTTCTCTCTCTTTCACCCTCCTTCGTCTCGTTTCGCTCTCTTCCACCCTCCTTCATCTCGTTTCGCTCTCTTTCACCCTCCTTCGTCTCGTTTCGCTCTCTTTCACCCTCCTTCCTCTCGTTTCGCTCTCTTTCACCCTGCATCGTCTTGTTTCGCTCTCTTTCACCCTCCACCGTCTTGTCTCGCTCTCTTTTACACTCTTTCGTCTCGTTTCGCTCTCTTTCACCCTCCTTCGTCTCGTCTCGCTCTCTTTCACCCTCCTTCGTCTTGTTTCGCTCTCTTTCACTCTCCTTCGTCTCGTTTCGCTCTCTTTCACCCTCCACCATCTCGTTTCGGTCTCTTTCACCCTCCTTCGTCTCGTTCCACTCTCTTTCACCCTGCTTCGACTCCTTTCGTTCTCTTTCACCCTCCTTCATCTCATTTCGCTCTCTTTCACCCTCCTTCATCTCCTTTCGCTCTCTTTCACCCTCCTTCATCTCGTTTAGCTCTCTTTCACCCTCCTTCATCTCGTTTACCTCTCTTTCACCCTCCATCGTCTCGTTTCGCTCTCTTTCACCCTCCTTCGTCTTGTTTCGCTCTCTTTCACCCTCCTTCGTCTCGTTTCGCTCTCTTTCACCCTCCACCGTCTCGTTTCGGTCTCTTTCACCCTCCTTCGTCTCGTTCCACTCTCTTTCACCCTGCTTCGACTCCTTTCGTTCTCTTTCACCCTCCTTCATCTCATTTCCCTCTCTTTCACCCTCCTTCATCTCCTTTCGCTCTCTTTCACCCTCCTTCGTCTCGTTTAGCTCTCTTTCACCCTCCTTCATCTCGTTTAGCTCTCTTTCACCCTCCTTCGTCTCGTTTCGCTCTCTTTCACCCTCCTTCGTCTTGTTTCGCTCTCTTTCACCCTCCTTCGTCTCGTTTCGCTCTCTTTCACCCTCCACCGTCTCGTTTCGGTCTCTTTCACCCTCCTTCGTCTCGTTCCACTCTCTTTCACCCTGCTTCGACTCCTTTCGCTCTCTTTCACCCTCCTTCATCTCATTTCGCTCTCTTTCACCCTCCTTCATCTCCTTTCGCTCTCTTTCACCCTCCTTCGTCTCGTTTAGCTCTCTTTCACCCTCCTTCATCTCGTTTAGCTCTCTTTCACTCTCCTTCATCTCGTTTTGCTCTCTTTCACCCTCCTTCGTCTCGTTTCGCTCTCTTTCACTCTCCTTCGTCTTGTTACGCTCCGTTCCACCCGCCTTCGTCTCGTTTCGCCCTCTTTCATCCTCCTTCGTCTCGTCCCACTCTCTTTCACCCTCCTTCTACTCCTTTCGCTCTCTTTGACCCTCCTTCATCTCGTTTCGCTCTCTTTCACCCTCCTTCATCTCATTTTGCTGTCTTTCACCCTCCTTCTTCTCGTTTAGCTCTCTTTCACCCTCCTTCATCTCGTTTCGCTCTCTTTCACCCTCCTTCGTCTCGTTTCGGTCTCTTTCACCCTCCTTCATCTCGTTCCACTCTCTTTCACCCTCCTTCGACTCCTTTCGCTCTCTTTCACCCTCCTTCGTCTCATTTCGCTCTCTTTCACCCTCCTTCATCTCCTTTCGCTCTCTTTCACCCTCCTTCGTCTCGTTTAGCTCTCTTCCACCTTCCTTCATCTCGTTTCTCTCTCTTTCACCCTCCTTCGTCTCGTTTCGCTCTCTTCCACCCTCCTTCATCTCATTTCGCTCTCTTTCACCCTCCTTCGTCTCGTTTCGCTCTCTTTCACCTTCCTTCATCTCGTTTCTCCTTCTTTCACCCTCCTTCGTCTCGTTTCGCGCTCTTCCACCCTCCTTCATCTCGTTTCGCTCTCTTTCACCCTCCTTCGTCTCGTTTCGCTCTCTTTCACCCTCCTTCCTCTCGTTTCGCTCTCTTTCACCCTGCATCGTCTTGTTTCGCTCTCTTTCACCCTCCACCGTCTTGTCACGCTCTCTTTTACACTCTTTCGTCTCGTATCGCTCTCTTTCACCCTCCTTCGTCTCGTTTCGCTCTCTTTCACCCTCCTTCGTCTCGTTTCGCTCTCTTTCACCCTCCACCGTCTCGTTTCGGTCTCTTTCACCCTCCACCGTCTCGTTTCGGTCTCTTTCACCCTCCTTCGTCTCGTTCCACTCTCTTTCACCCTGCTTCGACTCCTTTCGTTCTCTTTCACCCTCCTTCATCTCATTTCCCTCTCTTTCACCCTCCTTCATCTCCTTTCGCTCTCTTTCACCCTCCTTCGTCTCGTTTAGCTCTCTTTCACCCTCCTTCATCTCGTTTAGCTCTCTTTCACCCTCCTTCGTCTCGTTTCGCTCTCTTTCACCCTCCTTCGTCTTGTTTCGCTCTCTTTCACCCTCCTTCGTCTCGTTTCGCTCTCTTTCACCCTCCACCGTCTCGTTTCGGTCTCTTTCACCCTCCTTCGTCTCGTTCCACTCTCTTTCACCCTGCTTCGACTCCTTTCGCTCTCTTTCACCCTCCTTCATCTCATTTCGCTCTCTTTCACCCTCCTTCATCTCCTTTCGCTCTCTTTCACCCTCCTTCGTCTCGTTTAGCTCTCTTTCACCCTCCTTCATCTCGTTTAGCTCTCTTTCACTCTCCTTCATCTCGTTTTGCTCTCTTTCACCCTCCTTCGTCTCGTTTCGCTCTCTTTCACTCTCCTTCGTCTTGTTACGCTCCGTTCCACCCGCCTTCGTCTCGTTTCGCCCTCTTTCATCCTCCTTCGTCTCGTCCCACTCTCTTTCACCCTCCTTCTACTCCTTTCGCTCTCTTTGACCCTCCTTCATCTCGTTTCGCTCTCTTTCACCCTCCTTCATCTCATTTCGCTCTCTTTCACCCTCCTTCGTCTCGTTTCGCTCTCTTTCACCTTCCTTCATCTCGTTTCTCCTTCTTTCACCCTCCTTCGTCTCGTTTCGCTCTCTTCCACCCTCCTTCATCTCGTTTCGCTCTCTTTCACCCTCCTTCGTCTCGTTTCGCTGTCTTTCACCCTCCTTCCTCTCGTTTCGCTCTCTTTCACCCTGCATCGTCTTGTTTCGCTCTCTTTCACCCTCCACCGTCTTGTCACGCTCTCTTTTACACTCTTTCGTCTCGTATCGCTCTCTTTCACCCTCCTTCGTCTCGTTTCGCTCTCTTTCACCCTCCTTCGTCTTGGTTCGCTCTCTTTCACCCTCCTTCGTCTCGTTTCGCTCTCTTTCACCCTCCACCGTCTCGTTTCGGTCTCTTTCACCCTCCTTCGTCTCGTTCCACTCTCTTTCACCCTGCTTCGACTCCTTTCGTTCTCTTTCACCCTCCTTCATCTCATTTCGCTCTCTTTCACCCTCCTTCATCTCCTTTCGCTCTCTTTCACCCTCCTTCGTCTCGTTTAGCTCTCTTTCACCCTCCTTCATCTCGTTTCGCTCTGTTGCACCCGCCTTCGTCTCGTTTCGCCCTCTTTCACCCTCCTTGTCTCCTTTTGCTGTCTTTCACCCTCCTTCATCTCGTTTCGCTCTCTTTCACTCTCCTTCATCTCGTTTCGCTCCCTTTCACCCTCCTTTGTCTCGTTTCTCTCTCTTTCACCCTCCTTCATTTCGTTTCGCTCTCTTCCACCATCCTTCATCTCGTTTCACTCTCTTTCACCCTCCTTTGTCTCGTTTCGCTCTCTTTCACCCTCCTTCTTCTCGTATCGCTCTCTTCCACCCTCCTTCATCTCGTTTCGCTCTCTTTCACCCTCCTTCATCTCGTTTCGCTCTCTTTCACCCTCCTTCGTCTCATTTCGCTCTCTTTCACCCTCCTTCTTCTCGTTTCGCTCTCTTTCACCCTCCTTCATCTCGTTTCGGTCTCTTTCACCCTCCTTCATCTCGTTCCACTCTCTTTCACCGTCCTTCGACTCCTTTCGCTCTCTTTCACCCTCCTTTGTCTCATTTCGCTCTCTTTCACCCTCCTTCATCTCCTTTCGCTCTCTTTCACCCTCATTCGTCTCGTTTCGCTCTCTTTCACCTTTCTTCGTCTCGTTTCGCTCTCTTTCACCCTCCTTCGTCTCGTTTCGCTCTCTTTCACCCTCCTTCGTCTCGTTTCGCTCTCTTTCACCCTCCTTTGTCTCGTTTCGCTCTCTTTCACCCTCCTTCCTCTCGTTTCGCTCTCTTTCACCCTCCTTCGTCTCGTTTCGCTCTCTTTCACCCTCCTTTGTCTCGTTTCGCTCTCTTTCACCCTCCTTCCTCTTGTTTCGCTCTCTTTCACCCTCCATCGTCTTGTTTCGCTCTCTTTCACCCTCCTTCGTCTTGTTTCGCTCTCTTTCACCCTCCTTCGTCTCGTTTAGCTCTCTTTCACCCTCCTTCATCTCGTTTAGCTCTCTTTCACTCTCCTTCATCTCGTTTTGCTCTCTTTCACCCTCCTTCGTCTCGTTTCGCTCTCTTTCACTCTCCTTCGTCTTGTTTCGCTCCGTTCCACCCGCCTTCGTCTCGTTTCGCCCTCTTTTATCCTCCTTCGTCTCGTCCCACTCTCTTTCACCCTCCTTCTACTCCTTTCCCTCTCTTTGACCCTCCTTCATCTCGTTTCGCTCTCTTTCACCCTCCTTCGTCTCGTTTCGGTCTCTTTCACCCTCCTTCATCTCGTTCCACTCTCTTTCACCCTCCTTCGACTTCTTTCGCTCTCTTTCACCCTCCTTCGTCTCATTTCGCTCTCTTTCACCCTCGTTCATCTCCTTTCGCTCTCTTTCACCCTCCTTCGCCTCGTTTAGCTCTCTTCCACCCTCCTTCATCTCGTTTCGCTCTCTTTCACCCTCCTTCGTCTCGTTTCGCTCTCTTTCACCTTCCTTCATCTCGTTTCTCTCTCTTTCACCCTCCTTCGTCTCGTTTCGCTCTCTTCCACCCTCCTTCATCTCGTTTCGCTCTCTTTCACCCTCCTTCGTCTCGTTTCGCTCTCTTTCACCCTCCTTCGTCTCGTTTCGCTCTCTTTCACCCTCCTTCGTCTTGTTTCGCTCTCTTTCACCCTCATTCGTCTCGTTTCGCTCTCTTTCACCCTCCACCGTCTCGTTTCGGTCTCTTTCACCCTCCTTCGTCTCGTTCCACTCTCTTTCACCCTGCTTCGACTCCTTTCGTTCTCTTTCACCCTCCTTCATCTCATTTCGCTCTCTTTCACCCTCCTTCATCTCCTTTCGCTCTCTTTCACCCTCCTTCGTCTCGTTTAGCTCTCTTTCACCCTCCTTCATCTCGTTTAGCTCTCTTTCACCCTCCTTCGTCTCGTTTCGCTCTCTTTCACCCTCCTTCGTCTTGTTTCGCTCTCTTTCACCCTCCTTCGTCTCGTTTCGCTCTCTTTCACCCTCCACCGTCTCGTTTCGGTCTCTTTCACCCTCCTTCGTCTCGTTCCACTCTCTTTCACCCTGCTTCGACTCCTTTCGCTCTCTTTCACCCTCCTTCATCTCATTTCGCTCTCTTTCACCCTCCTTCATCTCCTTTCGCTCTCTTTCACCCTCCTTCGTCTCGTTTAGCTCTCTTTCACCCTCCTTCATCTCGTTTAGCTCTCTTTCACTCTCCTTCATCTCGTTTTGCTCTCTTTCACCCTCCTTCGTCTCGTTTCGCTCTCTTTCACTCTCCTTCGTCTTGTTACGCTCCGTTCCACCCGCCTTCGTCTCGTTTCGCCCTCTTTCATCCTCCTTCGTCTCGTCCCACTCTCTTTCACCCTCCTTCTACTCCTTTCGCTCTCTTTGACCCTCCTTCATCTCGTTTCGCTCTCTTTCACCCTCCTTCATCTCATTTTGCTGTCTTTCACCCTCCTTCTTCTCGTTTAGCTCTCTTTCACCCTCCTTCATCTCGTTTCGCTCTCTTTCACCCTCCTTCGTCTCGTTTCGGTCTCTTTCACCCTCCTTCATCTCGTTTCACTCTCTTTCACCCTCCTTCGACTCCTTTCGCTCTCTTTCACCCTCCTTCGTCTCATTTCGCTCTCTTTCACCCTCCTTCATCTCCTTTCGCTCTCTTTCACCCTCCTTCGTCTCGTTTAGCTCTCTTCCACCTTCCTTCATCTCGTTTCTCTCTCTTTCACCCTCCTTCGTCTCGTTTCGCTCTCTTCCACCCTCCTTCATCTCATTTCGCTCTCTTTCACCCTCCTTCGTCTCGTTTCGCTCTCTTTCACACTCCTTCCTCTCGTTTCGCTCTCTTTCACCCTGCATCGTCTTGTTTCGCTCTCTTTCACCCTGCATCGTCTTGTTTCGCTCTCTTTCACCCTCCACCGTCTTGTCTCGCTCGCTTTTAAACTCTTTCGTCTCGTTTCGCTCTCTTTCACCCTCCTTCATCTCGTTTCGCTCTCTTTCACCCTCCGTCGTCTTGTTTCGCTCTCTTTCACCCTCCTTCGTCTTGTTTCGCTCCGTTCCACCCGCCTTCGTCTCGTTTCGCCCTCTTTTATCCTCCTTCGTCTCGTCCCACTCTCTTTCACCCTCCTTCTACTCCTTTCCCTCTGTTTGACCCTCCTTCATCTCGTTTCGCTCTCTTTCACCCTCCTTCGTCTCGTTTCGGTCTCTTTCACCCTCCTTCATCTCGTTCCACTCTCTTTCACCCTCCTTCGACTCCTTTCGCTCTCTTTCACCCTCCGTCTCATTTCGCTCTATTTCACCCTCCTTCATCTCCTTTCGCTCTCTTTCACCCTCCTTCGTCTCGTTTCGCTCTCTTTCACCTTTCTTCGTCTCGTTTCGCTCTCTTTCACCCTCCTTCGTCTCGTTTCGATCTCTTTCACCCTCCTTCGTCTCGTTTCGCTCTCTTTCACCCTCCTTTGTCTCGTTTCGCTCTCTTTCACCCTCCTTCCTCTCGTTTCGCTCTCTTTCACCCTCCTTCATCTCCTTTCGCTCTCTTTCACCCTCCTTCGTCTCGTTTAGCTCTCTTCCACCCTCCTTCATCTCGTTTCGCTCTCTTTCACCCTCCTTCGTCTCCTTTCGCTCTCTTTCACCCTCCATTGTCTCGTTGCGCTCTCTTTCACCCTCCTTCCTCTTTTTTTGCTCTCTTTCACCCTCCATCGTCTTGTTTCGCTCTCTTTCACCCTCCTTCGTCTCGTTTCTCTCTCTTTGACCCTCCTTCGTCTCGTTTAGCTCTCTTTCATCCTCCTTCGGCTCGTTTCGCTCTGTTTCACACTCCTTCGTCTCGTTTTGCTCTCTTTCACCCTCCTTCGTCTCGTTTCGCTCTCTTTCAACCTCCTTCATCTTGTTTCGCTCTGTTGCACCCGCCTTCGTCTCGTTTCGCCCTCTTTCACCCTCCTTCGTCTTGTTTCGCTCTCTTTCACCCTCCTTCATCTCGTTTCGCTCTGTTTCACACTCCTTCGTCTCGTTTCGCTCTCTTTCACCCTCCTTCTTCTCGTTTCACTCTCTTTCACCCTCCTTCGTCTCGTTTCGCTCTGTTTCACAGTCCTTCGTCTCGTTTCGCTCACTTTCACCCTCCTTCGTCTTATTTCGCTCTATTTCACCCTCCTTCCTCTCGTTTCGCTCCCTTTCACCCTCCTTTGTCTTGTTTCGCTCCCTTTCACCTTCCTTCGTCTCGTTTCTCTCTCTTTCACCCTCTTTGGTCTCGTTTCGCACTCTTTCACCTACCTTCATCTCGTTTCACTCCCTTTCAGCCTCCTTCACCTCGTTTCGCTCTCTTCCACCCTCCTTCATCTCGTTTCGCTCTCTTTCACCCTCCTTCGTCTCGTTTCGCTCTCTTTCACCTTCCTTCATCTCGTTTCTCTCTGTTTCACCCTCCTTCATCTCGTTTCGCTCTCTTCGACCCTCCTTCATCTCGTTTCGCTCTCTTTCACCCTCCTTCGTCTCGTTTCGCTCTCTTTCACCCTCCTTCCTCTCGTTTCGCTCTCTTTCACCCTGCATCGTCTTGTTTCGCTCTCTTTCACCCTCCACCGTCTTGTCTCGCTCTCTTTTACACTCTTTCGTCTCGTTTCGCTCTCTTTCACCCTCCTTCGTCTTGATTCGCTCTCTTTCACCCTCCTTCGTCTCGTTTCGCTCTCTTTCACCCTCCACCGTCTCGTTTCGGTCTCTTTCACCCTCCTTCGTCTCGTTTAGCTCTCTTTCACCCTCCTTCATCTCGTTTCGCTCTCTTTCTCCCTCCTTCGTCTCGTTTCGGTCTCTTTCACACTCCTTCCTCTCGTTTCGCTCTCTTTCACCCTGCATCGTCTTGTTTCGCTCTCTTTCACCCTGCATCGTCTTGTTTCGCTCTCTTTCACCCTCCACCGTCTTGTCTCGCTCGCTTTTAAACTCTTTCGTCTCGTTTCGCTCTCTTTCACCCTCCTTCATCTCGTTTCGCTCTCTTTCACCCTCCTTCGTCTTGTTTCGCTCTCTTTCACCCTCCTTCGTCTCGTTTCGCTCTCTTTCACCCTCCACCGTCTCGTTTCGGTCTCTTTCACCCTCCTTCGTCTCGTTCCACTCTCTTTCACCCTGCTTCGACTCCTTTCGCTCTCTTTCACCCTCCTTCATCTCATTTTGCTCTCTTTCACCCTCCTTCATCTCCTTTCGCTCTCTTTCACCCTCGTTCGTCTCGTTTAGCTCTCTTTCACCCTCCTTCATCTCGTTTAGCTCTCTTTCACTCTCCTTCATCTCGTTTTGCTCTCTTTCACCCTCCTTCGTCTCGTTTCGCTCTCTTTCACTCTCCTTCGCCTTGTTTCGCTCCGTTCCACCCGCCTTCGTCTCGTTTCGCTCTCTTTGACCCTCCTTCATCTCGTTTCACACTCTTTCACCCTCCTTCGTCTCATTTCGCTCTCTTTCACCCTCCTTCTTCTCGTTTAGCTCTCTTTCACCCTCCTTCATCTCGTTTCGCTCTCTTTCACCCTCCTTCGTCTCGTTTCGGTCTCTTTCACCCTCCTTCATCTCGTTCCACTCTCTTTCACCCTCCTTCGACTCCTTTCGCTCTCTTTCACCCTCCGTCTCATTTCGCTCTATTTCACCCTCCTTCATCTCCTTTCGCTCTCTTTCACCCTCCTTCGTCTCGTTTCGCTCTCTTTCACCTTTCTTCGTCTCGTTTCGCTCTCTTTCACCCTCCTTCGTCTCGTTTCGATCTCTTTCACCCTCCTTCGTCTCGTTTCGCTCTCTTTCACCCTCCTTTGTCTCGTTTCGCTCTCTTTCACCCTCCTTCCTCTCGTTTCGCTCTCTTTCACCCTCCTTCATCTCCTTTCGCTCTCTTTCACCCTCCTTCGTCTCGTTTAGCTCTCTTCCACCCTCCTTCATCTCGTTTCGCTCTCTTTCACCCTCCTTCGTCTCCTTTCGCTCTCTTTCACCCTCCATTGTCTCGTTGCGCTCTCTTTCACCCTCCTTCCTCTTTTTTTGCTCTCTTTCACCCTCCATCGTCTTGTTTCGCTCTCTTTCACCCTCCTTCGTCTCGTTTCTCTCTCTTTGACCCTCCTTCGTCTCGTTTAGCTCTCTTTCATCCTCCTTCGGCTCGTTTCGCTCTGTTTCACACTCCTTCGTCTCGTTTTGCTCTCTTTCACCCTCCTTCGTCTCGTTTCGCTCTCTTTCAACCTCCTTCATCTTGTTTCGCTCTGTTGCACCCGCCTTCGTCTCGTTTCGCCCTCTTTCACCCTCCTTCGTCTTGTTTCGCTCTCTTTCACCCTCCTTCATCTCGTTTCGCTCTGTTTCACACTCCTTCGTCTCGTTTCGCTCTCTTTCACCCTCCTTCTTCTCGTTTCACTCTCTTTCACCCTCCTTCGTCTCGTTTCGCTCTGTTTCACAGTCCTTCGTCTCGTTTCGCTCACTTTCACCCTCCTTCGTCTTATTTCGCTCTATTTCACCCTCCTTCCTCTCGTTTCGCTCCCTTTCACCCTCCTTTGTCTTGTTTCGCTCCCTTTCACCTTCCTTCGTCTCGTTTCTCTCTCTTTCACCCTCTTTGGTCTCGTTTCGCACTCTTTCACCTACCTTCATCTCGTTTCACTCCCTTTCAGCCTCCTTCACCTCGTTTCGCTCTCTTCCACCCTCCTTCATCTCGTTTCGCTCTCTTTCACCCTCCTTCGTCTCGTTTCGCTCTCTTTCACCTTCCTTCATCTCGTTTCTCTCTGTTTCACCCTCCTTCATCTCGTTTCGCTCTCTTCGACCCTCCTTCATCTCGTTCCGCTCTCTTTCACCCTCCTTCCTCTCGTTTCGCTCTCTTTCACCCTGCATCGTCTTGTTTCGCTCTCTTTCACCCTCCACCGTCTTGTCTCGCTCTCTTTTACACTCTTTCGTCTCGTTTCGCTCTCTTTCACCCTCCTTCGTCTTGATTCGCTCTCTTTCACCCTCCTTCGTCTCGTTTCGCTCTCTTTCACCCTCCACCGTCTCGTTTCGGTCTCTTTCACCCTCCTTCGTCTCGTTTAGCTCTCTTTCACCCTCCTTCATCTCGTTTCGCTCTCTTTCTCCCTCCTTCGTCTCGTTTCGGTCTCTTTCACCCTCCTTCATCTCGTTCCACTCTCTTTCACCCTCCTTCGACTCCTTTCGCTCTCTTTCACCCTCCGTCTCATTTCGCTCTATTTCACCCTCCTTCATCTCCTTTCGCTCTCTTTCACCCTCCTTCGTCTCGTTTCGCTCTCTTTCACCTTTCTTCGTCTCGTTTCGCTCTCTTTCACCCTCCTTCGTCTCGTTTCGATCTCTTTCACCCTCCTTCGTCTCGTTTCGCTCTCTTTCACCCTCCTTTGTCTCGTTTCGCTCTCTTTCACCCTCCTTCCTCTCGTTTCGCTCTCTTTCACCCTCCTTCATCTCCTTTCGCTCTCTTTCACCCTCCTTCGTCTCGTTTAGCTCTCTTCCACCCTCCTTCATCTCGTTTCGCTCTCTTTCACCCTCCTTCGTCTCCTTTCGCTCTCTTTCACCCTCCATTGTCTCGTTGCGCTCTCTTTCACCCTCCTTCCTCTTTTTTTGCTCTCTTTCACCCTCCATCGTCTTGTTTCGCTCTCTTTCACCCTCCTTCGTCTCGTTTCTCTCTCTTTGACCCTCCTTCGTCTCGTTTAGCTCTCTTTCATCCTCCTTCGGCTCGTTTCGCTCTGTTTCACACTCCTTCGTCTCGTTTCGCTCTCTTTCACCCTCCTTCGTCTCGTTTCTCTCTCTTTGACCCTCCTTCGTCTCGTTTAGCTCTCTTTCATCCTCCTTCGGCTCGTTTCGCTCTGTTTCACACTCCTTCGTCTCGTTTTGCTCTCTTTCACCCTCCTTCGTCTCGTTTCGCTCTCTTTCAACCTCCTTCATCTTGTTTCGCTCTGTTGCACCCGCCTTCGTCTCGTTTCGCCCTCTTTCACCCTCCTTCGTCTTGTTTCGCTCTCTTTCACCCTCCTTCATCTCGTTTCGCTCTGTTTCACACTCCTTCGTCTCGTTTCGCTCTCTTTCACCCTCCTTCTTCTCGTTTCACTCTCTTTCACCCTCCTTTGTCTCGTCTCGCTCTGTTTCACAGTCCTTCGTCTCGTTTCGCTCACTTTCACCCTCCTTCGTCTTATTTCGCTCTATTTCACCCTCCTTCCTCTCGTTTCGCTCCCTTTCACCCTCCTTTGTCTTGTTTCGCTCCCTTTCACCTTCCTTCGTCTCGTTTCTCTCTCTTTCACCCTCTTTGGTCTCGTTTCGCACTCTTTCACCTACCTTCATCTCGTTTCACTCCCTTTCAGCCTCCTTCACCTCGTTTCGCTCTCTTCCACCCTCCTTCATCTCGTTTCGCTCTCTTTCACCCTCCTTCGTCTCGTTTCGCTCTCTTTCACCTTCCTTCATCTCGTTTCTCTCTGTTTCACCCTCCTTCATCTCGTTTCGCTCTCTTCCACCCTCCTTCATCTCGTTTCGCTCTCTTTCACCCTCCTTCGTCTCGTTTCGCTCTCTTTCACCCTCCTTCCTCTCGTTTCGCTCTCTTTCACCCTGCATCGTCTTGTTTCGCTCTCTTTCACCCTCCACCGTCTTGTCTCGCTCTCTTTTACACTCTTTCGTCTCGTTTCGCTCTCTTTCACCCTCCTTCGTCTTGATTCGCTCTCTTTCACCCTCCTTCGTCTCGTTTCGCTCTCTTTCACCCTCCACCGTCTCGTTTCGGTCTCTTTCACCCTCCTTCGTCTCGTTCCACTCTCTTTCACCCTGCTTCGACTCCTTTCGCTCTCTTTCACCCTCCTTCATCTCATTTCGCTCTCTTTCACCCTCCTTCATCTCCTTTCGCTCTCTTTCACCCTCCTTCGTCTCGTTTAGCTCTCTTTCACTCTCCTTCATCTCGTTTTCCTCTCATTCACCCTCCTTCGTCTCGTTTCGCTCTCTTTCACTCTCCTTCGTCTCGTTTCGCCCTCTTTTATCCTCCTTCGTCTCGTCCCACTCTCTTTCACCCTCCTTCTACTCCTTTCGCTCTCTTTGACCCTCCTTCATCTCGTTTCGCTCTCTTTCACCCTCCTTCGTCTCATTTTGCTCTCTTTCACCCTCCTTCTTCTCGTTTAGCTCTCTTTCACCCTCCTTCATCTCGTTTCGCTCTCTTTCACCCTCCTTCGTCTCGTTTCGCTCTCTTTCACCCTCCTTCGTCTCATTTCGCTCTCTTTCACCCTCGTTCATCTCCTTTCGCTCTCTTTCACCCTCCTTCGTCTCGTTTAGATCTCTTCCACCCTCCTTCATCTCGTTTCGCTCTCTTTCACCCTCCTTCGTCTCGTTTCGCTCTCTTTCACCTTTCTTCATCTCGTTTCTCTCTCTTTCACCCTCCTTCGTCTCGTTTCGCTCTCTTCCACCCTCCTTCATCTCGTTTCGCTCTCTTTCACCCTCCTTCGTCTCGTTTCGCTCTCTTTCACCCTCCTTCCTCTCGTTTCGCTCTCTTTCACCCTGCATCGTCTTGTTTCGCTCTCTTTCACCCTCCACCGTCTTGTCTCGCTCTCTTTTACACTCTTTCGTCTCGTATCGCTCTCTTTCACCCTCCTTCGTCTCGTTTCGCTCTCTTTCACCCTCCTTCGTCTTGGTTCGCTCTCTTTCACCCTCCTTCGTCTCGTTTCGCTCTCTTTCACCCTCCACCGTCTCGTTTCGGTCTCTTTCACCCTCCTTCGTCTCGGTCCACTCTCTTTCACCCTGCTTCGACTCCTTTCGTTCTCTTTCACCCTCCTTCATCTCATTTCGCTCTCTTTCACCCTCCTTCATCTCCTTTCGCTCTCTTTCACCCTCCTTCGTCTCGTTTAGCTCTCTTTCACCCTCCTTCATCTCGTTTAGCTCTCTTTCACCCTCCTTCGTCTCGTTTCGCTCTCTTTCACCCTCCTTCGTCTTGTTTCGCTCTCTTTCACCCTCCTTCGTCTCGTTTCGCTCCCTTTCACCCTCCACCGTCTCGTTTCGGTCTCTTTCACCTTCCTTCGTCTCGTTCCACTCTCTTTCACCCTGCTTCGACTCCTTTCGCTCTCTTTCACCCTCCTTCATCTCATTTCGCTCTCTTTCACCCTCCTTCGTCTCATTTTGCTCTCTTTCACCCTCCTTCTTCTCGTTTAGCTCTCTTTCACCCTCCTTCATCTCGTTTCGCTCTCTTTCACCCTCCTTCGTCTCGTTTCGGTCTCTTTCACCCTCCTTCATCTCGTTCCACTCTCTTTCACCCTCCTTCGACTCCTTTCGCTCTCTTTCACCCTCCTTCGTCTCATTTCGCTCTCTTTCACCCTCCTTCATCTCCTTTCGCTCTCTTTCACCCTCCTTCGTCTCGTTTAGCTCTCTTCCACCTTCCTTCATCTCGTTTCTCTCTCTTTCACCCTCCTTCGTCTCGTTTCGCTCTCTTCCACCCTCCTTCATCTCGTTTCGCTCTCTTTCACCCTCCTTCGGCTCGTTTCGCTCTCTTTCACACTCCTTCCTCTCGTTTCGCTCTCTTTCACCCTGCATCGTCTTGTTTCGCTCTCTTTCACCCTCCACCGTCTTGTCTCGCTCTCTTTTAAACTCTTTCATCTCGTTTCGCTCTCTTTCACCCTCCTTCGTCTCGTTTCGCTCTCTTTCACCCTCCTTCGTCTTGTTTCGCTCTCTTTTACCCTCCTTCGTCTCGTTTCGCTCTCTTTCACCCTCCACCGTCTCGTTTCGGTCTCTTTCACCCTCCTTCGTCTCGTTCCACTCTCTTTCACCCTGCTTCGACTCCTTTCGCTCTCTTTCACCCTCCTTCATCTCATTTCGCTCTCTTTCACCCTCGTTCATCTCCTTTCGCTCTCTTTCACCCTCCTTCGTCTCGTTTAGCTCTCTTTCACCCTCCTTCATCTCGTTTAGCTCTCTTTCACTCTCCTTCATCTCGTTTTGCTCTCTTTCACCCTCCTTCGTCTCGTTTCGCTCTCTTTCACTCTCCTTCGTCTTGTTTTGCTCTGTTCCACCCGCCTTCGTCTCGTTTTGCTCCCTTTCACCTTCCTTCGTCTCGTTTCTCTCTCTTTCACCCTTCTTCGTCTCGTTTCGCTCTCTTTCACCCTCCTTCGTCTCGTTTCGGTCTCTTTCACCCTCCTTCATCTCGTTCCACTCTCTTTCACCCTCCTTCGACTCCTTTCGCTCTCTTTCACCCTCCTTCGTCTCATTTCGCTCTCTTTCAGCCTCCTTCATCTCCTTTCGCTCTCTTTCACCCTCCTTCGTCTCGTTTCGCTCTCTTTCACGTTTCTTCGTCTCGTTTCGTTCTCTTTCACCCTCCTTCGTCTCGTTTCGATCTCTTTCACCCTCCTTCGTCTCGTTTCGCTCTCTTTCACCCTTCTTTGTCTCGTTTCGCTCTCTTTCACCCTCCTTCCTCTCGTTTCGCTCTCTTTCACCCTCCTTTGTCTCGTTTCGCTCTCTTTCACCCGCCTTCCTCTCGTTTCGCCCTCTTTCACCCTCCTTCATCTCGTTTCGCTCTCTTTCACCCTCCTTAATCTCTTTTCGCTCTCTTTCACCCTCCTTCATCTCGTTTCACTCCCTTTCACCCTCCTTTGTCTCGTTTCTTTCTCTTTCACCCTCCTTCATTTCGTTTCGCTCTTTTCCACCCTCCTTCATCTCGTTTCGCTCTCTTTCACCCTCCTTCGTCTCGTTTCGCTCTCTTTCACCCTCCTTCTTCTCGTTTCGCTCTCTTTCACCCTCCTTCGTGTCGTTCCGCTCTCTTTCACCCTCCTTCATCTCGTTTCGCTCTCTTTCATGCTCCTTCATCTCGCTTCGCCCTCTTTCACCCTCCTTCGTCTCGTTTTGCTCTCTTTCACCCTTCTTTCGTCTTGTTTCACTCTGTTCCACCCGCCTTCGTCTCGTTTCGCTCCCTTTCACCCTCCTTTGTCTCGTTTCCCTCTCTTTCACCTTCCTTCGTCTCTTTTCGCTCTCTTTCACCTTCCTTCGTCTCGTTTCTCTCTCTTTCACCCTTCTTGGTCTCGTTTCGCTCTCTTTCACCCTCCTTCGTCTCGTTTCGGTCTCTTTCACCGTCCTTCATCTCGTTCCACTCTCTTTCACCCTCCTTCGACTCCTTTCTCTCTCTATCACCCTCCTTCGTCTCATTTCGCGCTCTTTTACCCTCCTTCATCTCGTTTCGCTCTCTTTCATGCTCTTTCGTCTCGCTTCGCCATGTTTCACCCTCCTTCGTCTCGTTTCGCCCTCTTTGACCCTCCTTCATCTCGTTTCGCTCTCTTTGACCCTCCTTCGTCTCGTTTAGATCACTTTCATCCTCCTTCGACTCGTTTCGCTCTGTTTTACACTCCTTCGTCTCGTTTTGCTCTCTTTCACCCTCCTTCATCTCATTTCGCTCTCTTTCACCCTCCTTCGTCTCGTTTCCCTCTGTTCCACCCGCCTTCGTCTCGTTTCGCCCTCTTTCACCCTCCTTCGACTCCTTTCGCTCTCTTTCACCCTCCTTCGTCTCGTTTCGCTCTCTTTCACCCTCCTTCGTCTCGTTTCGCTCTCTTTCACCCTCCTTCATCTCGTTTCGCTCTCTTTCACCCTCCTTCCTCTCGTTTCGCTCTATTTCACCCTCCATCGTCGAGTTTCGCTCTCTTTCACCCTCCTTCGTCTCGTTTCGCTCTTGTTCACCCTCCACCGTCTCGTTTCGCTCTCTTTTACCCTCTTTCGTCTCGTTTCGCTCTCTTTCACCCTCCTTACTCTTTTTTCGCTCTCGTTCACCCTCCATCGTCTGGTTTCGCTCTCTTTCACCCTCCTTCATCTCGTTTCGCTCTCTTTGACCCTCCTTCGTCTCGTTTAGCTCTCTTTCATCCTCCTTCGTCTCGTTTTGCTCTGTTTCACACTCCATCGTCTCGTTTTGCTCTCTTTCACCCTCCTTCGTCTCGTTTCTCTCTCTTTCACCCTCCTTCGTCTTGTTTCGCTCTGTTGCACCCGCCTTCGTCTCGTTTTGCTCTCTTTCACCTTCCTTCGTCTCGTTTCACTCTCTTTCACCCTCCTTCGTCTCGTTTCACTCTCTTTCACCCTCCTTCGTCTCGTTTCGCTCTCTTTCACACTCCTTCATCTCGTTTCGCTCCCTTTCACCCTCCTTTGTCTCGTTTCGCTCTCTTTCACCTTCCTTCGTCTCGTTTCACTCTCTTTCACCCTCCTTCGTCTCGTTTCGCTCTCTTCCACCCTCCTTCATCTCGTTTCGCATTCTTTCAACCTCCTTCCTCTCGTTTCGCTCTCTTTCACCCTCCATCGTCTTGTTTCACTCTCTTTCACCCACCATCGTCTCGTTTCGCTCTCTTTCACCCTCCACCGCCACGTTTCGCTCTCTTGTACCCTCTTTCGTCTCGTTTCGGTCTCTTTTACCCTCCTTCGTCTCGTTTAGCTCTGTTTCATCCTCCTTCGTCTCCTTTCCCTCTCTTTCACCCTCCTTTGTCTCGTTGCGCTCTCTTTCACCCTCCTTCCTCTTTTTTCGCTCTCTTTCACCCTCCATCGTCTTGTTTCGCTCTCTTTCACCCTCCTTCGTCTCGTTTCGCTCTCTTTGACCATCCTTCATCTCGTTTAGCTCTCTTTCATCCTCCTTCGTCTCGTTTCGCTCTGTTACACACTCCTTCGTCAAGTTTTGCTCTCTTTCACCCTCCTTCGTCTCGTTTCGCTCTCTTTCAACCTCCTTCATCTCGTTTCCCTCTGTTCCACCCGCCTTCGTCTCGTTTCGCCCTCCTTCGACTCCTTTCGCTCTCTTTCACCCTCCTTCGTCTCGTTTCGCTCTCTTTCACCCTCCTTCGTCTCGTTTCGCTCTCTTTCACCCTCCTTCATCTCGTTTCGCTCTCTTTCACCCTCCTTCCTCTCGTTTCGCTCTCTTTCACCCTCCATCGTCTGGTTTCGCTCTCTTTCACCCTCCTTCGTCTCGTTTCGCTCTCTTTTACCCTCTTTCGTCTCGTTTCGCTCTCTTTCACCTTTCTTCGTCTCGTTTCGCTCTCTTTCACCCTCCTTCGTCTCGTTTCGCTCTCTTTCACCCTCCTTTGTCTCGTTTCGCTCTCTTTCACCCTCCTTCCTCTCGTTTCGCCCTCTTTCACCCTCCTTCATCTCGTTTCGCTCTCTTTCACCCTCCCTCATCTCTTTTCGCTCTCTTTCACACTCCTTCATTTCGTTTCGCTCTTTTCCACCCTCCTTCATCTCGTTTTGCTCTCTTTCACCCTCCTTCGTCTCGTTTCACTCTCTTTCACCCTCCTTCTTCTCGTTTCGCTCTCTTTCACCCTCCTTCGTGTCGTTCCGCTCTCTTTCACCCTCCTTCAACTCGTTTCGCTCTCTTTCACCCTCCTTCGTCTCGTTTCGCTCTCTTTTAAACTCTTTCATCTCGTTTCGCTCTCTTTTACCCTCCTTCATCTCGTTTCGCTCTCTTTCATGCTCCTTCATCTCGCTTCGCCCTCTTTCACCCTCCTTCGTCTCGTTTTGCTCTCTTTCACCCTTCTTTCGTCTTGTTTCACTCTGTTCCACCCGCCTTCGTCTCGTTTCGCTCCCTTTCACCCTCCTTTGTCTCGTTTCCCTCTCTTTCACCTTCCTTCGTCTCTTTTCGCTCTCTTTCACCTTCCTTCGTCTCGTTTCTCTCTCTTTCACCCTTCTTCGTCTCGTTTCGCTCTCTTTCACCCTCCTTCGTCTCGTTTCGGTCTCTTTCACCGTCCTTCATCTCGTTCCACTCTCTTTCACCCTCCTTCGACTCCTTTCGCTCTCTATCACCCTCCTTCGTCTCATTTCGCTCTCTTTTACCCTACTTCATCTCGTTTCGCTCTCTTTCATGCTCTTTCGTCTCGCTTCGCCATGTTTCACCCTCCTTCGTCTCGTTTCGCCCTCTTTGACACTCCTTCATCTCGTTTCGCTCTCTTTGACCCTCCTTCGTCTCGTTTAGATCACTTTCATCCTCCTTCGACTCTTTTCGCTCTGTTTTACACTCCTTCGTCTCGTTTTGCTCTCTTTCACCCTCCTTCATCTCATTTCGCTCTCTTTCACCCTCCTTCATCTCGTTTCCCTCTGTTCCACCCGCCTTCGTCTCGTTTCGCCCTCTTTCACCCTCCTTCGACTCCTTTCGCTCTCTTTCACCCTCCTTCGTCTCATTTCGCTCTCTTTCACCCTCCTTCGTCTCGTTTCGCTCTCTTTCACCCTCCTTCATCTCGTTTCGCTCTCTTTCACCCTCCTTCCTCTCATTTCGCTCTATTTCACCCTCCATCGACGGGTTTCGCTCTCTTTCACCCTCCTTTGTCTCGTTTCGCTCTTGTTCACCCTCCACCGTCTCGTTTCGCTCTCTTTTACCCTCTTTCGTCTCGTTTCGCTCTCTTTCACCTTTCTTCGTCTCATTTCGCTCTCTTTCACCCTCCTTCGTCTCGTTTCGCTCTCTTTCACCCTCCTTCGTCTCGTTTCGGTCTCTTTCAACCTCCTTTGTCTCGTTTCGCTCTCTTTCACCCTCCTTACTCTTTTTTCGCTCTCGTTCACCCTCCATCGTCTGGTTTCGCTCTCTTTCACCCTCCTTCATCTCGTTTCGCTCTCTTTGACCCTCCTTCGTCTCGTTTAGCTCTCTTTCATCCTCCTTCGTCTCGTTTTGCTCTGTTTCACACTCCATCGTCTCGTTTTGCTCTCTTTCACCCTCCTTCGTCTCGTTTCGCTCTCTTTCACCCTCCTTCGTCTTGTTTCGCTCTGTTGTACCCGCCTTCGTCTCGTTTTGCTCTCTTTCACCTTCCTTCGTCTCGTTTCACTCTCTTTCACCCTCCTTCGTCTCGTTTCACTCTCTTTCACCCTCCTTCGTCTCGTTTCGCTCTCTTTCACACTCCTTCATCTCGTTTCGCTCCCTTTCACCCTCCTTTGTCTCGTTTCGCTCTCTTTCACCTTCCTTCGTCTCGTTTCACTCTCTTTCACCCTCCTTCGTCTCGTTTCGCTCTCTTCCACCCTCCTTCATCTCGTTTCGCATTCTTTCAACCTCCTTCCTCTTGTTTCGCTCTCTTTCACCCTCCATCGACTTGTTTCGCTCTCTTTCACCCACCATCGTCTCGTTTCGCTCTCTTTCACCCTCCACCGCCACGTTTCGCTCTCTTGTACCCTCTTTCGTCTCGTTTCGCTCTCTTTGACCCTCCTTCGTCTCGTTTAGCTCTGTTTCATCCTCCTTCGTCTCCTTTCCCTCTCTTTCACCCTCCTTTGTCTCGTTGCGCTCTCTTTCACCCTCCTTCCTCTTTTTTCGCTCTCTTTCACCCTCCATCGTCTTGTTTCGCTCTTTTTCACCCTCCTTCGTCTCGTTTCGCTCTCTTTGACCCTCCTTCGTCTCGTTTAGCTCTCTTTCATCCTCCTTCGTCTCGTTTCGCTCTCTTTCACCCTCCTTCATCTCGTTTCGCTCTCTTTCACCCTCCTTCCTCTCGTTTCGCTCTCTTTCACCCTCCATCGTCTGGTTTCGCTCTCTTTCACCCTCCTTCGTCTCGTTTCGCTCTTGTTCACCCTCCACCGTCTCGTTTCGCTCTCTTTTACCCTCTTTCGTCTCGTTTCGCTCTCTTTCACCTTTCTTCGTCTCGTTTCGCTCTCTTTCACCCTCCTTCGTCTCGTTTCGCTCTCTTTCACCCTCCTTCGTCTCGTTTCGGTCTCTTTTAACCTCCTTTGTCTCGTTTCGCTCTCTTTCACCCTCCTTACTCTTTTTTCGCTCCCGTTCACCCTCCATCGTCTCGTTTCGCTCTCTTTCACCCTCCTTCATCTCGTTTCGCTCTCTTTGACCCTCCTTCGTCTCGTTTAGCTCTCTTTCATCCTCCTTCGTCTCGTTTCGCTCTCTTTCACCCTCCTTCATCTCGTTTCGCTCTCTTTCACCCTCCTTCGACTCGTTTCGCTCTCTTTCACCCTCCTTCGTCTTGTTTCGCTCTGTTGCACCCGCCTTCGTCTCGTTTTGCTCTCTTTCACCTTCCTTCGTCTCGTTTCGCTCTCTTTCACCCTCCTTCGTCTCGTTTCGCTCTCTTTCACCCTCCTTCATCTCGTTTCGCACCCTTTCACCCTCCTTTGTCTCGTTTCGCTCTCTTTCACCTTCCTTCATCTCGTTTCACTCTCTTTCACCCTCCTTCGTCTCGTTTCGCTCTCTTCCACCCTCCTTCATCTCGTTTCGCATTCTTTCAACCTCCTTCCTCTCGTTTCGCTCTCTTTCACCCTCCATCGTCTTGTTTCGCTCTCTTTCACCCACCATCGTCTCGTTTCACTCTCTTTCACCCTCCACCGTCACGTTTCGCTCTCTTTGACCCTCCTTCGTCTCGTTTAGCTCTCTTTCATCCTCCTCCGTCTCGTTTCGCTCTGTTACACACTCCTTCGTCTCGTTTTGCTCTCTTTCACCCTCCTTCGTCTCGTTTCGCTCTCTTTCAACCTCCTTCATCTTGTTTCGCTCTGTTGCACCCGCCTTCGTCTCGTTTCGCCCTCTTTCACCCTCCTTCGTCTTGTTTCGCTCTCTTTCACCCTCCTTCATCTTGTTTCGCTCTGTTTCACACTCCTTCGTCTCGTTTCGCTCTCTTTCACCCTCCTTCTTCTCGTTTCACTCTCTTTCACCCTCCTTCGTCTCGTTTCGCTCTGTTTCACAGTCCTTCGTCTCGTTTCGCTCTCTTTCACCCTCCTTCGTCTTATTTCGCTCTATTTCACCCTCCTTCCTCTCGTTTCGCTCCCTTTCACCCTCCTTTGTCTTGTTTCGCACTCTTTCACCTTCCTTCGTCTCGTTTCTCTCTCTTTCACCCTCTTTGGTCTCGTTTCGCACTCTTTCACCTACCTTCATCTCGTTTCACTCTCTTTCAGCCTCCTTCATCTCGTTTCGCTCTCTTCCACACTCCTTCATCTCGTTTCGCTCTCTTTCACCCTCCTTCGTCTCGTTTCGCTCTCTTTCACCTTCCTTCATCTCGTTTCTCTCTCTTTCACCGTCCTTCATCTCGTTTCGCTCTCTTCCACCCTCCTTCATCTCGTTTCGCTCTCTTTCACCCTCCTTCGTCTCGTTTCGCTCTCTTTCACCGTCCTTCCTCTCGTTGCGCTCTCTTTCACCGTGCATCGTCTTGTTTCGCTCCCTTTCACCCTCCACCGTCTTGTCTCGCTCTCTTTTACACTCTTTCGTCTCGTTTCGCTCTCTTTCACCCTCCTTCGTCTCGTTTCGCTCTGTTTTACACTCCTTCGTCTCGTTTCGCTCTGTTTTACACTCCTTCGTCTCATTTTGCTCTCTTTCTCCCTCCTTCATCTCCTTTCGCTCTCTTTCACCCTCCTTCGTCTCGTTTCGCTCTCTTTCACTCTCCTTCGTCTTGTTTCGCTCTGTTCCACCCGCCTTCGTCTCCTTTCGCACTCTTTCATCCTCCTTCGTCTCGTTTCACTCTCTTTCACCCTCCTTCATCTCGTTTCGTTCTCTTTCACCCTCCTTCGACTCCTTTCGCTCTCTTTCACCCTCCTTCGTCTCGTTTTGCTCTCTTTCACCCTTCTTTCGTCTTGTTTCGCTCTGTTCCACCCGCCTTCGTCTCGTTTTGCTCCCTTTCACCTTCCTTTGTCTCGTTTCGCTCTCTTTCACCTTCCTTCGTCTCTTTTCGCTCTCTTTCACCTTCCTTCGTCTCGTTTATCTCTTTCACCCTTCTTCGTCTCGTTTCTCTCTCTTTCACCCTCCTTCGTCTCGTTTCGGTCTCTTTCACCCTCCTTCATCTCGTTCCACTCTCTTTCACCCTCCTTCGACTCCTTTCGCTCTCTTTCACCCTCCTTCATCTCGTTTCACTCTCTTTCACCCTCCTTCATCTCGTTTCGTTCTCTTTCACCCTCCTTCGTCTCGTTCCGCTCTCTTTCACCCTCCTTCGACTCCTTTCGCTCTCGTTCACCCTCCACTGTCTCGTTTCGCTCTCTTTTACCCTCTTTCGTCTCGCTTCGCTCTCGTTCACCTTTCTTCGTCTCGATTCGCTCTCTTTCACCCTCCTTCGTCTCGTTTCGCTCTCTTTCACCCTCCTTCGTCTCGTTTCGCTCTCTTTCACCCTCCTTTGTCTTGTTTCGCTCTCTTTCTCCCTCCTTACTCTTTTTTCGCTCTCGTTCACCCTCCATCGTCTCGTTTCGCTCTCTTTCACCCTCCTTCGTCTCGTTTCGCTCTCTTTGACCCTCCTTCGTCTCGTTTAGCTCTCTTTCATCCTCCTTCGTCTCGTTTTGCTCTGTTTCACACTCCTTCGTCTCGTTTTGCTCTCTTTCACCCTCCTTCGTCTCGTTTCGCTCTCTTTCACCCTCCTTCATCTTGTTTCGCACTGTTGCACCCGCCTTCGTCTCGTTTTGCTCTCTTTCACCTTCCTTCGTCTCGTTTCACTCTCTTTCACCCTCCTTCGTCTCGTTTCGCTCTCTTTCACCCTCCTTCGTCTCGTTTCGCTCTCTTTCACACTCCTTCATCTCGTTTCGCTCCCTTTCACCCTCCTTTGTCTCGTTTCGCTCTCTTTCACCTTCCTTCGTCTCGTTTCACTCTCTTTCACACTCCTTTGTCTCGTATCGCTCACTTCCACCCTCCTTCATCTCGTTTCGCTTTCTTTCAACCTCCTTCCACTCGTTTCGCTCTCTTTCACCCTCCATCGTCTTGTTTCGCTCTCTTTCACCCACCTTCGTCTTGTTTCGCTCTCTTTCACCCTCCACCGTCACGTTTCGCTCTCTTGTACCCTCTTTCGTCTCGTTTCGCTCTCTTTAACCCTCCTTCGTCTCGTTTAGCTCTGTTTCATCCTCCTTCGTCTCCTTTCGCTCTCTTTCACCCTCTTTTGTCTCGTTGCGCTCTCTTTCACCCTCCTTCCTCTTTTTTCGCTCTCTTTCACCCTCCATCGTCTTGTTTCGCTCTCTTTCACCCTCCTTCGTCTCGTTTCGCTCTCTTTGACCCTCCTTCGTCTCGTTTAGCTCTCTTTCATCCTCCTTCGTCTCGTTTCGCTCTGTTTCACACTCCTTCGTCTAGTTTTGCTCTCTTTCACCCTCCTTCGTCTCGTTTCGCTCTCTTTCAACCTCCTTCGTCTCGTTTCGCTCTGTTTCAGACTCCTTCGTCTCGTTTTGCTCTCTTTCACCCTCCTTCTTCTCGTTTCACTCTCTTTCACCCTCCTTCGTCTTATTTCGCTCTATTTCACCCTCCTTTCTCTCGTTTCGCTCCCTTTCACCCTCCTTCGTCTTATTTTGCTCTATTTCACCCTCCTTCCTATCGTTTCGCTCCCTTTCACCCTCCTTTGTCTTGTTTCGCTCTCTTTCACCTTCCTTCCTCTCGTTTCTCTCTCTTTCACCCTCTTTGGTCTCGTTTCGCACTCTTTCAGCTACCTTCATCTCGTTTCACTCTCTTTCAGCCTCCTTCATCTCCTTTCGCTCTCTTCCACCCTCCTTCATCTCGTTTCTCTCTCTTTCACCCTCCTTCGTCTCGTTTCGCTCTCTTCCATCCTCCTTCATCTCGTTTCGCTCTCTTTCACCCTCCTTCGTCTCGTTTCGCTCTCTTTCACCCTCCTTCCTTTCGTTTCGCTCTCTTTCACCCTGCATCGTCTCGTTTCGCTCTCTTTCACCCTCCACCGTCTTGTCTCGCTCTCTTTCACCCTCCTTCGTCTCGTTTCGCTCTGTTTTACACTCCTTCGTCTCGTTTTGCTCTCTTTCACCCTCCTTCGTCTCGTTTCGCTCTCTTTCACTCTCCTTCGTCTTGTTTTGCTCTGTTCCACCCGCCTTAGTCTCCTTTCGCACTCTTTCATCCTCCTTCGTCTCGTTTCACTCTCATTCACCCTCCTTCATCTCGTTTCGTTCTCTTTCACCCTCCTTCGTCTCGTTCCGCTCTCTTTCACCCTCCTTCGACTCCTTTCGCTCTCGTTCACCCTCCACCGTCTCGTTTCGCACTCTTTTACCCTCTTTCGTCTCGTTTCGCTGTCGTTCACCTTTCTTCGTCTCGATTCGCTCTCTTTCACCCTCCTTCGTCTCGTTTCGCTCTCTTTCACCCTCCTTCGACTCGTTTCGCTCTCTTTCACCCTCCTTTGTCTTGTTTCGCTCTCTTTCACCCTCCTTACTCTTTTTTCGCTCTCGTTCACCCTCCATCGTCTGGTTTCGCTCTCTTTCACCCTCCTTCATCTCGTTTCGTTCTCTTTCACCCTCCTTCGACTCCTTTCGCTCTCTTTCACCCTCCTTCGTCTCGTTTTGCTCTCTTTCACCCTTCTTTCGTCTTGTTTCGCTCTGTTCCACCCGCCTTCGTCTCGTTTAGCTCCCTTTCACCTTCCTTTGTCTCGTTTCGCTCTCTTTCACCTTCCTTCGTCTCTTTTCGCTCTCTTTCACCTTCCTTCGTCTCGTTTATCTCTTTCACCCTTCTTCGTCTCGTTTCTCTCTCTTTCACCCTCCTTCGTCTCGTTTCGGTCTCTTTCACCCTCCTTCATCTCGTTCCACTCTCTTTCACCCTCCTTCGACTCCTTTCGCTCTCTTTCACCCTCCATCGTCTTGTTTCGCTCTCTTTCACCCACCTTCGTCTCGTTTCGCTCTCTTTCACCCTCCACCGTCACGTTTCGCTCTCTTTTACCCTCTTTCGTCTCGTTTCGCTCTCTTTGACCCTCCTTCGTCTCGTTTATCTCTGTTTCATCCTCCTTCTTCTCCTTTCGCTCTCTTTCACCCTCCTTTGTCTCGTTGCGCTCTCTTTCACCCTCCTTCCACTTTTGTCGCTCTCTTTCACCCTCCATCGTCTTGTTTCGCTCTCTTTCACCCTCCTTCGTCTCGTTTCGCTCTCTTTGACCCTCCCTCGTCTCGTTTAGCTCTCTTTCATCCTCGTTCGTCTCGTTTCGCTCTGTTTCACACTCCTTCGTCTCGTTTTGCTCGCTTTCACCCTCCTTCGTCTCGTTTCGCTCTCTTTCAACCTCCTTCGTCTTGTTTCGCTCTCTTTCACCCTCCTTCATCTCGTTTCGCTATCTTTCAACCTCCTCCCTCTCGTTTCGCTCTCTTTCACCCTCCATCGTCTTGTTTCGCTCTCTTTCACCCACCTTCGACTCGTTTCGCTCTCTTTCACCCTCCACCGTCACGTTTCGCTCTCTTTTACCCTCTTTCGTCTCGTTTCGCTCTCTTTGACCCTCCTTCGTCTCGTTTATCTCTGTTTCATCCTCCTTCTTCTCCTTTCGCTCTCTTTCACCCTCCTTTGTCTCGTTGCGCTCTCTTTCACCCTCCTTCCTCTTTTGTCGCTCTCTTTCACCCTCCATCGTCTTGTTTCACTCTCTTTCACCCTCCTTCGTCTCGTTTCGCTCTCTTTGACCCTCCCTCGTCTCGTTTAGCTCTCTTTCATCCTCGTTCATCTCGTTTCGCACTGTTTCACACTCCTTCGTCTCGTTTTGCTCGCTTTCACCCTCCTTCGTCTCGTTTCGCTCTCTTTCAACCTCCTTCGTCTTGTTTCGCTCTCTTTCACCCTCCTTCATCTCGTTTCGCTCTGTTTCAGACTCCTTCGTCTCGTTTCGCTCTCTTTCACCATCCTTCTTCTCGTTTCACTCTCTTTCACCCTCCTTCGTCTCGTTTCGCTCTGTTTCACACTCCTTCGTCTCGTTTCGCTCTCTTTCACCCTCCTTCGTCTTATTTCGCTCTATTTCACCCTCCTTCCTCTCGTTTCGCTCCCTTTCACCCTCCTTTGTCTTGTTTCGCTCTCTTTCACCTTCCTTCGTCTCGTTTCTCTCTCTTTCACCCTCTTTGGTCTTGTTTCGCACTCTTTCACCTACCTTCATCTCGTTTCACTCTCTTTCAGCCTCCTTCATCTCGTTTCGCTCTCTTCCACCCTCCTTCATCTCGTTACGCTCTCTTTCACCCTCCTTCATCTCGTTTCGCTCTCTTTCACCTTCCTTCATCTCGTTTCTCTCTCTTTCACCCTCCTTCGTCTCGTTTCGCCTTCTTCCATCCTCCTTCATCTCGTTTCGCTCTCTTTCACCCTCCTTTGTCTCTTTTCGCTCTCTTTCACCCTCCTTCCTCTCGTTTCGCTCTCTTTCACCCTGCATCGTCTTGTTTCGCTCTCTTTCACCCTCCACCGTCTTGTCTCGCTCTCTTTTACACTCTTTCGTCTCGTTTCGCTCTCTTTCACCCTCCTTCATCTCGTTTAGCTCTCTTGCACCCTCCTTCATCTCGTTTCGCTCTGTTTCAGACTCCTTCGTCTCGTTTTGCTCGCTTTCACCCTCCTTCTTCTCGTTTCACTCTCTTTCACCCTCCTTCGTCTCGTTTCGCTCTGTTTCACACTCCTTCGTCTTGTTTCGCTCTCTTTCACCCTCCTTCGTCTTATTTTGCTCTATTTCACCCTCCTTCCTCTCGTTTCACTCCCTTTCACCCTCCTTTGTCTTGTTTCGCTCTCTTTCACCTTCATTCCTCTCGTTTCTCTCTCTTTCACCCTCTTTGGTCTCGTTTCGCACTCTTTCAGCTACCTTGATCTCGTTTCACTCTCTTTCAGCCTCCTTCATCTCGTTTCGCTCTCTTCCACCCTCCTTCATCTCGTTACGCTCTCTTTCACCCTCCTTCGTCTCGTTTCGCTCTCTTTCACCTTCCTTCATCTCGTTTCTCTCTCTTTCACCCTCCTTCGTCTCGTTTCGCTCTCTTCCATCCTCCTTCATCTCGTTTCGCTCTCTTTCACCCTCCTTCGTCTCGTTTCGCGCTCTTTCACCCTCCTTCCTTTCGTTTCGCTCTCTTTCACCCTGCATCGTCTCGTTTCGCTCTCTTTCACCCTCCACCGTCTTGTCTCGCTCTCTTTTACACTCTTTCGTCTCGTTTCGCTCTCTTTCACCCTCCTTCGTCTCGTTTAGCTCTCTTGCACCCTCCTTCGTCTCGTTTCGCTCTGTTTTACACTCCTTTGTCTCGTTTTGCTCTCTTTCACCCTCCTTCGTTTCGTTTTGCTCTCTTTCACTCTCCTTCGTCTTGTTTTGCTCTGTTCCACCCGCCTTAGTCTCCTTTCGCACTCTTTCATCCTCCTTCGTCTCGTTTCACTCTCTATCACCCTCCTTCGACTCCTTTCGCTCTCGTTCACCCTCCACCGTCTCGTTTCGCTCTCTTTTACCCTCTTTCGTCTCGTTTCGCTCTCGTTCACCTTTCTTCGTCTCGATTCGCTCTCTTTCACCCTCCTTCGTCTCGTTTCGCTCTCTTTCACCCTCCTTCGTCTCGTTTCGCTCTCTTTCACCCTCCTTTGTCTTGTTTCGCTCTCTTTCACCCTCCTTATTCTTTTTTCGCTCTTGTTCACCCTCCATCGTCTGGTTTCGCTCTCTTTCACCCTCCTTCGTCTCGTTTCGCTCTCTTTGACCCTCCTTCGTCTCGTTTAGCTCTCTTTCATCCTCCTTCGTCTCGTTTTGCTCTGTTTCACACTCCTTCGTCTCGTTTTGCTCTCTTTCACCCTCCTTCGTCTCGTTTCGCTCTCTTTCACCCTCCTTCGTCTTGTTTCACTCTGTTGCACCCGCCTTCGTCTCATTTTGCTCTCTTTCACCTTCCTTCGTCTCGTTTCACTCTCTTTCACCCTCCTTCGTCTCGTTTCGCTCTCTTTCACACTCCTTCATCTCGTTTCGCTCCCTTTCACCCTCCTTTGTCTCGTTTCGCTCTCTTTCACCTTCCTTCATCTCGTTTCACTCTCTTTCACACTCCTTTGTCTCGTATCGCTCACTTCCACCCTCCTTCATCTCGTTTCGCTTTCTTTCAACCTCCTTCCACTCGTTTCGCTCTCTTTCACCCTCCATCGTCTTGTTTCGCTCTCTTTCACCCACCTTTGTCTCGTTTCGCTCTCTTTCACCCTCCACCGTCACGTTTCGCTCTCTTGTACCCTCTTTCGTCTCGTTTCGCTCTCTTTAACCCTCCTTCATCTCGTTTAGCTCTGTTTCATCCTCCTTCGTCTCCTTTTGCTCTCTTTCACCCTCCTTTGTCTCGTTGCGCTCTCTTTCACCCTCCTTCCTCTTTTTTCGCTCTCTTTCACCCTCCATCGTCTTGTTTCGCTCTCTTTCACCCTCCTTCGTCTCGTTTCGCTCTCTTTGACCCTCCTTCGTCTCGTTTAGCTCTCTTTCATCCTCCTTCATCTCGTTTCGCTCTGTTTCACACTCCTTCGTCTCGTTTTGCTCTCTTTCACCCTCCTTCGTCTCGTTTCGCTCTCTTTCAACCTCCTTCGTCTTGTTTCGCTCTGTTGCTCCCGCCTTCGTCTCGTTTCGCCCTCTTTCACCCTCCTTCATCTTGTTTCGCTCTCTTTCACCCTCCTTCATCTCGTTTCGCTCTGTTTCAGACTCCTTCGTCTCGTTTCGCTCTCTTTCACCCTCCTTCGTCTTATTTCGCTCTATTTCACCCTCCTTTCTCTCGTTTCGCTCCCTTTCACCCTCCTTTGCCTCGTTTCGCTCTCTTTCACCTTCCTTCGTCTCGTTTCTCTCTCTTTCACCCTCTTTGGTCTCGTTTCGCACTCTTTCACCTACCTTCATCTCGTTTCACTCTCTTTCAGCCTCCTTCAACTCGTTTCGCTCTCTTCCACCCTCCTTCATCTCGTTTCGCTCTCTTTCACCCTCCTTCGTCTCGTTTCGCTCTCTTTCACCTTCCTTCATCTCGTTTCTCTCTCTTTCACCCTCCTTCGTCTCGTTTCGCTCTCTTCCACCCTCCTTCATCTCGTTTCGCTCTCTTTCACCCTCCTTCGTCTCGTTTCGCTCTCTTTCACCCTCCTTCCTCTCGTTTCGCTCTCTTTCACCCTGCATCGTCTCGTTTCGCTCTCTTTCACCTTCCTTCATCTCGTTTCACTCTCTTTCACACTCCTTTGTCTCGTATCGCTCACTTCCACCCTCCTTCATCTCGTTTCGCTTTCTTTCAACCTCCTTCCACTCGTTTCGCTCTCTTTCACCCTCCATCGTCTTGTTTCGCTCTCTTTCACCCACCTTTGTCTCGTTTCGCTCTCTTTCACCCTCCACCGTCACGTTTCGCTCTCTTGTACCCTCTTTCGTCTCGTTTCGCTCTCTTTAACCCTCCTTCATCTCGTTTAGCTCTGTTTCATCCTCCTTCGTCTCCTTTTGCTCTCTTTCACCCTCCTTTGTCTCGTTGCGCTCTCTTTCACCCTCCTTCCTCTTTTTTCGCTCTCTTTCACCCTCCATCGTCTTGTTTCGCTCTCTTTCACCCTCCTTCGTCTCGTTTCGCTCTCTTTGACCCTCCTTCGTCTCGTTTAGCTCTCTTTCATCCTCCTTCATCTCGTTTCGCTCTGTTTCACACTCCTTCGTCTCGTTTTGCTCTCTTTCACCCTCCTTCGTCTCGTTTCGCTCTCTTTCAACCTCCTTCGTCTTGTTTCGCTCTGTTGCTCCCGCCTTCGTCTCGTTTCGCCCTCTTTCACCCTCCTTCATCTTGTTTCGCTCTCTTTCACCCTCCTTCATCTCGTTTCGCTCTGTTTCAGACTCCTTCGTCTCGTTTCGCTCTCTTTCACCCTCCTTCGTCTTATTTCGCTCTATTTCACCCTCCTTTCTCTCGTTTCGCTCCCTTTCACCCTCCTTTGCCTCGTTTCGCTCTCTTTCACCTTCCTTCGTCTCGTTTCTCTCTCTTTCACCCTCTTTGGTCTCGTTTCGCACTCTTTCACCTACCTTCATCTCGTTTCACTCTCTTTCAGCCTCCTTCAACTCGTTTCGCTCTCTTCCACCCTCCTTCATCTCGTTTCGCTCTCTTTCACCCTCCTTCGTCTCGTTTCGCTCTCTTTCACCTTCCTTCATCTCGTTTCTCTCTCTTTCACCCTCCTTCGTCTCGTTTCGCTCTCTTCCACCCTCCTTCATCTCGTTTCGCTCTCTTTCACCCTCCTTCGTCTCGTTTCGCTCTCTTTCACCCTCCTTCCTCTCGTTTCGCTCTCTTTCACCCAGCATCGTCTTGTTTCGCTCTCTTTCACCCACCACCGTCTTGTCTCGCTCTCTTTTACACTCTTTCATCGCGTTTCGCTCTCTTTCACCCTCCTTCGTCTCGTTTAGCTCTCTTGCACCCTCCTTCGTCTCGTTTCGCTCTGTTTTACACTCCTTCGTCTCGTTTTGCTCTCTTTCACCCTCCTTCGTCTCGTTTCGCTCTCTTTCACCCCCCTTCGTCTCGTTCCGCTCTCTTTCACCCTCCTTCGACTCCTTTCGCTCTCTTTCACCCTCCTTTGTCTCGTTTTGCTCTCTTTCACCTTTCTTTCGTCTTGTTTTGCTCTGTTCCACCCGCCTTCGTCTCGTTTTGCTCCCTTTCACCTTCCTTTGTCTCGTTTCGCTCTCTTTCACCTTCCTTCATCTCTTTTCGCTCTCTTTCACCTTCCTTCGTCTCGTTTCTCTCTCTTTCACCCTTCTTCGTCTCGTTTCGCTCTCTTTCACCCTCCTTCGTCTCGTTTCGGTCTCTTTCACCCTCCTTCATCTCATTCCACTCTCTTTCACCCTCCTTCGACTACTTTCGCTCTCTTTCACCCTCCATCGTCTTGTTTCGCTCTCTTTCACCCACCTTCGTCTCGTTTCGCTCTCTTTCACCCTCCACCGCCACGTTTCGCTCTCTTTTACCCTCTTTCGTCTCGTTTCGCTCTCTTTTACCCTCTTTCGTCTCGTTTAGATCTGTTTCATCCTCCTTCGTCTCCTTTCGCTCTCTTTCACCCTCCTTTGTCTCGTTGCGCTCTCGTTCACCCTCCTTCCTCTTTTTTCGCTCTCTTTCACCCTCCATCATCTTGTTTCGCTCTCTTTCACCCTCCTTCGTCTCGTTTCGCTCTCTTTGACCCTCCTTCATCTCGTTTCGCTCTCTTTCATCCACCGTCGTCTCGTTTCGCTCTGTTGCTCCCGCCTTCGTCTCGTTTCGCCCTCTTTCACCCTCCTTCATCTTGTTTCGCTCTCTTTCACCCTCCTTCATCTCGTTTCGCTCTGTTTCCGACTCCTTCGTCTCGTTTCGCTCTCTTTCACCCTCCTTCTTCTCGTTTCACTCTCTTTCATCCTCCTTCGTCTCGTTTCGCTCTGTTTCACACTCCTTCGTCTCATTTCGCTCTCTTTCACCCTCCTTCGTCTTATTTCGCTCTATTTCACCCTCCTTCCTCTCGTTTCGCTCCCTTTCACCCTCATTTGTCTTGGTTCACTCTCTTTCACCTTCCTTCGTCTCGTTTCTCTCTCTTTCACCCTCTTTGGTCTCGTTTCGCACTCTTTCACCTACCTTCATCTCGTTTGACTCTCTTTCAGCCTCCTTCATCTCGTTTCGCTCTCTTCCACCCTCCTTCATCTCGTTTCGCTCTCTTTCACCCTCCTTCATCTCGTTTCGCTCTCTTTCACCTTCCTTCATCTCGTTTCTCTCTCTTTCACCCTCCTTCGTCTCGTTTCGCTCTCTTCCACCCTCCTTCATCTCGTTTCGCTCTCTTTCACCCTCCTTCGTCTCGTTTCGCTCTCTTTCACACTCCTTCCTCTCGTTTCGCTCTCTTTCACCCTGCATCGTCTTGTTTCGCTCTCTTTCACCCTCCACCGTCTTGTCTCGCTCTCTTTTACACTCTTTCGTCTCGTTTCGCTCTCTTTCACCCTCCTTCGTCTCGTTTAGCTCTCTTGCACCCTCCTTCGTCTCGTTTCGTTCTGTTTTACACTCCTTCGTCTCGTTTTGCTCTCTTTCACCCTCCTTCGTCTCGTTTCGCTCTCTTTCACTCTCCTTCGCCTTGTTTCGCTCTGTTCCACCCGCCTTCGTCTCCTTTCACACTCTTTCATCCTCCTTCATCTCGTTTCGCTCTCTTTCACCCTCCTTCGTCTCGTTTCGCTCTCTTTCACCTTCCTTCATCTCGTTTCTCTCTCTTTCACCCTCCTTCGTCTCGTTTCGCTCTCTTCCACCCTCCTTCATCTCGTTTCGCTCTCTTTCACCCTCCTTCGTCTCGTTTCGCTCTCTTTCACACTCCTTCCTCTCGTTTCGCTCTCTTTCACCCAGCATCGTCTTGTTTCGCTCTCTTTCACCCACCACCGTCTTGTCTCGCTCTCTTTTACACTCTTTCATCGCGTTTCGCTCTCTTTCACCCTCCTTCGTCTCGTTTAGCTCTCTTGCACCCTCCTTCGTCTCGTTTCGCTCTGTTTTACACTCCTTCGTCTCGTTTTGCTCTCTTTCACCCTCCTTCGTCTCGTTTCGCTCTCTTTCACCCCCCTTTGTCTCGTTCCGCTCTCTTTCACCCTCCTTCGACTCCTTTCGCTCTCTTTCACCCTCCTTTGTCTCGTTTTGCTCTCTTTCACCTTTCTTTCGTCTTGTTTTGCTCTGTTCCACCCGCCTTCGTCTCGTTTTGCTCCCTTTCACCTTCCTTTGTCTCGTTTCGCTCCCTTTCACCTTCCTTCGTCTCGTTTCTCTCTCTTTCACCCTTCTTCGTCTCGTTTCGCTCTCTTTCACCCTCCTTCGTCTCGTTTCGGTCTCTTTCACCCTCCTTCATCTCATTCCACTCTCTTTCACCCTCCTTCGACTACTTTCGCTCTCTTTCACCCTCCATCGTCTTGTTTCGCTCTCTTTCACCCACCTTCGTCTCGTTTCGCTCTCTTTCACCCTCCACCGCCACGTTTCGCTCTCTTTTACCCTCTTTCGTCTCGTTTCGCTCTCTTTTACCCTCTTTCGTCTCGTTTAGATCTGTTTCATCCTCCTTCGTCTCCTTTCGCTCTCTTTCACCCTCCTTTGTCTCGTTGCGCTCTCGTTCACCCTCCTTCCTCTTTTTTCGCTCTCTTTCACCCTCCATCATCTTGTTTCGCTCTCTTTCACCCTCCTTCGTCTCGTTTCGCTCTCTTTGACCCTCCTTCATCTCGTTTCGCTCTCTTTCACCCTCCTTCGTCTCGTTTCGCTCTCTTTCACTCTCCTTCGCCTTGTTTCGCTCTGTTCCACCCGCCTTCGTCTCCTTTCACACTCTTTCATCCTCCTTCGTCTCGTTTCACTCTCTTTCACCCTCCTTCATCTCGTTTCGTTCTCTTTCACCCTCCTTCGTCTTGTTCCGCTCTCTTTCACCCTCCTTCGACTCCTTTCGCTCTCTTTCACCCTCCTTCGTCTCGTTTTGCTCTCTTTCACCCTTCTTTCGTCTTGTTTCGCTCTGTTCCACCCGCCTTCGTCTCGTTTTGCTCCCTTTCACCTTCCTTTGTCTCGTTTCGCTCTCTTTCACCTTCCTTCATCTCTTTTCGCTCTCTTTCACACTCCTTCGTCTCGTTTCGCTCTCTTACATCCTCCTTCGTCTTATTTCGCTCTATTTCACCCTCCTTCCTCTCGTTTCGCTCCCTTTCACCCTCCTTTGTCTTGTTTCGCTCTCTTTCACCTTCCTTCGTCTCGTTTCTCTCTCTTTCACCCTCTTTGGTCTCGTTTCACACTCTTTCACCTACCTTCATCTCGTTTCACTCTCTTTCAGCCTACTTCATCTCGTTTCGCTCTCTTCCACCCTCCTTCATCTCGTTTCGCTCTCTTTCACCCTCCTTCATCTCGTTTCGCTCTCTTTCACCTTCCTTCATCTCGTTTCTCTCTCTTTCACCCTCCTTCGTCTCGTTTCACGCTCTTCCACCCTCCTTCATCTCGTTTCGCTCTCTTTCTCCCTCCTTCGTCTCGTTTCACTCTCTTTCACCCTCCTTCCTCTCGTTTCGCTCTCTTTCACCCTGCATCGTCTCGTTTCGCTCTCTTTCACCCTCCACCGTCTTGTCTCGCTCTCTTTAACAATCTTTCGTCTCGTTTCGCTCTCTTTCACCCTCCTTCGTCTCGTTTAGCTCTCTTGCACCCTCCTTCGTCTCGTTTCGCTCTGTTTTACACTCCTTCGTCTCGTTTTGCTCTCTTTCACCATCCTTCGTCTCGTTTCTCTCTCTTTCACCCTCTTTGGTCTCGTTTCGCACTCTTTCACCAACCTTCATCTCGTTTCACTCTCTTTCAGCCTACTTCATCTCGTTTCGCTCTCTTCCACCCTCCTTCATCTCGTTAAGCTCTCTTTCACCCTCCTTCGTCTCGTTTCGCTCTCTTTCACCTTCCTTCATCTCGTTTCTCTCTCTTTCACCCTCCTTCGTCTCGTTTCGCTCTCTTCCACCCTCCTTCATCTCGTTTCGCTCTCTTTCACCCTCCTTCGTCTCGTTTCGCTCTCTTTCACCCTCCTTCCTCTCGTTTCGCTCTCTTTCACCCTGCATCGTCTCGTTTCGCTCTCTTTCAATCTCCACCGTCTTGTCTCGCTCTCTTTAACACTCTTTCGTCTCGTTTCGCTCTCTTTCACCCTCCTTCGTCTCGTTTAGCTCTCTTGCACCCTCCTTCGTCTCGTTTCGCTCTGTTTTACACTCCTTCGTCTCGTTTTGCTCTCTTTCACCCTCCTTCGTCTCGTTTCGCTCTCTTTCACTCTCCTTCGTCTTGTTTCGCTCTGTTCCACCCGCCTTCGTCTCTTTTCGCACTCTTTCATCCTCCTTCGTCTGGTTTCACTCTCTTTCACCCTCCTTCATCTCGTTTCGTTCTCTTTCACCCTACTTCGTCTCGTTCCGCTCTCTTTCACCCTCCTTCGACTCCTTTCGCTCTTTTTCACCCTCCTTCGTCTCGTTTCGCTCTCTTTCACCCTCCTTTGTCTCGTTTCGCTCTCTTTCACCCTCCTTCATCTCGTTTCGCTCTCTTTCGCCCTCCTTCCTCTCGTTTCGCTCTTTTTCGCCCTCCTTAGTCTCGTTTCGCTCTCGTTCAACCTCCTTCATCTCGTTTCGCTCTCTTTCACTCTCCTTCCTCGCGTTTCGCTCTCTTTCACCCTCCTTCGTCTTGTTTCGCTCTCTTACACCCTCCATCGTCTCGTTTCGCTCTCTTTCACCCTCCACCGTCTCGTTTCGGTCTCTTTCACCCTCCTTCATCTCGTTCCACTCTCTTTCACCCTCCTTCGACTCCTTTCGCTCTCTTTCACCCTCCTTCATCTCATTTCGCTCTCTTTCACCCTCCTTCATCTCTTTTCGCTCTCTTTCACCCTCCATCGTCTTGTTTCGCTCTCTTTCACCCACCTTCGTCTCGTTTCGCTCTCTTTCACCCTCCAACGCCACGTTTCGCTCTCTTTTACCCTCTTTCGCCTCGTTTCGCTCTCTTTTACCGTCCTTCGTCTCGTTTAGATCTGTTTCATCCTCCTTCGTCTCCTTTCGCTCTCTTTCACCCTCCTTTGTCTCGTTGCGCTCTCGTTCACCCTCCTTCCTCTTTTTTCGCTCTCTTTCACCCTCCATCATCTTGTTTCGCTCTCTTTCACCCTCCTTCGTCTCGTTTCGCTCTCTTTGACCCTCCTTCATCTCGTTTAGCTCTCTTTCATCCACCGTCGTCTCGTTTCGCTCTGTTGCTCCCGCCTTCGTCTCGTTTTGCCCTCTTTCACCCTCCTTCATCTTGTTTCGCTCTCTTTCACCCTCTTTCATCTCGTTTCGCTCTGTTTCCGACTCCTTCGTCTCGTTTCGCTCTCTTTCACCCTCCTTCTTCTCGTTTCACTCTCTTTCACCCTCCTTCGTCTCGTTTCGCTCTGTTTCACACTCCTTCGTCTCGTTTCACTCTCTTTCACCCTCTTTCGTCTTATTTCGCTCTATTTCACCCTCCTTCCTCTCGTTTCGCTCCCTTTCACCCTCCTTTGTCTTGTTTCGCTCTCTTTCACCTTCCTTCGTCTCGTTTCTCTCTCTTTCACCCTCTTTGGTCTCGTTTCGCACTCTTTCACCTACCTTCATCTCGTTTCACTCTCTTTCAGCCTCCTTCATCTCGTTTCGCTCTCTTCCACCCTCCTTCATCTCGTTTCGCTCTCCTTCACCCTCCTTCGTCTCGTTTCGCTCTCTTTCACCTTCCTTCGTCTCGTTTCGCTCTCTTTCACCCTCCTTCGTCTTATTTCGCTCTATTTCACCCTCCTTCCTCTCGTTTCGCTCCCTTTCACCCTCATTGTCTTGTTTCACTCTCTTTCACCTTCCTTCGTCTCGTTTCTTTCTCTTTCACCCTCTTTGGTCTCGTTTCGCACTCTTTCACCTACCTTCATCTCGTTTCACTCTCTTTCAGCCTCCTTCATCTCGTTTCGCTCTCTTCCACCCTCCTTCATCTCGTTTCGCTCTCTTTCACCCTCCTTCGTCTCGTTTCGCTCTCTTTCACCTTCCTTCATCTAGTTTCTCTCTCTTTCACCCTCCTTCGTCTCGTTTCGCTCTCTTCCACCCTCCTTCATCTCGTTTCGCTCTCTTTCACCCTCCTTCGTCTCGTTTCGCTCTCTTTCACACTCCTCCCTCTCGTTTCGCTCTCTTTCACCCTGCATCGCCTTGTTTCGCTCTCTTTCACCCTCCACCGTCTTGTCTCGCTCTCTTTTACACTCTTTCGTCTCTTTTCGCTCTCTTTCACCCTCCTTCGTCTCGTTTAGCTCTCTTGCACCCTCCTTCGTCTCGTTTCGCTCTGTTTTACACTCCTTCGTCTCGTTTTGCTCTCTTTCACCCTCCTTCGTCTCGTTTCGCTCTCTTTCACTCTCCTTCGTCTTGTTTCGCTCTGTTCCAACCGCCTTCGTCTCCTTTCACACTCTTTCATCCTCCTTCGTCTCGTTTCACTCTCTTTCACCCTCCTTCATCTCGTTTCGTTCTCTTTCACCCTCCTTCGTCTTGTTCCGCTCTCTTTCACCCTCCTTCGACTCCTTTCGCTCTCTTTCACCCTCCTTCGTCTCGTTTTGCTCTCTTTCACCCTTCTTTCGTCTTGTTTCGCTCTGTTCCACCCGCTTTGTCTCGTTTTGCTCCCTTTCACCTTCCTTTGTCTCGTTTCGCTCTCTTTCACCTTCCTTCATCTCTTTTCGCTCTCTTTCACACTCCTTCGTCTTATTTCGCTCTATTTCACCCTCCTTCCTCTCGTTTCGCTCCCTTTCACCCTCCTTTGTCTTGTTTCGCTCTCTTTCACCTTCCTTCGTCTCGTTTCTCTCTCTTCCACCCTCCTTCATCTCGTTTCGCTCTCTTTCACCCTCCTTCGTCTCGTTTCGCTCTCTTTCACCCTCCTTCCTCTCGTTTCACTCTCTTTCACCCTGCATCGTCTCGTTTCGCTCTCTTTCACCCTCCACCGTCTTGTCTCGCTCTCTTTAACACTCTTTCGTCTCGTTTCGCTCTCTTTCACCCTCCTTCGTCTCGTTTAGCTCTCTTGCACCCTCCTTCGTCTCGTTTCGCTCTGTTTTACACTCCTTCGTCTCGTTTTGCTCTCTTTCACCATCCTTCGTCTCGTTTCTCTCTCTTTCACCCTCTTTGGTCTCGTTTCGCACTCTTTCACAAACTTTCATCTCGTTTCACTCTCTTTCAGCCTACTTCATCTCGTTTCGCTCTCTTCCACCCTCCTTCATCTCGTTTTGCTCTCTTTCACCCTCCTTCGTCTCGTTTCGCTCTCTTTCACCTTCCTTCATCTCGTTTCTCTCTCTTTCACCCTCCTTCGTCTCGTTTCGCTCTCTTCCACCCTCCTTCATCTCGTTTCGCTCTCTTTCACCCTCCTTCGTCTCGTTTCGCTCTCTTTCACCCTCCTTCCTCTCGTTTCGCTCTCTTTCACCCTGCATCGTCTCGTTTCGCTCTCTTTCACCCTCCACCGTCTTGTCTCGCTCTCTTTAACACTCTTTCGTCTCGTTTCGCTCTCTTTCACCCTCCTTCGTCTCGTTTAGCTCTCTTGCACCCTCCTTTGTCTCGTTTCGCTCTGTTTTACACTCCTTCGTCTCGTTTTGCTCTCTTTCACCCTCCTTCGTCTCGTTTCGCTCTCTTTAACACTCTTTCGTCTTGTTTCGCTCTCTTTCACCCTCCATCGTCTCGTTTCGCTCTCTTTCACCCTCCACCGTCTCGTTTCGGTCTCTTTCACCCTCCTTCGTCTCGTTCCACTCTCTTTCACCCTCCTTCGACTCCTTTCGCTCTCTTTCACCCTCCTTCATCTCATTTCGCTCTCTTTCACCCTCCTTCATCTCTTTTCGCTCTCTTTCACCCTCCTTCATCTCGTTTTTCTCTCTTTCACTCTCCTTCGTCTTGTTTCGCTCTGTTCCACCCGCCTTCGTCTCGTTTCGCCCTCTTTCATCCTCCTTCGTCTCGTTTCGCTCTCTTTCACCCTCCTTCGTCTCGTTTCGGTCTCTTTCACCCTCCTTCATCTCATTCCACTATCTTTCACCCTCCTTCGACTACTTTCGCTCTCTTTCACCCTCCATCGTCTTGTTTCGCTCTCTTTCACCCACCTTCGTCTCGTTTCGCTCTCTTTCACCCTCCACCGCCACGTTTCGCTCTCTTTTACCCTATTTCGCCTCGTTTCGCTCTCTTTTACCCTCCTTCGTCTCGTTTAGATCTGTTTCATCCTCCTTCGTCTCCTTTCGCTCTCTTTCACCCTCCTTTGTCTCGTTGCGCTCTCGTTCACCCTCCTTCCTCTTTTTTCGCTCTCTTTCACCCTCCATCATCTTGTTTCGCTCTCTTTCACCCTCCTTCGTCTCGTTTCGCTCTCTTTGACCCTCCTTCATCTCGTTTAGCTCTCTTTCATCCACCGTCGTCTCGTTTCGCTCTGTTGCTCCCGCCTTCGTCTCGTTTCGCCCTCTTTCACCCTCCTTCATCTTGTTTCGCTCTCTTTCACCCTCCTTCATCTCGTTTCGCTCTGTTTCCGACTCCTTCGTCTCGTTTCGCTCTCTTTCACCCTCCTTCTTCTCGTTTCACTCTCTTTCACCCTCCTTCGTGACGTTTCGCTCTGTTTCACACTGCTTCGTCTCGTTTCGCTCTCTTTCACCCTCCTTCGTCTTATTTCGCTCTATTTCACCCTCCTTCCTCTCGTTTCGCTCCCTTTCACCCTCCTTTGTCTTGTTTCGCTCTCATTCACCTTCCTTCGTCTCGTTTCTCTCTCTTTCACCCTCTTTGGTCTCGTTTCGCACTCTTTCACCTACCTTCATCTCGTTTCACTCTCTTTCAGCCTCCTTCATCTCGTTTCGCTCTCTTCCACCCTCCTTCATCTCGTTTCGCTCTCCTTCACCCTCCTTCGTCTCGTTTCGCTCTCTTTCACCTTCCTTCATCTCGTTTCTCTCTCTTTCACCCTCCTTCGTCTCGTTTCGCTCTCTTCCACCCTCCTTCATCTCGTTTCGCTCTCTTTCACCCTCCTTCGTTTCGTTTCGCTCTCTTTCACCATCCTTCCTCTCGTTTCGCTCTCTTTCACCCTGCATTGTCTTGTTTCGCTCTCTTTCACCCTCCACCGTCTTGTCTCGCTCTCTTTTACACTCTTTCGTCTCGTTTCGCTCTCTTTCACCCTCCTTCGTCTCGTTTAGCTCTCTTGCACCCTCCTTCGTCTCGTTTCGCTCTGTTTTACACTCCTTCGTCTCGTTTTGCTCTCTTTCACCCTCCTTCGTCTCGTTTCGCTCTCTTTCACTCTCCTTCGTCTGGTTTCGCTCTGTTCCACCCGCCTTCGTCTCCTTTCACACTCTTTCATCCTCCTTCGTCTCGTTTCACTCTCTTTCACCCTCCTTCATCTCGTTTCTTTCTCTTTCACCCTCCTTCGTCTTGTTCCGCTCTCTTTCACCCTCCTTCGACTCCTTTCGCTCTCTTTCACCCTCCTTCGTCTCGTTTTGCTCTCTTTCACCCTTCTTTCGTCTTGTTTCGCTCTGTTCCACCCGCCTTCGTCTCGTTTTGCTCCCTTTCACCTTCCTTTGTCTCGTTTCGCTCTATTTCACCTTCCTTCATCTCTTTTCGCTCTCTTTCACACTCCTTCGTCTCGTTTCGCTCTCTTACACCCTCCTTCGTCTTATTTCGCTCTATTTCACCCTCCTTCCTCTCGTTTCGCTCCCTTTCACCCTCCTTTGTCTTGTTTCGCTCTCTTTCACCTTCCTTCGTCTCGTTTCTCTCTCTTTCACCCTCTTTGGTCTCGTTTCGCACTCTTTCACCTACCTTCATCTCATTTCACTCTCTTTCAGCCTACTTCATCTCGTTTCGCTCTCTTCCACCCTCCTTCATCTCGTTTCGCTCTCTTTCACCCTCCTTCGTCTCGTTTTGCTCTCTTTCACCTTCCTTCATCTCGTTTCTCTCTCTTTCACCCTCCTTCGTCTCGTTTCGCTCTCTTCCACCCTCCTTCATCTCGTTTCACTCTCTTTCACCCTCCTTCGTCTCGTTTCGCTCTCTTTCACCCTCCTTCCTCTCGTTTCGCTCTCTTTCACCCTGCATCGTCTCGTTTCGCTCTCTTTCACCCTCCACCGTCTTGTCTCGCTCTCTTTAACACTCTTTCGTCTCGTTTCGCTCTCTTTCACCCTCCTTCGTCTCGTTTAGCTCTCTTGCACCCTCCTTCGTCTCGTTTCGCTCTGTTTTACACTCCTTCGTCTCGTTTTGCTCTCTTTCACCTTCCTTCGTCTCGTTTCTCTCTCTTTCACCCTCTTTGGTCTCGTTTCGCACTCTTTCACCAACCTTCATCTCGTTTCACTCTCTTTCAGCCTACTTCATCTCGTTTCGCTCTCTTCCACCCTCCTTCATCTCGTTTTGCTCTCTTTCACCCTCCTTCGTCTCGTTTCGCTCTCTTTCACCTTCCTTCATCTTGTTTCTCTCTCTTTCACCCTCCTTCGTCTCGTTTCGCTCTCTTCCACCCTCCTTCATCTCGTTTCACTCTCTTGCACCCTCCTTCGTCTCGTTTCGCTCTCTTTCACCCTCCTTCCTCTCGTTCGTTCTCATTCACCCTGCATCGTCTCGTTTCGCTCTCTTTCACCCTCCACCATCTTGTCTCGCTCTCTTTAACCCTCTTTCGTCTCGTTTCCCTCTCTTTCACCCTCCTTCGTCTCGTTTAGCTCTCTTGCACCCTCCTTCGTCTCGTTTCGCTCTCTTTCACTCTCCTTCGTCTGGTTTCGCTCTGTTCCACCCGCCTTCGTCTCCTTTCACACTCTTTCATCCTCCTTCGTCTCGTTTCACTCTCTTTCACCCTCCTTCATCTCGTTTCTTTCTCTTTCACCCTCCTTCGTCTTGTTCCGCTCTCTTTCACCCTCCTTCGACTCCTTTCGCTCTCTTTCACCCTCCTTCGTCTCGTTTTGCTCTCTTTCACCCTTCTTTCGTCTTGTTTCGCTCTGTTCCACCCGCCTTCGTCTCGTTTTGCTCCCTTTCACCTTCCTTTGTCTCGTTTCGCTCTATTTCACCTTCCTTCATCTCTTTTCGCTCTCTTTCACACTCCTTCGTCTCGTTTCGCTCTCTTACACCCTCCTTCGTCTTATTTCGCTCTATTTCACCCTCCTTCCTCTCGTTTCGCTCCCTTTCACCCTCCTTTGTCTTGTTTCGCTCTCTTTCACCTTCCTTCGTCTCGTTTCTCTCTCTTTCACCCTCTTTGGTCTCGTTTCGCACTCTTTCACCTACCTTCATCTCATTTCACTCTCTTTCAGCCTACTTCATCTCGTTTCGCTCTCTTCCACCCTCCTTCATCTCGTTTCGCTCTCTTTCACCCTCCTTCGTCTCGTTTCGCTCTCTTTCACCTTCCTTCATCTCGTTTCTCTCTCTTTCACCCTCCTTCGTCTCGTTTCGCTCTCTTCCACCCTCCTTCATCTCGTTTCACTCTCTTTCACCCTCCTTCGTCTCGTTTCGCTCTCTTTCACCCTCCTTCCTCTCGTTTCGCTCTCTTTCACCCTGCATCGTCTCGTTTCGCTCTCTTTCACCCTCCACCGTCTTGTCTCGCTCTCTTTAACACTCTTTCGTCTCGTTTCGCTCTCTTTCACCCTCCTTCGTCTCGTTTAGCTCTCTTGCACCCTCCTTCGTCTCGTTTCGCTCTGTTTTACACTCCTTCGTCTCGTTTTGCTCTCTTTCACCTTCCTTCGTCTCGTTTCTCTCTCTTTCACCCTCTTTGGTCTCGTTTCGCACTCTTTCACCAACCTTCATCTCGTTTCACTCTCTTTCAGCCTACTTCATCTCGTTTCGCTCTCTTCCACCCTCCTTCATCTCGTTTTGCTCTCTTTCACCCTCCTTCGTCTCGTTTCGCTCTCTTTCACCTTCCTTCATCTTGTTTCTCTCTCTTTCACCCTCCTTCGTCTCGTTTCGCTCTCTTCCACCCTCCTTCATCTCGTTTCACTCTCTTGCACCCTCCTTCGTCTCGTTTCGCTCTCTTTCACCCTCCTTCCTCTCGTTCGCTCTCATTCACCCTGCATCGTCTCGTTTCGCTCTCTTTCACCCTCCACCATCTTGTCTCGCTCTCTTTAACCCTCTTTCGTCTCGTTTCCCTCTCTTTCACCCTCCTTCGTCTCGTTTAGCTCTCTTGCACCCTCCTTCGTCTCGTTTCGCTCTGTTTTACACTCCTTCGTCTCGTTTTGCTCTCTTTCACCCTCCTTCGTCTCGTTTCGCTCTCTTTCACTCTCCTTCGTCTTGTTTCGCTCTGTTCCACCCGCCTTCGTCTCCTTTCGCACTCTTTCATCCTCCTTCGTCTGGTTTCACTCTCTTTCACCCTCCTTCATCTCGTTTCGTTCTCTTTCACCCTCCTTCGTCTCGTTCCGCTCTCTTTCACCCTCCTTCGACTCCTTTCGCTCTCTTTCACCCTCCTTCATCTCGTTTCGCTCTCTTTCACCCTCCTTTGTCACGTTTCGCTCTCTTTCACCCTCCTTCATCTCGTTTCGCTCTCTTTCGCCCTCCTTCCTCTCGTTTCGCTCTTTTTCGCCCTCATTAGTCTCGTTTCGCTCTCGTTCACCCTCCTTCATCTCGTTTCACTCTCTTTCACTCTCCTTCCTCTCGTTTCGCTCTCTTTCACCCTGCTTTGTCTTGTTTCGCTCTCTTTCACCCTCCATCGTCTCGTCTCGCTCTCTTTCACCCTCCACCGTCTCGTTTCGGTCTCTTACACCCTCCTTCGTCTCGTTCCACTCTCTTTCACCCTCCTTCGACTCCTTTCGCTCTCTTTCACCCTCCTTCATCTCATTTCGCTCTCTTTCACCCTCCTTCATCTCTTTTCGCTCTCTTTCACCCTCCTTCGTCTCGTTTAGCTCTCTATCACCCTCCTTCATCTCGTTTAGCTCTCTTTCACTCTCCTTCGTCTCGTTTTGCTCTCTTTCACCCTCCTTCGTCTCGTTTCGCTCTCTTTCACTCTCCTTCGTCTTGTTTCGCTCTGTTCCACCCGCCTTCGTCTCGTTTCGCCCTCTTTCATCCTCCTTCGTCTCGTCCCACTCTCTTTCACCCTCCTTCGACTCCTTTCGCTCTCTTTGACCCTCCTTCATCTCGTTTCGCTCTCTTTCACCCTCCTTCGTCTCATTTCGCTCTCTTTCACCCTCCTTCTTCTCGTTTCGCTCTCTTTCACCCTCCTTCATCTCGTTTCGCTCTCTTTCATCCTATTTCGTCTCGTTTCGGTCTCTTTCACCCTCCTTCATCTCGTTCCTCTCTCTTTCACCCTCCTTCGACTCCTTTCGCTTTCTTTCTCTCTCCTTCGTCTCATTTCGCTCTCTTTCACCCTCGTTCAGTTCCTTTCGCTCTCTTTCACCCTCCTTCGTCTCGTTTCGCTCTCTTTCACCATTCTTCGTCTCGTTTCGCTCTCTTTCACCCTCCTTCTTATCGTTTCGCTCTCTTTCACCCTCCGTCGTCTCGTTTCGCTCCCTTTCACCCTCCTTTGTCTCGTTTCCCTCTCTTTCACCTTCCTTCGTCTCTTTTCGCTCTCTTTCACCTTCCTTCGTCTCGTTTCTCTCTCTTTCACCCTTCTTCGTCTCGTTTCGCTCTCTTTCACCCTCCTTCGTCTCGTTTCGCCCTCTTTGACCCTCCTTCATCTCGTTTCGCTCTCTATGACCCTCCTTCGACTCGTTTAGATCTCTTTCATCCTCCTTCGACTCGTTTCGCTCTTTTTTACACTCTTTCGTCTCGTTTTGCTCTGTTTCACCCTCCTTCATCTCATTTCGCTCTCTTTCAACCTCCTTCGTCTCGTTTCCCTCTGTTCCACCCGCCTTCGTCTCGTTTCGCCCTCTTTCACCCTCCTTCGACTCCTTTCGCTCTCTTTCTCCCTCCTTCGTCTTGTTTCGCTCTCTTTCACCCTCCTTCGTCTCGTTTCGCTCTCTTTCACCCTCCTTCATCTCGTTTCGCTCTCTTTCACCCTCCTTCCTCTCGTTTCGCTCTCTTTCACCCTCCATCGTCTGGTGTCGCTCTCTTTCACCCTCCTTCATCTCGTTTCGCTCTCGTTCACCCTCCATCGTCTCGTTTCGCTCTCTTTTACCCTTTTTCGTCTCGTTTCGCTCTCTTTCACCTTTCTTCGTCTCGTTTCGCTCTCTTTCACCCTCCTTCGTCTCGTTTCGCTCTCTTTCACCCTCCTTCGTCTCGTTTCGCTCTCTTTCACCCTCCTTTGTCTCGTTTCGCTCTCTTTCACCCTCCTTTCTCTTTTTTCGCTCTCGTTCACCCTCCATCGTGTGGTTTCGCTCTCGTTCACCCTCCTTCGTCTCGTTTCGTTCTCTTTGACCCTCCTTCGTCTCGTTTAGCTCTCTTTCATCCTCCTTCGTCTCGTTTTGCTTTGTTTCACACTCCTTCGTCTCGTTTCGCTCTCTTTCACCCTCCTTCGTCTTGTTTTGCTCTGTTGCACCCGCCTTCGTCTCGTTTTGCTCTCTTTCACCTTCCTTCGCCTCGTTTCACTCTCTTTCACCCTCCTTCGTCTCGTTTCGCTTTCTTTCACCCTCCTTCGTCTCATTTTGCTCTCTTTCACCCTCCTTCATCTCGTTTCGCTCCCTTTCACCCTTCTTTGTCTCGTTTCGCTCTCTTTCACCTTCCTTCGTCTCGTTTCACTCTCTTTCACCCTCCTTCGTCTCGTTTCGCTCTCTTCCACCCTCCTTCATCTCGTTTCGCTTTCTTTCAACCTCCTTCCTCTCGTTTCGCTCTCTTTCACCCTCCATCGTCTTGTTTCGCTCTCTTTCACCCACCTTCGTCTCGTTTCGCTCTCTGTCACCCTCCACCGTCACGTCTCGCTCTCTTGTACACTCCTTCATCTCGTCTCGCTCTCTTTCACCCTCCTTCTTCACGTTTCACTCTCTTTCACCCTCCTTCGTCTCGTTTCGCTCTGTTTCACACTCCTTCGTCTCGTTTCGCTCTCTTTCACCCTCCTTCGTCTTATTTCGCTCTATTTCACCCACTATCCTCTCGTTTCGCTCCCTTTCACCCTCCTTTGTCTTGTTTCGCTCTCTTTCACCTTCTTTCGTCTCGTTTCTCTCTCTTTCACCCTCTTTGGACTCGTTTCGCACTCTTTCACCTACCTTCATCTCGTTTCACTCTCTTTCAGCCTCCTTCATCTCGTTTCGCTCTCTTCCACCCTCCTTCATCTCGTTTCGCTCTCTTTCACCCTCCTTCGTCTCGTTTCGCTCTCTTTCACCTTCCTTCATCTCGATTCTCTCTCTTTCACCCTCCTTCATCTCGTTTCGCTCTCTTCCACCCTCCTTCATCTCGTTGCGCTCTCTTTCACCCTCCTTCGTCTCGTTTCGCTCTCTTTCACCCTCCTTCCTCTCGTTTCGCTCTCTTTCACCCTGCATCGCCTTGTTTCGCTCTCTTTCACCCTCCACCGTCTTGTCTCGCTCTCTTTTACACTCTTTCGTCTCGTTTCGCTCTCTTTCACCCTCCTTCGTCTCGTTTAGCTCTCTTGCCCACTCCTTCGTCTCGTTTCGCTCTGTTTTACACTCCTTCGTCTCGTTTTGCTCTCTTTCACCCTCCTTCATCTCGTTTCGCTCTCTTTCACTCTCCTTCGTCTTGTTTCGCTCTGTTCCACCCGCCTTCATCTCCTTTCGCACTCTTTTATCCTCCTTCGTCTCGTTTCACTCTCTTTCACCCTCCTTCATCTTGTTTCGTTCTCCTTCACCCTCCTTCAACTCGTTCCGTTCTCTTTCACCCTCCTTCGACTCCTTTCGCTCTCTTTCACCCTCCTTCGTCTCGTTTTGCTCTCTTTCACCCATCTTTCGTCTTGTTTCGCTCTCTTTCACTCTCCTTCGTCTCGTTTCTCTCTCTTTCACCCTCTTTGGTCTCGTTTCGCACTCTTTCACCTACCTTCATCTCGTTTTGCTCCCTTTCACCTTCCTCCGTCTCTCTTCGTTCTCTTTCACCTTCCTTCGTCTCGTTTCTCTCTCTTTCACCCTTCTTCGTCTCGTTTCGCTCTCTTTCACCCTCCTTCGTCTCGTTTCGTTATCTTTCACCCTCCTTCATCTCCTTCCACTCTCTTTCACCCTCCTTCGACTCCTTTCGCTCTCTTTCACCCTCCATCGTCTCATTTCGCTCTCTTTCACCGTCCATTGTCTCCTTTCGCTCTCTTTCACCCTCCTTCGTCTCGTTTCGCTCTCTTTCACCTTTCTTCTTCTCGTTCCGCTCTCTTTCACCCTCCTTCGACTCCTTTCGCTTTCTTTCACCCTCCTTCGTCTCGTTTCGCTCTCTTTCACCCTCCTTTGTCTCGTTTCGCTCTCTTTCACCCTCCTTCATCTCGTTTCGCTCTCTTTCACCCTCCTTCCTCTCGTTTCGCTTTTTTTCACCCTCCTTAGTCTCGTTTTGTTCTCGTTCACCCTCCTTCATCTCGTTTCGCTCTCTTTCACCCTCCTTCCTCTCGTTTCGCTCTCTTTCACCCTCCTTCATCTTGTTTCGCTCTCTTTCACCCTCCTTCGTCTTGTTTCGCTCTCTTTCAACCTCCACCGTCTCGTTTCGGTCTCTTTCACCCTCCTTCGTCTCGTTTCGCTCTCTTTCGCCCTCCTTCGACTCCTTTCGCTCTCTTTCACCCTCCTTCATCTCATTTCGCTCTCTTTCACCCTCCTTCATCTCCTTTTGCTCTCTTTCACCCTCCTTCGACTCCTTTCGCTCTCTTTCACCCTCCTTCGTCTCATTTCGCTCTCTTTCACCCTCCTTCATCTCCTTTCGCTCTCTTTCACCCTCCTTCGTCTCGTTTCGCTCTCTTTCACCTTTCTTCGTCTCGTTTCGCGCTCTTTCACCCTCCTTCGTCTCGTTTCACTCTCTTTCACCCTCCTTTGTCTCGTTTCGCTCTCTTTCACCCTCCTTCCTCTCGTTTTGCTCTCTTTCACCCTACTTCATCTCGTTTCGCTCTCTTTCACCCTCCTTTGTCTCGTTTCGCTCTCTTTCACCCTCCTTCCTCTTGTTTCGCTCTCTTTCACCCTCCTTCATCTCGTTTCGCTCTCTTTCACCCTCCTTCTTCTCGTTTCGCTCTCTTTCACACTCCTTCATGTCGTTCCGCTCTCTTTCACCCTCCTTCGTCTCGTTTCGCTCCTTTCACCCTCCTTCGTCTCGTTTCGCTCTCTTTTAAACACTTTCATCTCGTTTCGCTCTCTGTTACCCTCCTTCATCTCGTTTCGCTCTCTTTCATGCTCCTTCGTCTCGCTTCGCCCTCTTTCATCCTCCTTCGTCTCGTTTTGCTCTCTTTCACCCTTCTTTCGTCATGTTTCGCTCTGTTCCACCCGCCTTCGTCTCGTTTCGCTCCCTTTCACCCTCCTTTGTCTCGTTTAGCTCTCTTTCACCTCCCTTCGTCTCTTTTCGCTCTCTTTCACCTTCCTTCGACTCGTTTCTCTCTCTTTCACCCTTCTTCGTCTCGTTTCGCTCTCTTTCACCCTCCTTCGTCTCGTTTCGGTCTCTTTCACCCTCCTTCATCTCGTTCCACTCTCTTTCACCCTCCTTCGACTCCTTTCGGTCTCTTTCACCCTCCTTCGTCTCATTTCGCTCTCTTTCACCCTCCTTCATCTCCTTTCGCTCTCTTACACCCTCCTTCGTCTCGTTTCGCTCTCTTTCACCTTTCTTCGTCTCGTTTCGCTCTCTTTCACCCTCCTTCGTCTCGTTTCCCTCTCTTTCACCCTCCTTCGTCTCGTTTCGCTCTCTATCACCCTCCTTTGTCTCGTTTCGCACACTTTCACCCTCCTTCCTCTCGTTTCGCTCTCTTTCACCCTCCTTCGTCTCGTTTCGCTCTCTTTCACCCTCCTTTGTCTCGTTTCGCTCTCTTTCACCCTCCTTCGTCTCGTTTCGCTCTCTTTGACCCTCCTTCGACTCGTTTAGCTCTCTTTCATCCTCCTTCGTCTCGTTTCGCTCTCTTTCACCCTCCTTTCTCTTTTTTCGCTCTCGTTCACCCTCCATCGTCTGGTTTCGCTCTCGTTCACCCTTCCTCGTCTCGTTTCGCTCTCTTTGACCCTCCTTCGTCTCGTTTAGCTCTCTTTCATCCTCCTTCGTCTCGTTTTGCTTTGTTTCACACTCCTTCGTCTCGTTTCGCTCTCTTTCACCCTCCTTCGTCTTGTTTTGCTCTGTTGCACCCTCCTTCGTCTTGTTTTGCTCTGTTGCACCCGCCTTCGTCTCGTTTTGCTCTCTTTCACCTTCCTTCGCCTCGTTTCACTCTCTTTCACCCTCCTTCGTCTCGTTTCGCTTTCTTTCACCCTCCTTCGTCTCATTTTGCTCTCTTTCACCCTCCTTCATCTCGTTTCGCTCCCTTTCACCCTTCTTTGTCTCGTTTCGCTCTCTTTCACCTTCCTTCGTCTCGTTTCACTCTCTTTCACCCTCCTTCGTCTCGTTTCGCTCTCTTCCACCCTCCTTCATCTCGTTTCGCTTTCTTTCAACCTCCTTCCTCTCGTTTCGCTCTCTTTCACCCTCCATCGTCTTGTTTCGCTCTCTTTCACCCACCTTCGTCTTGTTTCGCTCTCTGTCACCCTCCACCGTCACGTTTCGCTCTCTTGTACTCTCCTTCGTCTCGTCTCGCTCTCTTTCACCCTCCTTCTTCACGTTTCACTCTCTTTCACCCTCCTTCGTCTCGTTTCGCTCTGTTTCACACTCCTTCGTCTCGTTTCGCTCTCTTTCACCCTCCTTCGTCTTATTTCGCTCTATTTCACCCTCCTTCCTCTCGTTTCGCTCCCTTTCACCCTCCTTTGTCTTGTTTCGCTCTCTTTCACCTTCTTTCGTCTCGTTTCTCTCTCTTTCACCCTCTTTGGTCTCGTTTCGCACTCTTTCACCTACCTTCATCTCGTTTCACTCTCTTTCAGCCTCCTTCATCTCGTTTCGCTCTCTTCCACCCTCCTTCATCTCGTTTCGCTCTCTTTCACCCTCCTTCGTCTCGTTTCGCTCTCTTTCACCTTCCTTCATCTCGATTCTCTCTCTTTCACCCTCCTTCATCTCGTTTCGCTCTCTTCCACCCTCCTTCATCTCGTTGCGCTCTCTTTCACCCTCCTTTGTCTCGTTTCGCTCTCTTTCACCCTCCTTCCTCTCGTTTCGCTCTCTTTCACCCTGCATCGCCTTGTTTCGCTCTCTTTCACCCTCCACCGTCTTGTCTCGCTCTCTTTTACACTCTTTCTTCTCGTTTCGCTCTCTTTCACCCTCCTTCGTCTCGTTTAGCTCTCTTGCACACTCCTTCGTCTCGTTTCGCTCTGTTTTACACTCCTTCGTCTCGTTTTGCTCTCTTTCACCCTCCTTCATCTTGTTTCGTTCTCCTTCACCCTTCTTCAACTCGTTCCGTTCTCTTTCACCCTCCTTCGACTCCTTTCGCTCTCTTTCACCCTCCTTCGTCTCGTTTTGCTCTCTTTCACCCATCTTTCGTCTTGTTTCGCTCTCTTTCACTCTCCTTCGTCTCGTTTCTCTCTCTTTCACCCTCTTTGGTCTCGTTTCGCACTCTTTCACCTACCTTCATCTCGTTTTGCTCCCTTTCACCTTCCTCCGTCTCTCTTCGTTCTCTTTCACCTTCCTTCGTCTCGTTTCTCTCTCTTTCACCCTTCTTCGTCTCGTTTCGCTCTCTTTCACCCTCCTTCGTCTCGTTTCGTTATCTTTCACCCTCCTTCATCTCCTTCCACTCTCTTTCACTCTCCTTCGCCTTGTTTCGCTCTGTTCCACCCGCCTTCGTCTCCTTTCACACTCTTTCATCCTCCTTCATCTCGTTTCGCTCTCTTTCACCCTCCTTCGTCTCGTTTCGCTCTCTTTCACCTTCCTTCATCTCGTTCCGCTCTCTTTCACCCTCCTTCGACTCCTTTCGCTTTCTTTCACCCTCCTTCGTCTCGTTTCGCTCTCTTTCACCCTCCTTTGTCTCGTTTCGCTCTCTTTCACCCTCCTTCATCTCGTTTCGCTCTCTTTCACCCTCCTTCCTCTCGTTTCGCTCTTTTTCACTCTCCTTAGTCTCGTTTCGTTCTCGTTCACCCTCCTTCATCTCGTTTCGCTCTCTTTCACCCTCCTTCCTCTCGTTTCGCTCTCTTTCACCCTCCTTCGTCTTGTTTCGCTCTCTTTCACCCTCCTTCGTCTTGTTTCGCTCTCTTTCAACCTCCACCGTCTCGTTTCGGTCTCTTTCACCCTCCTTCGTCTCGTTCCACTCTCTTTCGCCCTCCTTCGACTCCTTTCGTTCTCTTTCACCCTCCTTCATCTCATTTCGCTCTCTTTCACCCTCCTTCATCTCCTTTTGCTCTCTTTCACCCTCCTTCGTCTCGTTTAGCTCTCTTTCACCCTCCTTCATCTCGTTTAGCTCTCTTTCACTCTCCTTCATCTCGTTTTGCTCTCTTTCACCCTCCTTCGTCTCGTTTCGCTCTCTTTCACTCTCCTTCGTCTTATTTCGCTCTGTTCCACCCGCCTTCGTCTCGTTTCGCCCTCTTTCATCCTCCTTCGTCTCGTCCCACTCTCTTTCACCCTCCTTCGACTCCTTTCGCTCTCTTTGACCCTCCTTCATCTCATTTCGCTCTCTTTCACCCTCCTTCGTCTCATTTCGCTCTCTTTCACCCTCCTTCTTCTCGTTTCGCTCTCTTTCACCCTCCTTCATCTCGTTTCGCTCTCTTTCACCCTCCTTCGTCTCGTTTTGGTCTCTTTCACCCTCCTTCATCTCGTTCCACTCACTTTCACCCTCCTTCGACTCCTTTCGCTCTCTTTCACCCTCCTTCGTCTCATTTCGCTCTCTTTCACCCTCCTTCATCTCCTTTCGCTCTCTTTCACCCTCCTTCGTCTCGTTTCGCTCTCTTTCACCTTTCTTCGTCTCGTTTCGCGCTCTTTCACCCTCCTTCGTCTCGTTTCACTCTCTTTCACCCTCCTTTGTCTCGTTTCGCTCTCTTTCACCCTCCTTCCTCTCGTTTTGCTCTCTTTCACCCTACTTCATCTCGTTTCGCTCTCTTTCACCCTCCTTTGTCTCGTTTCGCTCTCTTTCACCCTCCTTCCTCTTGTTTCGCTCTCTTTCACCCTCCTTCGTCTCGTTTCGCTCTCTTTCACCCTCCTTCTTCTCGTTTCGCTCTCTTTCACACTCCTTCATGTCGTTCCGCTCTCTTTCACCCTCCTTCGTCTCGTTTCGCTCTCTTTCACCCTCCTTCGTCTCGTTTCGCTTTCTTTTAAACACTTTCATCTCGTTTCGCTCTCTGTTACCCTCCTTCATCTCGTTTCGCTCTCTTTCATGCTCCTTCGTCTCGCTTCGCCCTCTTTCATCCTCCTTCGTCTCGTTTTGCTCTCTTTCACCCTTCTTTCGTCATGTTTCGCTCTGTTCCACCCGCCTTCGTCTCGTTTCGCTCCCTTTCACCCTCCTTTGTCTCGTTTAGCTCTCTTTCACCTCCCTTCGTCTCTTTTCGCTCTCTTTCACCTTCCTTCGACTCGTTTCTCTCTCTTTCACCCTTCTTCGTCTCGTTTCGCTCTCTTTCACCCTCCTTCGTCTCGTTTCGGTCTCTTTCACCCTCCTTCATCTCGTTCCACTCTCTTTCACCCTCCTTCGACTCCTTTCGGTCTCTTTCACCCTCCTTCGTCTCATTTCGCTCTCTTTCACCCTCCTTCATCTCCTTTCGCTCTCTTACACCCTCCTTCGTCTCGTTTCGCTCTCTTTCACCTTTCTTCGTCTCGTTTCGCTCTCTTTCACCCTCCTTCGTCTCGTTTCCCTCTCTTTCACCCTCCTTCGTCTCGTTTCGCTCTCTATCACCTTCCTTTGTCTCGTTTCGCACACTTTCACCCTCCTTCCTCTCGTTTCGCTCTCTTTCACCCTCCTTCGTCTCGTTTCGCTCTCTTTCACCCTCCTTTGTCTCGTTTCGCTCTCTTTCACCCTCCTTCCTCTTGTTTCGATCTCTTTCATCCTCCATCGTCTTGTTTCGCTCTCTTTCACCCTCCTTCGTCTCGTTTCGCTCTCTTTGACCCTCCTTCGACTCGTTTAGCTCTCTTTCATCCTCCTTCGTCTCGTTTCGCTCTCTTTCACCCTCCTTCGTCTCGTTTCGCTCTCTTTCACCCACCTTCGTCTTGTTTCGCTCTCTTTCACCCTCCTTCATCTCGTTTCGCTCTCTTTCACCCTCCTTCGTCTCGTTTCGCTCTCTTTTAAACTCTTTCACCTCGTTTCGCTCTCTTTTACCCTCATTCATCTCGTTTTGCTCTCTTTCATGCTCCTTCGTCTCGCTTCGCCCTCTTTCACCCTCCTTCGTCTCGTTTTGCTCTCTTTCACCCTTCTTTCGTCTTGTTTCGCTCTGTTCCACCCGCCTTCGTCTCGTTACGCACTCTTTCACCCTCCTTCATCTCGTTTCGCTCTCTTTCACCCTCCTTCATCTCGTTTCGCTCTCTTTCACCCTCCTTCATCTCGTTTCGCTCCGTTTCACCCTCCTTTGTCTCGTTTCACTCTCTTTCACTTTCCTTCGTCTCGTTTCGCTCTCTTTCACCTTCCTTCGTCTCGTTTCTCTCTCTTTCACCCTCCTTCGTCTCGTTTCGCTCTCTTCCAGCCTCCTTCATCTGGTTTCGCTCTCTTTCACCCTCCTTCATCTCGTTTCGCTCTCTTTCACCCTGCATCGTCTGGTTTCGCTCTCTTTCACCCTCCTTCGTCTCGTTTCGCTCTGGTTCACCCTCCACCGTCTCGTTTCGCTCTCTTTTACCCTCTTTCGTCTCGTTTCGCTCTCTTTCACCTTTCTTCGTCTCGTTTCGCTCTCTTTCACCCTCCTTCGTCTCGTTTCGCTCTCTTTGACCCTCCTTCGTCTCGTTTCGCTCTCTTTCACCCTCCACCATCTCGTTTCGCTCTGTTTCACACTCCTTCGTCTCGTTTTGCACTCTTTCACCCTCCTTCGTCTCGTTTCGCTCTCTTTCACCCTCCTTCGTCTTGTTTCGCTCTGTTGCACCCGCCTTCGTCTCGTTTTGCCCTCTTTCACCCTCCTTGTCTCGTTTCGCTGTCTTTCACCCTCCTTCATCTCGTTTCGCTCTCTTTCACCCTCCTTCATCTCGTTTCGCTCCCTTTCACCCTCCTTTGTCTCGTTTCTCTCTCTTTCACCCTCCTTCATTTCGTTTCGCTCTCTTCCACCCTCCTTCATCTCGTTTCGCTCTCTTTCACCCTCCTTTGTCTCGTTTCTCTCTCTTTCACCCTCCTTCATTTCGTTTCGCTCTCTTTCACCCTCCTTCGTGTCGTTCCGCTCTCTTTCACCCTCCTTCGTCTCGTTTCGCTCTCTTTCACCCTCCTTCGTCTCGTTTCGCTCTCTTTTAAACTCTTTCATCTCGTTTCGCCCTCTTTCACCCTCCTTCGTCTCGTTTTGCTCTCTTTCACCCTTCTTTCGTCTTGTTTCGCTCTGTTCCACCCGCCTTCGTCTTGTTTCGCTCCCTTTCACCCTCCTTTGTCTCGTTTCGCTCTCTTTCACCTTCCTTCGTCTCTTTTTGCTCTCTTTCACCTTCCTTTGTCTCGTTTCTCTCTCTTTCACCCTTCTTCGTCTCGTTTCGCTCTCTTTCAGCCTCCTTCGTCTCGTTTCGGTCTCTTTCACCCTCCTTCATCTCGTTCCACTCTCTTTCACCCTCCTTCGACTCCTTTCGGTCTCTTTCACCCTCCTTCGTCTCATTTCGCTCTCTTTCACCCTCCTTCATCTCCTTTCGCTCTCTTTCACCCTCCTTCGTCTCGTTTCGCTCTCTTTCACCTTTCTTCGTCTCGTTTCGCTCTCTTTCACCCTCCTTTGTCTCGTTTCGCTCTCTTTCACCCTCCTTCCTCTCGTTTCGCTCTCTTTCATCATCCATCGTCTTGTATCGCTCTCTTTCACCCTCCTTCGTCTCATTTCGCTTTCTTTCACCCTCCACCGTCTCGTGTTGCTCTCTTTTACCCTCTTTCGTCTCGTTTCGCTCTCTTTGACCCTCCTTCGTCTCGTTTAGCTCTCTTTCATCCTCCTTCGTCTCGTTTCACTCTGTTTCACACTCCTTCGTCTCGTTTTGCTCTCTTTCACCCTCCTTTGTCTCGTTTCGTTCTCTTTCACCCTCCTTCGTCTTGTTTCGCTCTGTTGCACCCGCCTTCGTCTCGTTTCGCCCTCTTTCACACTTCTTGATTCGTTTCGCCCTCTTTCACACTTCTTGATTCGTTTCGCTGTCTTTTACCCTCCTTCATCTCGTTTCGCTCTCTTTCACCCTCCTTCATCTCGTTTCGCTCCCTTTCACCCTCCTTTGTCTCGTTTCTCTCTCTTTCACCCTCCTTCATTTCGTTTCACTCTCTTCGACCCTCCTTCACTTTGTTTCGCTCTCTTTCACCCTCCTTCGTCTCGTTTCGCTCTCTTTCACCCTCCTTCTTCTCGTTTCGCTCTCTTTCACCCTACTTCGTGTCATTCCGCTCTCTTTCATCCTCCTTCGTCTCGTTTCGCTCTCTTTCACCCTCCTTCGTCTCGTTTCGCTCTCTTTTAAACTCTTTCATCTCGTTTCGCTCTCTTTTACCCTCCTTCATCTTGTTTCGCTCTCTTTCATGCTCCTTCGTCTCGCTTCGCCCTCTTTCACCCTCCTTCGTCTCGTTTTGCTCTCTTTCACCCTTCTTTTGTCTTGTTTCGCTCTGTTCCACCCGCCTTCGTCTCGTTTCGCACTCTTTCACCCTCCTTCGTCTCGTTTCGCTCTCTTTCACCCTCCTTCATCTCGTTTCGCTCTCTTTCACCCTCCTTCATCTCGTTTAGCTCCGTTTCACCCTCCTTTGTCTCGTTTCGCTCTCTTTCACTTTCCTTCGTCTCGTTTCTCTCTCTTTCACCCTCCTTCGTCTCGTTTCGCTCTCTTCCACCCTCCTTCATCTCGTTTCGCTCTCTTTCACCCTCCTTCGTCTAGTTTCGCTCTCTTTCACCCTGCATCGTCTGGTTTCGCTCTCTTTCACCCTCCTTCGTCTCATTTCGCTCTCGTTCACCCTCCACCGTCTCGTTTCGCTCTGTTTCACACTCCTTCGTCTCGTTTCGCTCTCTTTCACCCTCCTTTGTCTCGTTTCGCTCTCTTTCACCCTCCTTCCACTCGTTTCGCTCTCTTTCACCCTCCTTCGTCTCGTTTCGCTCTCTTTCTCCCTCCTTTGTCTCGTTTCGCTCTCTTTCACCCTCCTTCCTCTTGTTTCGCTCTTTTGATCCTCCATCGTCTTGTTTCGCTCTCTTTCACCCTCCTTCGTCTCGTTTTGCTCTCTTTCACCCTCCACCGTCTCGTGTTGCTCTCTTTTACCCTCTTTCGTCTCGTTTCGCTCTCTTTGACCCTCCTTCTTCTCGTTTAGCTCTCTTTCATCCTCCTTCGTCTCGTTTCGCTCTCTTCCACCCTCCTTCATCTCGTTTCGCTCTCTTTCACCCTCCTTCGTCTCGTTTCGCTCTCTTTCACCCTCCTTCATCTCGTTTCGCTCTCTTTCACCCTCCTTCATCTCGTTTCGCTCCGTTTCACCCTCCTTTGTCTCGTTTCTCTCTCTTTCACCCTCCTTCGTCTCGTTTCGCTCTCTTCCACCCTCCTTCATCTCGTTTCGCTCTCTTTCACCCTCCTTCGTCTAGTTTCGCTCTCTTTCACCCTGCATCGTCTGGTTTCGCTCTCTTTCACCCTCCTTCGTCTCATTTCGCTCTCGTTCACCCTCCACCGTCTCGTTTCGCTCTCTTTTACCCTCTTTCGTCTCGTTTCACTCTCTTTCACCTTTCTTTGTCTCGTTTCGCTCTCTTTCACCCTCCTTCGTCTCGTTTCGCTCTCTTTCACCCTCCTTTGTCCCGTTTCGCTCTCTTTCACCCTCCTTCCTCTGTTTTCGCTCTCTTTCACCCTCCATCGTCTTGTTTCGCTCTCTTTCACCCTCCTTCGTCTCGTTTCGCTCACTTTGACCCTCCTTCGTCTCGTTTAGCTCTCTTTCATCCTCATTCGTCTCGTTTCGCTCTGTTTCACACTCCTTCGTCTCGTTTCGCTCTCTTTCACCCTCCTTTGTCTCGTTTCGCTCTCTTTCACCCTCCTTCCTCTCGTTTCGCTCTCTTTCACCCTCCTTCGTCTCGTTTCGCTCTCTTTGACCCTCCTTCTTCTCGTTTAGCTCTCTTTCATCCTCCTTCGTCTCGTTTCGCTCTCTTCCACCCTCCTTCATCTCGTTTCGCTCTCTTTCACCCTCCTTCGTCTCGTTTCGCTCTCTTTCACCCTCCTTCATCTCGTTTCGCTCTCTTTCACCCTCCTTCATCTCGTTTCGCTCCGTTTCACCCTCCTTTGTCTCGTTTCTCTCTCTTTCACCCTCCTTCGTCTCGTTTCGCTCTCTTCCACCCTCCTTCATCTCGTTTCGCTCTCTTTCACCCTCCTTCGTCTAGTTTCGCTCTCTTTCACCCTGCATCGTCTGGTTTCGCTCTCTTTCACCCTCCTTCGTCTCATTTCGCTCTCGTTCACCCTCCACCGTCTCGTTTCGCTCTCTTTTACCCTCTTTCGTCTCGTTTCACTCTCTTTCACCTTTCTTTGTCTCGTTTCGCTCTCTTTCACCCTCCTTCGTCTCGTTTCGCTCTCTTTCACCCTCCTTTGTCCCGTTTCGCTCTCTTTCACCCTCCTTCCTCTGTTTTCGCTCTCTTTCACCCTCCATCGTCTTGTTTCGCTCTCTTTCACCCTCCTTCGTCTCGTTTCGCTCTCTTTGACCCTCCTTCGTCTCGTTTAGCTCTCTTTCATCCTCATTCGTCTCGTTTCGCTCTGTTTCACACTCCTTCGTCTCGTTTCGCTCTCTTTCACCCTCCTTTGTCTCGTTTCGCTCTCTTTCACCCTCCTTCCTCTCGTTTCGCTCTCTTTCACCCTCCTTCGTCTCGTTTCGCTCTCTTTCTCCCTCCTTTGTCTCGTTTCGCTCTCTTTCACCCTCCTTTCTCTTGTTTCGCTCTTTTGATCCTCCATCGTCTTGTTTCGCTCTCTTTCACCCTCCTTCGTCTCGTTTTGCTCTCTTTCACCCTCCACCGTCTCGTGTTGCTCTCTTTTACCCTCTTTCGTCTCGTTTCGCTCTCTTTGACCCTCCTTCTTCTCGTTTAGCTCTCTTTCATCCTCCTTCGTCTCGTTTCGCTCTCTTCCACCCTCCTTCATCTCGTTTCGCTCTCTTTCACCCTCCTTCGTCTCGTTTCGCTCTCTTTCACCCTCCTTCTTCTCGTTTCGCTCTCTTTCACCCTCCTTCGTCTCGTTTCGCTCTCTTTCACCCTCCTTCGTCTCGTTTCTCTCTCTTTTAAACTCTTTCAACTCGTTTCGCTCTTTTTTACCCTCCTTCATCTCGTTTCGCTCTCTTTCATGCTCCATCGTCTCGCTTCGCCCTCTTTCACCCTCCTTCGTCTCGTTTTCCTCTCTTTCACCCTTCTTTCGTCTTGTCTTGCTCTGTTCCACCCGCCTTCGTCTCGTTTCGCACTCTTTCACCCTCCTTCTCTCGTTTCGCTCTCTTTCACCCTCCTTCATCTCGTTTCGCTCTCTTTCACCCTCCTTCATCTCGTTTCGCTCCGTTTCACCCTCCTTTGTCTCGTTTCTCTCTCTTTCACCCTCCTTCATTTCGTTTCGCTCTCTTCCACCCTCCTTCATCTCGTTTCGCTCTCTTTCACCCTCCTTCATCTCGTTTCGCTCTCTTTCACCCTCCTTCTTCTCGTTTCGCTCTCTTTCACCCTACTTCGTGTCGTTCCGCTCTCTTTCACCCTCCTTCGTCTCGTTTCGCTCTCTTTCACCCTCCGTCGTCTCGTTTCGCTCTCTTTTAAACTCTTTCATCTCGTTTCGCTCTCTTTTTCCCTCCTTCATCTCGTTTCGCTCTCTTTCATGCTCCTTCGTCTCGCTTCGCCCTCTTTCACCCTCCTTCGTCTCGTTTTGCTCTCTTTCACCCTTCTTTCGTCTTGTTTAGCTCTGTTCCACCCGCCTTGGTCTCGTTTCGCTCCCTTTCACCCTCCTTTGTCTCGTTTCGCTCTCTTTCACCTTCCTTCGTCTCTTTTCGCTCTCTTTCACGTTCCTTCGTCTCGTTTCTCTCTCTTTCACCCTTCTTCGTCTCGTTTCGCCTTTTTCACCCTCCTTTGACTCATTTCGGTCTCTTTCACCCTCCTTCATCTTGTTCCACTCTCTTTCACCCTCCGACTCCTTTCGATCACTTTCATCCTCCTTCATCTCGTTTCGCTCTCGTTCACCCTCCTTCATCTCGTTTCGCTCCGTTTCACCCTCCTTTGTCTCGTTTCTCTCTCTTTCACCCTCCTTCGTCTCGTTTCGCTCTCTTCCACCCTCCTTCATCTCGTTTCGCTCTCTTTCACCCTCCTTCGTCTAGTTTCGCTCTCTTTCACCCTGCATCGCCTGGTTTCGCTCTCTTTCACCCTCCTTCGTCTCATTTCGCTCTCGTTCACCCTCCACCGTCTCGTTTCGCTCTCTTTTACCCTCTTTCGTCTCGTTTCACTCTCTTTCACCTTTCTTTGTCTCGTTTCGCTCTCTTTCACCCTCCTTCGTCTCGTTTCGCTCTCTTTCACCCTCCTTTGTCCCGTTACGCTCTCTTTCACCCTCCTTCCTCTGTTTTCGCTCTCTTTCACGCTCCATCGTCTTGTTTCGCTCTCTTTCACCCTCCTTCGTCTCGTTTCGCTCTCTTTGACCCTCCTTCGTCTCGTTTAGCTCTCTTTCATCCTCATTCGTCTCGTTTCGCTCTGTTTCACACTCCTTCGTCTCGTTTCGCTCTCTTTCACCCTCCTTTGTCTCGTTTCGCTCTCTTTCACCCTCCTTCCTCTCGTTTCGCTCTCTTTCACCCTCCTTCGTCTCGTTTCGCTCTCTTTCTCCCTCCTTTGTCTCGTTTCGCTCTCTTTCACCCTCCTTCCTCTTGTTTCGCTCTTTTGATCCTCCATCGTCTTGTTTCGCTCTCTTTCACCCTCCTTCGTCTCGTTTTGCTCTCTTTCACCCTCCACCGTCTCGTGTTGCTCTCTTTTACCCTCTTTCGTCTCGTTTCGCTCTCTTTGACCCTCCTTCTTCTCGTTTAGCTCTCTTTCATCCTCCTTCGTCTCGTTTCGCTCTCTTCCACCCTCCTTCATCTCGTTTCGCTCTCTTTCACCCTCCTTCGTCTCGTTTCGCTCTCTTTCACCCTCCTTCTTCTCGTTTCGCTCTCTTTCACCCTCCTTCGTCTCGTTTCGCTCTCTTTCACCCTCCTTCGTCTCGTTTCTCTCTCTTTTAAACTCTTTCAACTCGTTTCGCTCTTTTTTACCCTCCTTCATCTCGTTTCGCTCTCTTTCATGCTCCATCGTCTCGCTTCGCCCTCTTTCACCCTCCTTCGTCTCGTTTTCCTCTCTTTCACCCTTCTTTCGTCTTGTCTTGCTCTGTTCCACCCGCCTTCGTCTCGGTTCGCACTCTTTCACCCTCCTTCTCTCGTTTCGCTCTCTTTCACCCTCCTTCATCTCGTTTCGCTCTCTTTCACCCTCCTTCATCTCGTTTCTCTCCGTTTCACCCTCCTTTGTCTCGTTTCTCTCTCTTTCACCCTCCTTCATTTCGTTTCGCTCTCTTCCACCCTCCTTCATCTCGTTTCGCTCTCTTTCACCCTCCTTCATCTCGTTTCGCTCTCTTTCACCCTCCTTCTTCTCGTTTCGCTCTCTTTCACCCTACTTCGTGTCGTTCCGCTCTCTTTCACACTCCTTCGTCTCGTTTCGCTCTCTTTCACCCTCCTTCGTCTCGTTTCGCTCTCTTTTAAACTCTTTCATCTCGTTTCGCTCTCTTTTACCCTCCTTCATCTCGTTTCGCTCTCTTTCATGCTCCTTCGTCTCGCTTCGCCCTCTTTCACCCTCCTTCGTCTCGTTTTGCTCTCTTTCACCCTTCTTTCATCTTGTTTAGCTCTGTTCCACCCGCCTTGGTCTCGTTTCGCTCCCTTTCTCCCTCCTTTGTCTCGTTTCGCTCTCTTTCACCTTCCTTCGTCTCTTTTCGCTCTCTTTCACGTTCCTTCGTCTCGTTTCTCTCTCTTTCACCCTTCTTCGTCTCGTTTCGCCTTTTTCACCCTCCTTTGACTCATTTCGGTCTCTTTCACCCTCCTTCATCTTGTTCCACTCTCTTTCACCCTCCTTCGACTCCTTTCGATCACTTTCACCCTCCTTCGTCTCGTTTCGCTCTCGTTCACCCTCCTTCATCTCGTTTCGCTCTCTTTCACCCTCCTTCATCTCGTTTCGCTCCGTTTCACCCTCCTTTGTCTCGTTTCGCTCTCTTTCACTTTCCTTCATCTCGTTTCGCTCTCTTTCACCTTCCTTCGTCTCGTTTCTCTCTCTTTCACCCTCCTTCATCTCGTTTCGCTCTCTTCCACCCTCCTTCATCTCGTTTCGCTCTCTTTCACCCTCCTTCGACTCGTTTCGCTCTCTTTCAACCTGCATCGTCTGGTTTCGCTCTCTTTCACCCTCCTTCGTCTCGTTTCGCTCTCGTTCACCCTCCACCGTCTCGATTCGCTCTCTTTTACCCTCTTTCGTCTCGTTTCGCTCTCTTTCACCTTTCTTTGTCTCGTTTCGCTCTCTTTCACCCTCCTTCGTCTCGTTTCGCTCTCTTTGACCCTCCTTCGTCTCGTTTAGCTCTCTTTCATCCTCCTTCGTCTCGTTTCGCTCTGTTTCACACTCCTTCGTCTCGTTTCGCTCGCTTTCACCCTCCTTTGTCTCGTTTCGCTCTCTTTCACCCTCCTTCCTCTCGTTTCGTTCTCTTTCACCCTCCTACGTCTCGTTTCGCTCTCTTTCTCCCTCCTTTGTCTCGTTTCGCTCTCTTTCACCCTCCTTCCTCTTGTTTCGCTCTTTTCATCCTCCATCGTCTTGTTTCACTCTCTTTCACCCTCCTTCATCTCGTTTCACTCTCTTTCACCCTCCACCGTCTCGTGTTGCTCTCTTTTACACTCTTTCGTCTCGTTTCGCTCTCTTTGACCCTCCTTCATCTCGTTTAGCTCTCTTTCATCCTCCTTCGTCTCATTTCGCTCTGTTTCACACTCCTTCGTCTCGTTTTGCTCTCTTTCACCCTCCTTCGTCTCGTTTCGCTCTCTTTCACCCACCTTCGTCCTGTTTCACTCTGTTGCACCCGCCTTCGTCTCGTTTCGCCCTCTTTCACCCTCCTTGTCTCCTTTCGCTGTCTTTCACCCTCCTTCATCTCGTTTCGCTCTCTTTCACCCTCCTTCATCTCGTTTCGCTCCCTTTCACCCTCCTTTGTCTCGCTTCTCTCTCTTTCACCCTCCTTCATTTCGTTTCGCTCTCTTCCACCCTCCTTCCTCTCGTTTCGCTCTCTTTTACCCTCCTTCATCTGGTTTCGCTCTCTTTCATGCTCCATCGTCTCGCTTCGCCCTCTTTCACCCTCCTTCGTCTCGTTTTGCTCTCTTTCACACTTCTTCATCTCGTTTCGCTCTGTTCCACCCGCCTTCGTCTCGTTTCGCACTCTTTCACCCTCCTTGTCTCGTTTCGCTCTCTTTCACCCTCCTTCATCTCGTTTCGCTCTCTTTCACCCTCCTTCATCTCGTTTCGCTCCGTTTCACCCTCCTTTGTCTCGTTTCTCTCTCTTTCACCCTCCTTCATTTCGTTTCGCTCTCTTCCACCCTCCTTCATCTCGTTTCGCTCTCTTTCACCCTCCTTCGTCTCGTTTCGCTCTCTTTCACCCTCCTTCTTCTCGTTTCGCTCTCTTTCACCATACTTCGTGTCGTTCCGCTCTCTTTCACCCTCCTTCGTCTCGTTTCGATCTCTTTCACCCTCCTTCGTCTCGTTTCGCTCTCTTTTAAACTCTTTCATCTCGTTTCGCTCTCTTTTACCCTCCTTCATCTCGTTTCGCTCTCTTTCATGCTCCTTCGTCTCGCTTCGCCCTCTTTCACCCTCCTTCGTCTCGTTTTGCTCTCTTTCAACCTTCTTTCGTCTTGTTTCGCTCTGTTCCACCCGCCTTCGTCTCGTTTCGCTCCCTTTCACCCTCCTTTGTCTCATTTCGCTCTCTTTCACCTTCCTTCGTCTCGTTTCTCTCTCTTTCACCCTTCTTCATCTCGTTTCGCTCTCTTTCACCCTCCTTCGTCTCATTTCGGTCTCTTTCACCCTCCTTCATCTCGTTCCACTCTCTTTCACCCTCCTTCGACTCCTTTCGGTCTCTTTCACCCTCCTTCGTCTCATTTCGCTCTCTTTCACCCTCCTTCATCTCCTTTCGCTCTCTTTCACCCTCCTTCGACTCGTTTCGCTCTCTTTCACCCTCCTTCGTCTCGTTTCCCTCTCTTTCACCCTCCTTCGTCTCGTTTCCCTCTCTTTCACCCTCCTTTGTCTCGTTTCGCTCTCTTTCACCCTCCTTCCTCTTGTTTCGCTCTCTTTCATCCTCCATCGTCTTGTTTTGCTCTCTTTCACCCTCCTTCGTCTCGTTTTGCTCTCTTTCACCCTCCACCATCTCGTGTTGCTCTCTTTTACCCTCTTTCGTCTCCTTTCGCTCTCTTTGACCCTCCTTCGTCTCGTTTAGCTCTCTTTCATCCTCCTTCGTCTCGTTTCGCTCTGTTTCACACTCCTTCCTCTCGTTTTGCTCTCTTTCACCCTCCTTCGTCTCGTTTCGCTCTCTTTCACCCTCCTTCATCTTGTTTCGCTCTGTTGCACCCGCCTTCGTCTCGTTTCACTCTCTTTCACCCTCCTTGTCTCGTTTCGCTCTCTTTCACCCTCCTTCATCTCGTTTCACTCTCTTTCACCCTTCTTCATCTCGATTCGCTCCGTTTCACCCTCCTTTGTCTCGTTTTGCTCTCTTTCACTTTCCTTTCTCTCGTTTCGCTCTCTTTCACCTTCCTTCGTCTCTTTTCCCTCTCTTTCACCCTCCTTCGTCTCGTTTCGCTCTCTTCCACCCTCCTTCATCTCGTTTCGCTCTCTTTCACCCTCCTTCATCTCGTTTCGCTCTCTTTCACCCTGCATCGTCTGGTTTCGCTCTCTTCCACCCTCCTTCATCTCGTTTCGCTCTCTTTCACCCTCCTTCGTCTCGTTTCGCTCTCTTTCATCCTCCTTCGTCTCATTTCGCTCTGTTTCACATTCCTTCATCTCGTTTTGCTCTCTTTCACCCTCCTTCGTCTCGTTTCGCTCTCTTTCACCCACCTTCGTCTTGTTTCGCTCTGTTGCACCCGCCTTCGTCTCGTTTCACTCTCTTTCACCCTCCTTGTCTCGTTTCGCTCTCTTTCACCCTCCTTCATCTCATTTCACTCTCTTTCACCGTCCTTCATCTCGTTTCGCTCCGTTTCACCCTCCTTTGACTCATTTCGGTCTCTTTCACCCTCCTTCATCTTGTTCCACTCTCTTTCACCCTCCTTCGACTCCTTTCGATCACTTTCATCCTCCTTCGTCTCGTTTCGTTCTCGTTCACCCTCCTTCATCTCGTTTCGCTCTCTTTCACCCTCCTTCATCTCGTTTCGCTCCGTTTCACCCTCCTTTGTCTCGTTTCGCTCTCTTTCACTTTCCTTCATCTCGTTTCGCTCTCTTTCACCTTCCTTCGTCTCGTTTCTCTCTCTTTCACCCTCCTTCATCTCGTTTCGCTCTCTTCCACCCTCCTTCATCTCGTTTCGCTCTCTTTCACCCTCCTTCGACTCGTTTCGCTCTCTTTCAACCTGCATCGTCTGGTTTCGCTCTCTTTCACCCTCCTTCGTCTCGTTTCGCTCTCGTTCACCCTCCACCGTCTCGATTCGCTCTCTTTTACCCTCTTTCGTCTCGTTTCGCTCTCTTTCACCTTTCTTTGTCTCGTTTCGCTCTCTTTCACCCTCCTTCGTCTCGTTTCGCTCTCTTTGACCCTCCTTCGTCTCGTTTAGCTCTCTTTCATCCTCCTTCGTCTCGTATTCGCTCTGTTTCACACTCCTTCGTCTCGTTTCGTTCGCTTTCACCCTCCTTTGTCTCGTTTCGCTCTCTTTCACCCTCCTTCCTCTCGTTTCGTTCTCTTTCACCCTCCTACGTCTCGTTTCGCTCTCTTTCTCCCTCCTTTGTCTCGTTTCGCTCTCTTTCACCCTCCTTCCTCTTGTTTCGCTCTTTTCATCCTCCATCGTCTTGTTTCACTCTCTTTCACCCTCCTTCATCTCGTTTCACTCTCTTTCACCCTCCACCGTCTCGTGTTGCTCTCTTTTACCCTCTTTCGTCTCGTTTCGCTCTCTTTGACCCTCCTTCATCTCGTTTAGCTCTCTTTCATCCTCCTTCGTCTCATTTCGCTCTGTTTCACACTCCTTCGTCTCGTTTTGCTCTCTTTCACCCTCCTTCGTCTCGTTTCGCTCTCTTTCACCCACCTTCGTCTTGTTTCACTCTGTTGCACCCGCCTTCGTCTCGTTTCGCCCTCTTTCACCCTCCTTGTCTCCTTTCGCTGTCTTTCACCCTCCTTCATCTCGTTTCGCTCTCTTTCACCCTCCTTCATCTCGTTTCGCTCCCTTTCACCCTCCTTTGTCTCGCTTCTCTCTCTTTCACCCTCCTTCATTTCGTTTCGCTCTCTTCCACCCTCCTTCCTCTCGTTTCGCTCTCTTTTACCCTCCTTCATCTGGTTTCGCTCTCTTTCATGCTCCATCGTCTCGCTTCGCCCTCTTTCACCCTCCTTCGTCTCGTTTTGCTCTCTTTCACCCTTCTTCATCTCGTTTCGCTCTGTTCCACCCGCCTTCGTCTCGTTTCGCACTCTTTCACCCTCCTTGTCTCGTTTCGCTCTCTTTCACCCTCCTTCATCTCGTTTCGCTCTCTTTCACCCTCCTTCATCTCGTTTCGCTCCGTTTCACCCTCCTTTGTCTCGTTTCTCTCTCTTTCACCCTCCTTCATTTCGTTTCGCTCTCTTCCACCCTCCTTCATCTCGTTTCGCTCTCTTTCACCCTCCTTCGTCTCGTTTCGCTCTCTTTCACCCTCCTTCTTCTCGTTTCGCTCTCTTTCACCATACTTCGTGTCGTTCCGCTCTCTTTCACCCTCCTTCGTCTCGTTTCGATCTCTTTCACCCTCCTTCGTCTCGTTTCGCTCTCTTTTAAACTCTTTCATCTCGTTTCGCTCTCTTTTACCCTCCTTCATCTCGTTTCGCTCTGTTTCACACTCCTTCGTCTCGTTTCGCTCTCTTTCACCCTCCTTTGTCTCGTTTCGCTCTCTTTCACCCTCCTTCCTCTCGTTTCGCTCTCTTTCACCCTCCTTCGTCTCGTTTCGCTCTCTTTGACCCTCCTTCTTCTCGTTTAACTCTCTTTCATCCTCCTTCGTCTCGTTTCGCTCTCTTCCACCCTCCTTCATCTCGTTTCGCTCTCTTTCACCCTCCTTCGTCTCGTTTCGCTCTCTTTCACCCTCCTTCATCTCGTTTCGCTCTCTTTCACCCTCCTTCATCTCGTTTCGCTCCGTTTCACCCTCCTTTGTCTCGTTTCTCTCTCTTTCACCCTCCTTCGTCTCGTTTCGCTCTCTTCCACCCTCCTTCATCTCGTTTCGCTCTCTTTCACCCTCCTTCGTCTAGTTTCGCTCTCTTTCACCCTGCATCGTCTGGTTTCGCTCTCTTTCACCCTCCTTCGTCTCATTTCGCTCTCGTTCACCCTCCACCGTCTCGTTTCGCTCTCTTTTACCCTCTTTCGTCTCGTTTCACTCTCTTTCACCTTTCTTTGTCTCGTTTCGCTCTCTTTCACCCTCCTTCGTCTCGTTTCGCTCTCTTTCACCCTCCTTTGTCCCGTTACGCTCTCTTTCACCCTCCTTCCTCTGTTTTCGCTCTCTTTCACCCTCCATCGTCTTGTTTCGCTCTCTTTCACCCTCCTTCGTCTCGTTTCGCTCTCTTTGACCCTCCTTCGTCTCGTTTAGCTCTCTTTCATCCTCATTCGTCTCGTTTCGCTCTGTTTCACACTCCTTCGTCTCGTTTCGCTCTCTTTCACCCTCCTTTGTCTCGTTTCGCTCTCTTTCACCCTCCTTCCTCTCGTTTCGCTCTCTTTCACCCTCCTTCGTCTCGTTTCGCTCTCTTTCTCCCTCCTTTGTCTCGTTTCGCTCTCTTTCACCCTCCTTCCTCTTGTTTCGCTCTTTTGATCCTCCATCGTCTTGTTTCGCTCTCTTTCACCCTCCTTCGTCTCGTTTTGCTCTCTTTCACCCTCCACCGTCTCGTGTTGCTCTCTTTTACCCTCTTTCGTCTCGTTTCGCTCTCTTTGACCCTCCTTCTTCTCGTTTAGCTCTCTTTCATCCTCCTTCGTCTCGTTTCGCTCTCTTCCACCCTCCTTCATCTCGTTTCGCTCTCTTTCACCCTCCTTCGTCTCGTTTCGCTCTCTTTCACCCTCCTTCTTCTCGTTTCGCTCTCTTTCACCCTCCTTCGTCTCGTTTCGCTCTCTTTCACCCTCCTTCGTCTCGTTTCTCTCTCTTTTAAACTCTTTCAACTCGTTTCGCTCTTTTTTACCCTCCTTCATCTCGTTTCGCTCTCTTTCATGCTCCATCGTCTCGCTTCGCCCTCTTTCACCCTCCTTCGTCTCGTTTTCCTCTCTTTCACCCTTCTTTCGTCTTGTCTTGCTCTGTTCCACCCGCCTTCGTCTCGGTTCGCACTCTTTCACCCTCCTTCTCTCGTTTCGCTCTCTTTCACCCTCCTTCATCTCGTTTCGCTCTCTTTCACCCTCCTTCATCTCGTTTCTCTCCGTTTCACCCTCCTTTGTCTCGTTTCTCTCTCTTTCACCCTCCTTCATTTCGTTTCGCTCTCTTCCACCCTCCTTCATCTCGTTTCGCTCTCTTTCACCCTCCTTCATCTCGTTTCGCTCTCTTTCACCCTCCTTCTTCTCGTTTCGCTCTCTTTCACCCTACTTCGTGTCGTTCCGCTCTCTTTCACCCTCCTTCGTCTCGTTTCGCTCTCTTTCACCCTCCTTCGTCTCGTTTCGCTCTCTTTTAAACTCTTTCATCTCGTTTCGCTCTCTTTTACCCTCCTTCATCTCGTTTCGCTCTCTTTCATGCTCCTTCGTCTCGCTTCGCCCTCTTTCACCCTCCTTCGTCTCGTTTTGCTCTCTTTCACCCTTCTTTCGTCTTGTTTAGCTCTGTTCCACCCGCCTTGGTCTCGTTTCGCTCCCTTTCTCCCTCCTTTGTCTCGTTTCGCTCTCTTTCACCTTCCTTCGTCTCTTTTCGCTCTCTTTCACGTTCCTTCGTCTCGTTTCTCTCTCTTTCACCCTTCTTCGTCTCGTTTCGCCTTTTTCACCCTCCTTTGACTCATTTCGGTCTCTTTCACCCTCCTTCATCTTGTTCCACTCTCTTTCACCCTCCTTCGACTCCTTTCGATCACTTTCACCCTCCTTCGTCTCGTTTCGCTCTCGTTCACCCTCCTTCATCTCGTTTCGCTCTCTTTCACCCTCCTTCATCTCGTTTCGCTCCGTTTCACCCTCCTTTGTCTCGTTTCGCTCTCTTTCACCTTCCTTCGTCTCGTTTCTCTCTCTTTCACCCTCCTTCATCTCGTTTCGCTCTCTTCCACCCTCCTTCATCTCGTTTCGCTCTCTTTCACCCTCCTTCGACTCGTTTCGCTCTCTTTCAACCTGCATCGTCTGGTTTCGCTCTCTTTCACCCTCCTTCGTCTCGTTTCGCTCTCGTTCACCCTCCACCGTCTCGATTCGCTCTCTTTTACCCTCTTTCGTCTCGTTTCGCTCTCTTTCACCTTTCTTTGTCTCGTTTCGCTCTCTTTCACCCTCCTTCGTCTCGTTTCGCTCTCTTTGACCCTCCTTCGTCTCGTTTAGCTCTCTTTCATCCTCCTTCGTCTCGTTTCGCTCTGTTTCACACTCCTTCGTCTCGTTTCGCTCGCTTTCACCCTCCTTTGTCTCGTTTCGCTCTCTTTCACCCTCCTTCCTCTCGTTTCGTTCTCTTTCACCCTCCTACGTCTCGTTTCGCTCTCTTTCACCCACCTTCGTCCTGTTTCACTCTGTTGCACCCGCCTTCGTCTCGTTTCGCCCTCTTTCACCCTCCTTGTCTCCTTTCGCTGTCTTTCACCCTCCTTCATCTCGTTTCGCTCTCTTTCACCCTCCTTCATCTCGTTTCGCTCCCTTTCACCCTCCTTTGTCTCGCTTCTCTCTCTTTCACCCTCCTTCATTTCGTTTCGCTCTCTTCCACCCTCCTTCCTCTCGTTTCGCTCTCTTTTACCCTCCTTCATCTGGTTTCGCTCTCTTTCATGCTCCATCGTCTCGCTTCGCCCTCTTTCACCCTCCTTCGTCTCGTTTTGCTCTCTTTCACACTTCTTCATCTCGTTTCGCTCTGTTCCACCCGCCTTCGTCTCGTTTCGCACTCTTTCACCCTCCTTGTCTCGTTTCGCTCTCTTTCACCCTCCTTCATCTCGTTTCGCTCTCTTTCACCCTCCTTCATCTCGTTTCGCTCCGTTTCACCCTCCTTTGTCTCGTTTCTCTCTCTTTCACCCTCCTTCATTTCGTTTCGCTCTCTTCCACCCTCCTTCATCTCGTTTCGCTCTCTTTCACCCTCCTTCGTCTCGTTTCGCTCTCTTTCACCCTCCTTCTTCTCGTTTCGCTCTCTTTCACCATACTTCGTGTCGTTCCGCTCTCTTTCACCCTCCTTCGTCTCGTTTCGATCTCTTTCACCCTCCTTCGTCTCGTTTCGCTCTCTTTTAAACTCTTTCATCTCGTTTCGCTCTCTTTTACCCTCCTTCATCTCGTTTCGCTCTCTTTCATGCTCCTTCGTCTCGCTTCGCCCTCTTTCACCCTCCTTCGTCTCGTTTTGCTCTCTTTCAACCTTCTTTCGTCTTGTTTCGCTCTGTTCCACCCGCCTTCGTCTCGTTTCGCTCCCTTTCACCCTCCTTTGTCTCATTTCGCTCTCTTTCACGTTCCTTCGTCTCGTTTCTCTCTCTTTCACCCTTCTTCATCTCGTTTCGCTCTCTTTCACCCTCCTTCGTCTCATTTCGGTCTCTTTCACCCTCCTTCATCTCGTTCCACTCTCTTTCACACTCCTTCGACTCCTTTCGGTCTCTTTCACCCTCCTTCGTCTCATTTCGCTCTCTTTCACCCTCCTTCATCTCCTTTCGCTCTCTTTCACCCTCCTTCGACTCGTTTCGCTCTCTTTCACCCTCCTTCGTCTCGTTTCCCTCTCTTTCACCCTCCTTCGTCTCGTTTCCCTCTCTTTCATCCTCCATCGTCTTGTTTTGCTCTCTTTCACCCTCCTTCGTCTCGTTTTGCTCTCTTTCACCCTCCACCATCTCGTGTTGCTCTCTTTTACCCTCTTTCGTCTCCTTTCGCTCTCTTTGACCCTCCTTCGTCTCGTTTAGCTCTCTTTCATCCTCCTTCGTCTCGTTTCGCTCTGTTTCACACTCCTTCCTCTCGTTTTGCTCTCTTTCACCCTCCTTCGTCTCGTTTCGCTCTCTTTCACCCTCCTTCATCTTGTTTCGCTCTGTTGCACCCGCCTTCGTCTCGTTTCACTCTCTTTCACCCTCCTTGTCTCGTTTCGCTCTCTTTCACCCTCCTTCATCTCGTTTCACTCTCTTTCACCCTTCTTCATCTCGATTCGCTCCGTTTCACCCTCCTTTGTCTCGTTTTGCTCTCTTTCACTTTCCTTTCTCTCGTTTCGCTCTCTTTCACCTTCCTTCGTCTCTTTTCCCTCTCTTTCACCCTCCTTCGTCTCGTTTCGCTCTCTTCCACCCTCCTTCATCTCGTTTCGCTCTCTTTCACCCTCCTTCATCTCGTTTCGCTCTCTTTCACCCTGCATCGTCTGGTTTCGCTCTCTTCCACCCTCCTTCATCTCGTTTCGCTCTCTTTCACCCTCCTTCGTCTCGTTTCGCTCTCTTTCATCCTCCTTCGTCTCATTTCGCTCTGTTTCACATTCCTTCATCTCGTTTTGCTCTCTTTCACCCTCCTTCGTCTCGTTTCGCTCTCTTTCACCCACCTTCGTCTTGTTTCGCTCTGTTGCACCCGCCTTCGTCTCGTTTCACTCTCTTTCACCCTCCTTGTCTCGTTTCGCTCTCTTTCACCCTCCTTCATCTCGTTTCACTCTCTTTCACCGTCCTTCATCTCGTTTCGCTCCGTTTCACCCTCCTTTGTCTCGTTTTGCTCTCTTTCACTTTCCTTCATCTCGTTTCGCTCTCTTTCACCTTCCTTCGTCTCGTTTCTCTCTCTTTCACCCTCCTTCGTCTCGTTTTGCTCTCTTCCACCCTCCTTCATCTCGTTTCGCTCTCTTTCACCCTCCTTCGTCTCGTTTCGCTCTCTTTCACCCTGCATCGTCTGGTTTCGCTCTCTTCCACCCTCCTTCATCTCGTTTCGCTCTCTTTAACCCTCCTTCGTCTCGTTTCGCTCTCTTTCATCCTCCTTCGTCTCATTTCGCTCTGTTTCACACGCCTTCGTCTCGTTTTGCTCTCTTTCACCCTCCTTCGTCTCGTTTCGCTCTCTTTCACCCACCTTCGTCTCGTTTCGCTCTCTTTTACCCTCTTTCGTCTCGTTTCGCTCTCTTTCACCTTTCTTTGTCTCGTTTCGCTCTCTTTCACCCTCCTTCGTCTCGTTTCGCTCTCTTTGACCCTCCTTCGTCTCGTTTAGGTCTCTTTCATCCTCCTTCGTCTCGTTTCGCTCTGTTTCACACTCCTTCGTCTCGTTTCGCTCGCTTTCACCCTCCTTTGTCTCGTTTCGCTCTCTTTCACCCTCCTTCCTCTCGTTTCGTTCTCTTTCACCCTCCTACGTCTCGTTTCGCTCTCTTTCTCCCTCCTTTGTCTAGTTTCACTCTCTTTCACCCTCCTACCTCTTGTTTCGCTCTTTTCATCCTCCATCGTCTTGTTTCACTCTTTTTCACCCTCCTTCATCTCGTTTCACTCTCTTTCACCCTCCACCGTCTCGTGTTGCTCTCTTTTACCCTCTTTCGTCTCGTTTCGCTCTCTTTGACCCTCCTTCGTCTCGTTTAGCTCTCTTTCATCCTCCTTCGTCTCATTTCGCTCTGTTTCACACTCCTTCGTCTCGTTTTGCTCTCTTTCACCCTCCTTCGTCTCGTTTCGCTCTCTTTCACCCACCTTCGACTTGTTTCGCTCTGTTGCACCCGCCTTCGTCTCGTTTCGCCCTCTTTCACCCTCCTTGTCTCGTTTCGCTGTCTTTCACCCTCCTTCATCTCGTTTCGCTCTCTTTCACCCTCCTTCATCTCGTTTCGCTCCCTTTCACCCTCCTTTGACTCGCTTCTCTCTCTTTCACCCTCCTTCATTTCGTTTCGCTCTCTTCCACCCTCCTTCCTCTCATTTCGCTCTCTTTTACCCTTCTTCATCTGGTTTCGCTCTCTTTCATGCTCCATCGTCTCGCTTCGCCCTCTTTCACACTCCTTCGTCTCGTTTTGCTCTCTTTCACCCTTCTTCATCTCGTTTCGCTCTGTTCCACCCGCCTTCGTCTCGTTTCGCACTCTTTCACCCTCCTTGTCTCGTTTCGCTCTCTTTCACCCTCCTTCATCTCGTTTCGCTCTCTTTCACCCTCCTTCATCTCGTTTCGCTCCGTTTCACCCTCCTTTGTCTCGTTTCTCTCTCTTTCACCCTCCTTCATTTCGTTTCGCTCTCTTCCACCCTCCTTCATCTCGTTTCGCTCTCTTTCACCCTCCTTCGTCTCGTTTCGCTCTCTTTCACCCTCCTTCTTCTCGTTTCGCTCTCTTTCACCCTACTTCATGTCGTTCCGCTCTCTTTCACCCTCCTTCGTCTCGTTTCGATCTCTTTCACCCTCCTTCGTCTCGTTTCGCTCTCTTTTAAACTCTTTCATCTCGTTTCGCTCTCTTTTACCCTCCTTTGTCTCGTTTCGCTCTCTTTCATGCTCCTTCGTCTCGCTTCGCCCTCTTTCACCCTCCTTCGTCTCGTTTTGCTCTCTTTCACCCTTCTTTCGTCTTTTTTCGCTCTGTTCCACCCGCCTTCGTCTCGTTTCGCTCCCTTTCACCCTCCTTTGTCTCATTTCGCTCTCTTTCACCTTCATTCGTCTCGTTTCTCTCTCTTTCACCCTCCTTCATCTCGTTTCGCTCTCTTTCACCCTCCACCATCTCGTGTTGCTCTCTTTCACCCTCCTTCGTCTCATTTCGGTCTCTTTCACCCTCCTTCATCTCGTTCCACTCTCTTTCACCCTCCTTCGACTCCTTTCGGTCTCATTCACCCTCCTTCGTCTCATTTCGCTCTCTTTCACCCTCCTTCATCTCCTTTCGCTCTCTTTCACCCTCCTTCGACTCGTTTCGCTCTCTTTCACCTTTCTTCGTCTCGTTTCGCTCTCTTTCACCCTCCTTCGTCTCGTTTCCCTCTCTTTCACCCTCCTTCGTCTCGTTTCCCTCTCTTTCACCCTCCTTTGTCTCGTTTCGCTCTCTTTCACCCTTCTTCCTCTTGTTTCGCTCTCTTTCATCCTCCATCGTCTTGTTTTGCTCTCTTTCACCCTCCTTCGTCTCGTTTTGCTCTCTTTCACCCTCCACCATCTCGTGTTGCTCTCTTTTACCCTCTTTCGTCTCCTTTCGCTCTCTTTGACCCTCCTTCGTCTCGTTTAGCTCTCTTTCATCCTCCTTCGTCTCGTTTCGCTCTGTTTCACACTCCTTCGTCTCGTTTTGCTCTCTTTCACCCTCCTTTGTCTCGTTTTGCTCTCTTTCACCCTCCTTCATCTTGTTTCGCTCTGTTGCACCCGCCTTCGTCTCGTTTCACTCTCTTTCACCCTCCTTGTCTCGTTTCGCTCTCTTTCACCCTCCTTCATCTCGTTTCACTCTCTTTCACCCTCCTTCATCTCGTTTCGCTCCGTTTCACCCTCCTTTGTCTCGTTTTGCTCTCTTTCACTTTCCTTCATCTCGTTTCGCTCTCTTTCACCTTCCTTCGTCTCGTTTCTCTCTCTTTCACCCTCCTTCGTCTCGTTTCGCTCTCTTCCACACTCCTTCATCTCGTTTCGCTCTCTTTCACCCTCCTTCATCTCGTTTCGCTCTCTTTCACCCTGCATCGTCTGGTTTCGCTCTCTTCCACCCTCCTTCATCTCGTTTCGCTCTCTTTCACCCTCCTTCGTCTCGTTTCGCTCTCTTTCATCCTCCTTCGTCTCACTTCGCTCTGTTTCACACTCCTTCGTCTCGTTTTGCTCTCTTTCACCCTCCTTCGTCTCGTTTCGCTCTCTTTCACCCACCTTCGTCTTGTTTCGCTCTGTTGCACCCGCCTTCGTCTCGTTTCACTCTCTTTCACCCTCCTTGTCTCGTTTCGCTCTCTTTCACCCTCCTTCATCTCGTTTCACTCTCTTTCACCCTCCTTCATCTCGTTTCGCTCCGTTTCACCCTCCTTTGTCTCGTTTTGCTCTCTTTCACTTTCCTTCATCTCGTTTCGCTCTCTTTCACCTTCCTTCGTCTCGTTTCTCTCTCTTTCACCCTCCTTCGTCTCGTTTTGCTCTCTTCCACCCTCCTTCATCTCGTTTCGCTCTCTTTCACCCTCCTTCGTCTCGTTTCGCTCTCTTTCACCCTGCATCGTCTGGTTTCGCTCTCTTCCACCCTCCTTCATCTCGTTTCGCTCTCTTTCACCCTCCTTCGTCTCGTTTCGCTCTCTTTCATCCTCCTTCGTCTCATTTCGCTCTGTTTCACACTCCTTCGTCTCGTTTTGCTCTCTTTCACCCTCCTTCGTCTCGTTTCGCTCTCTTTCACCCACCTTCGTCTTGTTTCGCTCTGTTGCACCCGCCTTCGTCTTGTTTCGCCCTCTTTCACCCTCCTTGTCTCGTTTCGCTGTCTTTCACCCTCCTTCATCTCGTTTCGCTCTCTTTCACCCTCCTTCATCTCGTTTCGCTCCCTTTCACCCTCCTTTGTCTCGCTTCTCTCTCTTTCACCCTCCTTCATTTCGTTTCGCTCTCTTCCACCCTCCTTCCTCTCGTTTCGCTCTCTTTTACCCTCCTTCATCTCGTTTCGCTCTCTTTCATGCTCCATCGTCTCGCTTCGCCCTCTTTCACCCTCCTTCGTCTCGTTTTACTCTCTTTCACCCTTCTTCATCTCGTTTCGCTCTGTTCCACCCGCCTTTGTCTCGTTTCGCACTCTTTCACCCTCCTTGTCTCGTTTCGCTCTCTTTCACCCTCCTTCATCTCGTTTCGCTCTCTTTCACGCTCCTTCATCTCGTTTCGCTCCGTTTCACCCTCCTTTGTCTCGTTTCTCTCTCTTTCATCCTCCTTCATTTCGTTTCGCTCTCTTCCACCCTCCTTCATCTCGTTTCGCTCTCTTTCACCCTCCTTCGTCTCGTTTCGCTCTCTTTCACCCTCCTTCGTCTCGTTTCGCTCTCTTTTAAACTCTTTCATCTCGTTTCGCTCTCTTTTACCCTCCTTCATCTCGTTTCGCTCTCTTTCATGCTCCTTCGTCTCGCTTCGCCCTCTTTCACCCTCCTTCGTCTCGTTTTGCTCTCTTTCACCCTTCTTTCGTCTTGTTTCGCTCTGTTCCACCCGCCTTCGTCTCGTTTCGCTCCCTTTCACCCTCCTTTGTCTCATTTCGCTCTCTTTCACCTTCCTTCGTCTCGTTTCTCTCTCTTTCACCCTTCTTCATCTCGTTTCGCTCTCTTCCACCCTCCTTCATCTCGTTTCGCTCTCTTTCACCCTCCTTCGTCTCGTTTCGCTCTCTTTCATCCTCCTTCGTCTCATTTCGCTCTGTTTCACACTCCTTCGTCTCGTTTTGCTCTCTTTCACCCTCCTTCGTCTCGTTTCGCTCTCTTTCACCCACCTTCGTCTTGTTTCGCTCTGTTGCACCCGCCTTCGTCTCGTTTCGCCCTCTTTCACCCTCCTTGTCTCGTTTCGCTGTCTTTCACCCTCCTTCATCTCGTTTCGCTCTCTTTCACCCTCCTTCATCTCGTTTCGCTCCCTTTCACCCTCCTTTGTCTCGCTTCTCTCTCTTTCACCCTCCTTCATTTCGTTTCGCTCTCTTCCACCCTCCTTCCTCTCGTTTCGCTCTCTTTTACCCTCCTTCATCTCGTTTCGCTCTCTTTCATGCTCCATCGTCTCGCTTCGCCCTCTTTCACCCTCCTTCATCTCGTTTTACTCTCTTTCACCCTTCTTCATCTCGTTTCGCTCTGTTCCACCCGCCTTTGTCTCGTTTCGCACTCTTTCACCCTCCTTGTCTCGTTTCGCTCTCTTTCACCCTCCTTCATCTCGTTTCGCTCTCTTTCACGCTCCTTCATCTCGTTTCGCTCCGTTTCACCCTCCTTTGTCTCGTTTCTCTCTCTTTCATCCTCCTTCATTTCGTTTCGCTCTCTTCCACCCTCCTTCATCTCGTTTCGCTCTCTTTCACCCTCCTTCGTCTCGTTTCGCTCTCTTTCACCCTCCTTCGTCTCGTTTCGCTCTCTTTTAAACTCTTTCATCTCGTTTCGCTCTCTTTTACCCTCCTTCATCTCGTTTCGCTCTCTTTCATGCTCCTTCGTCTCGCTTCGCCCTCTTTCACCCTCCTTCGTCTCGTTTTGCTCTCTTTCACCCTTCTTTCGTCTTGTTTCGCTCTGTTCCACCCGCCTTCGTCTCGTTTCGCTCCCTTTCACCCTCCTTTGTCTCATTTCGCTCTCTTTCACCTTCCTTCGTCTCGTTTCTCTCTCTTTCACCCTTCTTCATCTCGTTTCGCTCTCTTCCACCCTCCTTCATCTCGTTTCGCTCTCTTTCACCCTCCTTCGTCTCGTTTCGCTCTCTTTCATCCTCCTTCGTCTCATTTCGCTCTGTTTCACACTCCTTCGTCTCGTTTTGCTCTCTTTCACCCTCCTTTGTCTCGTTTCGCTCTCTTTCACCCACCTTCGTCTTGTTTCGCTCTGTTGCACCCGCCTTCGTCTCGTTTCGCCCTCTTTCACCCTCCTTGTCTCGTTTCGCTGTCTTTCACCCTCCTTCATCTCGTTTCGCTCTCTTTCACCCTCCTTCATCTCGTTTCGCTCCCTTTCACCCTCCTTTGTCTCGCTTCTCTCTCTTTCACCCTCCTTCATTTCGTTTCGCTCTCTTCCACCCTCCTTCCTCTCGTTTCGCTCTCTTTTACCCTCCTTCATCTCGTTTCGCTCTCTTTCATGCTCCATCGTCTCGCTTCGCCCTCTTTCACCCTCCTTCGTCTCGTTTTGCTCTCTTTCACCCTTCTTCATCTCGTTTCGCTCTGTTCCACCCGCCTTCGTCTCGTTTCGCACTCTTTCACCCTCCTTGTCTTTTTCGCTCTCTTTCACCCTCCTTCATCTCGTTTCGCTCTCTTTCACCCTCCTTCATCTCGTTTCGCTCCGTTTCACCCTCCTTTGTCTCGTTTCTCTCTCTTTCACCCTCCTTCATTTCGTTTCGCTCTCTTCCACCCTCCTTCATCTCGTTTCGCTCTCTTTCACCCTCCTTCGTCTCGTTTCGCTCTCTTTCACCCTCCTTCTTCTCGTTTCGCTCTCTTTCACCATACTTCGTGTCGTTCCGCTCTCTTTCACCCTCCTTCGTCTCGTTTCGCTCTCTTTCACCCTCCTTCGTCTCGTTTCGCTCTCTTTTAAACTCTTTCATCTCGTTTCGCTCTCTTTTACCCTCCTTCATCTCGTTTCGCTCTCTTTCATGCTCCTTCGTCTCGCTTCGCCCTCTTTCACCCTCCTTCGTCTCGTTTTGCTCTCTTTCACCCTTCTTTCGTCTTGTTTCGCTCTGTTCCACCCGCCTTCGTCTCGTTTCGCTCCCTTTCACCCTCCTTTGTCTCATTTCGCTCTCTTTCACCTTCCTTCGTCTCGTTTCTCTCTCTTTCACCCTTCTTCATCTCGTTTCGCTCTCTTTCACCCTCCTTCGTCTCATTTCGGTCTCTTTCACCCTCCTTCATCTCGTTCCACTCTCTTTCACCCTCCTTCATCTCCTTTCGCTCTCTTTCACCCTCCTTTGTCTCGTTTCGCTCTCTTTCACCCTCCTTCCTCTTGTTTCGCTCTCTTTCATCCTCCATCGTCTTGTTTCGCTCTCTTTCACCCTACTTCGTCTCGTTTTGCTCTCTTTCACCCTCCACCATCTCGTGTTGCTCTCTTTTACCCTCTTTCGTCTCCTTTCGCTCTCTTTGACCCTCCTTCTTCTTGTTTAGCTCTCTTTCATCCTCCTTCGTCTCGTTTCGCTCTGTTTCACACTCCTTCGTCTCGTTTTGCTCTCTTTCACCCTCCTTCGTCTCGTTTCGCTCTCTTTCACCCTCCTTCATCTTGTTTCACTCTGTTGCACCCGCCTTCGTCTCGTTTCACTCTCTTTCACCCTCCTTGTCTCGTTTCGCTCTCTTTCACCCTCCTTCATCTCGTTTCACTCTCTTTCACCCTCCTTCATCTCGTTTCGCTCCGTTTCACCCTCCTTTGTCTCGTTTTGCTCTCTTTCACTTTCCTTCATCTCGTTTCGCTCTCTTTCACCTTCCTTCGTCTCGTTTCTCTCTCTTTCACCCTCCTTCGTCTCGTTTCGCTCTCTTCCACCCTCCTTCATCTCGTTTCGCTCTCTTTCACCCTCCTTCGTCTCGTTTCGCTCTCTTTCTCCCTGCATCGTCTGGTTTCGCTCTCTTTCACCCTCCTTCGTCTCGTTTCGCTCTCGTTCACCCTCCACCCTCTCGTTTCGCTCTCTTTCACCCTCCTTCGTCTCGTTTCGCTCTCTTTCACCTTTCTTTGTCTCGTTTCGCTCTCTTTCACCCTCCTTCGTCTCGTTTCGCTCTCTTTGACCCTCCTTCGTCTCGTTTCGCTCTCTTTCACCCTCCTTTGTCCCGTTTCGCTCTCTTTCACCCTCCTTCCTCTATTTTTCGCTCTCTTTCACCCTCCATCGTCTTGTTTCGCTCTCTTTCACCCTCCTTCGTCTCGTTTCGCTCTCTTTGACCCTCATTCGTCTCGTTTAGCTCTCTTTCATCCTCCTTCGTCTCGTTTCGCTCTGTTTCACACTCCTTCGTCTCGTTTCGCTCTCTTTCACCCTCCTTTGTCTCGTTTCGCTCTCTTTCACCATCCTTCCTCTCGTTTCGCTCTCTTTCACCCTCCTACGTCTCGTTTCGCTCTCTTTCTCCCTCCTTTGTCTCGTTTCGCTCTCTTTCACCCTCCTTCCTCTTGTTTCGCTCGTTTCATCCTCCATCGTCTTGTTTCGCTCTCTTTCACCCTCCTTCGTCTCGTTTCGCTCTCTTTTACCCTCCTTCATCTCGTTTCGCTCTCTTTCATGCTCCTTCGTCTCGCTTCGCCCTCTTTCACCCTCCTTCGTCTCGTTTTGCTCTCTTTCACCCTTCTTTCGTCTTGTTTCGCTCTGTTCCACCCGCCTTCGTCTCGTTTCGCTCCCTTTCACCCTCCTTTGTCTCATTTCGCTCTCTTTCACCTTCCTTCGTCTCGTTTCTCTCTCTTTCACCCTTCTTCATCTCGTTTCGCTCTCTTCCACCCTCCTTCATCTCGTTTCGCTCTCTTTCACCCTCGTTCGTCTCGTTTCGCTCTCTTTCATCCTCCTTCGTCTCATTTCGCTCTGTTTCACACTCCTTCGTCTCGTTTTGCTCTCTTTCACCCTCCTTCGTCTCGTTTCGCTCTCTTTCACCCACCTTCGTCTTGTTTCGCTCTGTTGCACCCGCCTTCGTCTCGTTTCGCCCTCTTTCACCCTCCTTGTCTCGTTTCGCTGTCTTTCACCCTCCTTCATCTCGTTTCGCTCTCTTTCACCCTCCTTCATCTCGTTTCGCTCCCTTTCACCCTCCTTTGTCTCGCTTCTCTCTCTTTCACCCTCCTTCATTTCGTTTCGCTCTCTTCCACCCTCCTTCCTCTCGTTTCGCTCTCTTTTACCCTCCTTCATCTCGTTTCGCTCTCTTTCATGCTCCATCGTCTCGCTTCGCCCTCTTTCACCCTCCTTCATCTCGTTTTACTCTCTTTCACCCTTCTTCATCTCGTTTCGCTCTGTTCCACCCGCCTTTGTCTCGTTTCGCACTCTTTCACCCTCCTTGTCTCGTTTCGCTCACTTTCACCCTCCTTCATCTCGTTTCGCTCTCTTTCATGCTCCTTCATCTCGTTTCGCTCCGTTTCACCCTCCTTTGTCTCGTTTCTCTCTCTTTCATCCTCCTTCATTTCGTTTCGCTCTCTTCCACCCTCCTTCATCTCGTTTCGCTCTCTTTCACCCTCCTTCGTCTCGTTTCGCTCTCTTTCACCCTCCTTCGTCTCGTTTCGCTCTCTTTTAAACTCTTTCATCTCGTTTCGCTCTCTTTTACCCTCCTTCATCTCGTTTCGCTCTCTTTCATGCTCCTTCGTCTCGCTTCGCCCTCTTTCACCCTCCTTCGTCTCGTTTTGCTCTCTTTCACCCTTCTTTCGTCTTGTTTCGCTCTGTTCCACCCGCCTTCGTCTCGTTTCGCTCCCTTTCACCCTCCTTTGTCTCATTTCGCTCTCTTTCACCCTCCTTCGTCTCGTTTCGCTCTCTTTTAAACTCTTTCATCTCGTTTCGCTCTCTTTTACCCTCCTTCATCTCGTTTCGCTCTCTTTCATGCTCCTTCGTCTCGCTTCGCCCTCTTTCACCCTCCTTCGTCTCGTTTTGCTCTCTTTCACCCTTCTTTCGTCTTGTTTCGCTCTGTTCCACCCGCCTTCGTCTCGTTTCGCTCCCTTTCACCCTCCTTTATCTCATTTCGCTCTCTTTCACCTTCCTTCGTCTCGTTTCTCTCTCTTTCACCCTTCTTCATCTCGTTTCGCTCTCTTCCACCCTCCTTCATCTCGTTTCGCTCTCTTTCACCCTCCTTCGTCTCGTTTCGCTCTCTTTCATCCTCCTTCGTCTCATTTCGCTCTGTTTCACACTCCTTCGTCTCGTTTTGCTCTCTTTCACCCTCCTTTGTCTCGTTTCGCTCTCTTTCACCCACCTTCGTCTTGTTTCGCTCTGTTGCACCCGCCTTCGTCTCGTTTCGCCCTCTTTCACCCTCCTTGTCTCGTTTCGCTGTCTTTCACCCTCCTTCATCTCGTTTCGCTCTCTTTCACCCTCCTTCATCTCGTTTCGCTCCCTTTCACCCTCCTTTGTCTCGCTTCTCTCTCTTTCACCCTCCTTCATTTCGTTTCGCTCTCTTCCACCCTCCTTCCTCTCGTTTCGCTCTCTTTTACCCTCCTTCATCTCGTTTGGCTCTCTTTCATGCTCCATCGTCTCGCTTCGCCCTCTTTCACCCTCCTTTGTCTCGTTTTGCTCTCTTTCACCCTTCTTCATCTCGTTTCGCTCTGTTCCACCCGCCTTCGTCTCGTTTCGCACTCTTTCACCCTCCTTGTCTTTTTCGCTCTCTTTCACCCTCCTTCATCTCGTTTCGCTCTCTTTCACCCTCCTTCATCTCGTTTCGCTCCGTTTCACCCTCCTTTGTCTCGTTTCTCTCTCTTTCACCCTCCTTCATTTCGTTTCGCTCTCTTCCACCCTCCTTCATCTCGTTTCGCTCTCTTTCACCCTCCTTCGTCTCGTTTCGCTCTCTTTCACCCTCCTTCTTCTCGTTTCGCTCTCTTTCACCATACTTCGTGTCGTTCCGCTCTCTTTCACCCTCCTTCGTCTCGTTTCGCTCTCTTTCACCCTCCTTCGTCTCGTTTCGCTCTCTTTTAAACTCTTTCATCTCGTTTCGCTCTCTTTTACCCTCCTTCATCTCGTTTCGCTCTCTTTCATGCTCCTTCGTCTCGCTTCGCCCTCTTTCACCCTCCTTCGTCTCGTTTTGCTCTCTTTCACCCTTCTTTCGTCTTGTTTCGCTCTGTTCCACCCGCCTTCGTCTCGTTTCGCTCCCTTTCACCCTCCTTTGTCTCATTTCGCTCTCTTTCACCTTCCTTCGTCTCGTTTCTCTCTCTTTCACCCTTCTTCATCTCGTTTCGCTCTCTTTCACCCTCCTTCGTCTCATTTCGGTCTCTTTCACCCTCCTTCATCTCGTTCCACTCTCTTTCACCCTCCTTCATCTCCTTTCGCTCTCTTTCACCCTCCTTTGTCTCGTTTCGCTCTCTTTCACCCTCCTTCCTCTTGTTTCGCTCTCTTTCATCCTCCATCGTCTTGTTTCGCTCTCTTTCACCCTACTTCGTCTCGTTTTGCTCTCTTTCACCCTCCACCATCTCGTGTTGCTCTCTTTTACCCTCTTTCGTCTCCTTTCGCTCTCTTTGACCCTCCTTCTTCTTGTTTAGCTCTCTTTCATCCTCCTTCGTCTCGTTTCGCTCTGTTTCACACTCCTTCGTCTCGTTTTGCTCTCTTTCACCCTCCTTCGTCTCGTTTCGCTCTCTTTCACCCTCCTTCATCTTGTTTCACTCTGTTGCACCCGCCTTCGTCTCGTTTCACTCTCTTTCACCCTCCTTGTCTCGTTTCGCTCTCTTTCACCCTCCTTCATCTCGTTTCACTCTCTTTCACCCTCCTTCATCTCGTTTCGCTCCGTTTCACCCTCCTTTGTCTCGTTTTGCTCTCTTTCACTTTCTTTCATCTCGTTTCGCTCTCTTTCACCTTCCTTCGTCTCGTTTCTCTCTCTTTCACCCTCCTTCGTCTCGTTTCGCTCTCTTCCACCCTCCTTCATCTCGTTTCGCTCTCTTTCACCCTCCTTCGTCTCGTTTCGCTCTCTTTCTCCCTGCATCGTCTGGTTTCGCTCTCTTTCACCCTCCTTCGTCTCGTTTCGCTCTCGTTCACCCTCCACCCTCTCGTTTCGCTCTCTTTCACCCTCCTTCGTCTCGTTTCGCTCTCTTTCACCTTTCTTTGTCTCGTTTCGCTCTCTTTCACCCTCCTTCGTCTCGTTTCGCTCTCTTTGACCCTCCTTCGTCTCGTTTCGCTCTCTTTCACCCTCCTTTGTCCCGTTTCGCTCTCTTTCACCCTCCTTCCTCTATTTTTCGCTCTCTTTCACCCTCCATCGTCTTGTTTCGCTCTCTTTCACCCTCCTTCGTCTCGTTTCGCTCTCTTTGACCCTCATTCGTCTCGTTTAGCTCTCTTTCATCCTCCTTCGTCTCGTTTCGCTCTGTTTCACACTCCTTCGTCTCGTTTCGCTCTCTTTCACCCTCCTTTGTCTCGTTTCGCTCTCTTTCACCATCCTTCCTCTCGTTTCGCTCTCTTTCACCCTCCTACGTCTCGTTTCGCTCTCTTTCTCCCTCCTTTGTCTCGTTTCGCTCTCTTTCACCCTCCTTCCTCTTGTTTCGCTCGTTTCATCCTCCATCGTCTTGTTTCGCTCTCTTTCACCCTCCTTCGTCTCGTTTCGCTCTCTTTCACCCTCCACCGTCTCGTTTCGCTCTCTTTCATCCTCCTTCGTCTCATTTCGCTCTGTTTCACACTCCTTCGTCTCGTTTTGCTCTCTTTCACGCTCCTTCGTCTCGTTTCGCTCTCTTTCACCCACCTTCGTCTTGTTTCGCTCTGTTGCACCCGCCTTCGTCTTGTTTCGCCCTCTTTCACCCTCCTTGTCTCGTTTCGCTGTCTTTCACCCTCCTTCATCTCGTTTCGCTCTCTTTCACCCTTCTTCATCTCGTTTCGCTCCCTTTCACCCTCCTTTGTCTCGCTTCTCTCTCTTTCACCCTCCTTCATTTCGTTTCGCTCTCTTCCACCCTCCTTCCTCTCGTTTCGCTCTCTTTTACCCTCCTTCATCTCGTTTCGCTCTCTTTCATGCTCCATCATCTCGCTTCGCCCTCTTTCACCCTCCTTCGTCTCGTTTTACTCTCTTTCACCCTTCTTCATCTCGTTTCGCTCTGTTCCACCCGCCTTTGTCTCGTTTCGCACTCTTTCACCCTCCTTGTCTCGTTTCGCTCTCTTTCACCCTCCTTCATCTCGTTTCGCTCTCTTTCACGCTCCTTCATCTCGTTTCGCTCCGTTTCACCCTCCTTTGTCTCGTTTCTCTCTCTTTCATCCTCCTTCATTTCGTTTCGCTCTCTTCCACCCTCCTTCATCTCGTTTCGCTCTCTTTCACCCTCCTTCGTCTCGTTTCGCTCTCTTTCACCCTCCTTCGTCTCGTTTCGCTCTCTTTTAAACTCTTTCATCTCGTTTCGCTCTCTTTTACCCTCCTTCATCTCGTTTCGCTCTCTTTCATGCTCCTTCGTCTCGCTTCGCCCTCTTTCACCCTCCTTCGTCTCGTTTTGCTCTCTTTCACCCTTCTTTCGTCTTGTTTCGCTCTGTTCCACCCGCCTTCGTCTCGTTTCGCTCCCTTTCACCCTCCTTTGTCTCATTTCGCTCTCTTTCACCTTCCTTCGTCTCGTTTCTCTCTCTTTCACCCTTCTTCATCTCGTTTCGCTCTCTTCCACCCTCCTTCATCTCGTTTCGCTCTCTTTCACCCTCCTTCGTCTCGTTTCGCTCTCTTTCATCCTCCTTCGTCTCATTTCGCTCTGTTTCACACTCCTTCGTCTCGTTTTGCTCTCTTTCACCCTCCTTCGTCTCGTTTCGCTCTCTTTCACCCACCTTCGTCTTGTTTCGCTCTGTTGCACCCGCCTTCGTCTCGTTTCGCCCTCTTTCACCCTCCTTGTCTCGTTTCGCTGTCTTTCACCCTCCTTCATCTCGTTTCGCTCTCTTTCACCCTCCTTCATCTCGTTTCGCTCCCTTTCACCCTCCTTTGTCTCGCTTCTCTCTCTTTCACCCTCCTTCATTTCGTTTCGCTCTCTTCCACCCTCCTTCCTCTCGTTTCGCTCTCTTTTACCCTCCTTCATCTCGTTTCGCTCTCTTTCATGCTCCATCGTCTCGCTTCGCCCTCTTTCACCCTCCTTCATCTCGTTTTACTCTCTTTCACCCTTCTTCATCTCGTTTCGCTCTGTTCCACCCGCCTTTGTCTCGTTTCGCACTCTTTCACCCTCCTTGTCTCGTTTCGCTCTCTTTCACCCTCCTTCATCTCGTTTCGCTCTCTTTCACGCTCCTTCATCTCGTTTCGCTCCGTTTCACCCTCCTTTGTCTCGTTTCTCTCTCTTTCATCCTCCTTCATTTCGTTTCGCTCTCTTCCACCCTCCTTCATCTCGTTTCGCTCTCTTTCACCCTCCTTCGTCTCGTTTCGCTCTCTTTCACCCTCCTTCGTCTCGTTTCGCTCTCTTTTAAACTCTTTCATCTCGTTTCGCTCTCTTTTACCCTCCTTCATCTCGTTTCGCTCTCTTTCATGCTCCTTCGTCTCGCTTCGCCCTCTTTCACCCTCCTTCGTCTCGTTTTGCTCTCTTTCACCCTTCTTTCGTCTTGTTTCGCTCTGTTCCACCCGCCTTCGTCTCGTTTCGCTCCCTTTCACCCTCCTTTGTCTCATTTCGCTCTCTTTCACCTTCCTTCGTCTCGTTTCTCTCTCTTTCACCCTTCTTCATCTCGTTTCGCTCTCTTCCACCCTCCTTCATCTCGTTTCGCTCTCTTTCACCCTCCTTCGTCTCGTTTCGCTCTCTTTCATCCTCCTTCGTCTCATTTCGCTCTGTTTCACACTCCTTCGTCTCGTTTTGCTCTCTTTCACCCTCCTTCGTCTCGTTTCGCTCTCTTTCACCCACCTTCGTCTTGTTTCGCTCTGTTGCACCCGCCTTCGTCTCGTTTCGCCCTCTTTCACCCTCCTTGTCTCGTTTCGCTGTCTTTCACCCTCCTTCATCTCGTTTCGCTCTCTTTCACCCTCCTTCATCTCGTTTCGCTCCCTTTCACCCTCCTTTGTCTCGCTTCTCTCTCTTTCACCCTCCTTCATTTCGTTTCGCTCTCTTCCACCCTCCTTCCTCTCGTTTCGCTCTCTTTTACCCTCCTTCATCTCGTTTCGCTCTCTTTCATGCTCCATCGTCTCGCTTCGCCCTCTTTCACCCTCCTTCGTCTCGTTTTGCTCTCTTTCACCCTTCTTCATCTCGTTTCGCTCTGTTCCACCCGCCTTCGTCTCGTTTCGCACTCTTTCACCCTCCTTGTCTTTTTCGCTCTCTTTCACCTTCCTTCATCTCGTTTCGCTCTCTTTCACCCTCCTTCATCTCGTTTCGCTCCGTTTCACCCTCCTTTGTCTCGTTTCTCTCTCTTTCACCCTCCTTCATTTCGTTTCGCTCTCTTCCACCCTCCTTCATCTCGTTTCGCTCTCTTTCACCCTCCTTCGTCTCGTTTCGCTCTCTTTCACCCTCCTTCTTCTCGTTTCGCTCTCTTTCACCATACTTCGTGTCGTTCCGCTCTCTTTCACCCTCCTTCGTCTCGTTTCGCTCTCTTTCACCCTCCTTCGTCTCGTTTCGCTCTCTTTTAAACTCTTTCATCTCGTTTCGCTCTCTTTTACCCTCCTTCATCTCGTTTCGCTCTCTTTCATGCTCCTTCATCTCGCTTCGCCCTCTTTCACCCTCCTTCGTCTCGTTTTGCTCTCTTTCACCCTTCTTTCGTCTTGTTTCGCTCTGTTCCACCCGCCTTCGTCTCGTTTCGCTCCCTTTCACCCTCCTTTGTCTCATTTCGCTCTCTTTCACCTTCCTTCGTCTCGTTTCTCTCTCTTTCACCCTTCTTCATCTCGTTTCGCTCTCTTTCACCCTCCTTCGTCTCATTTCGGTCTCTTTCACCCTCCTTCATCTCGTTCCACTCTCTTTCACCCTCCTTCATCTCCTTTCGCTCTCTTTCACCCTCCTTTGTCTCGTTTCGCTCTCTTTCACCCTCCTTCCTCTTGTTTCGCTCTCTTTCATCCTCCATCGTCTTGTTTCGCTCTCTTTCACCCTACTTCGTCTCGTTTTGCTCTCTTTCACCCTCCACCATCTCGTGTTGCTCTCTTTTACCCTCTTTCGTCTCCTTTCGCTCTCTTTGACCCTCCTTCTTCTTGTTTAGCTCTCTTTCATCCTCCTTCGTCTCGTTTCGCTCTGTTTCACACTCCTTCGTCTCGTTTTGCTCTCTTTCACCCTCCTTCGTCTCGTTTCGCTCTCTTTCACCCTCCTTCATCTTGTTTCGCTCTGTTGCACCCGCCTTCGTCTCGTTTCACTCTCTTTCACCCTCCTTGTCTCGTTTCACTCTCTTTCACCCTCCTTCATCTCGTTTCACTCTCTTTCACCCTCCTTCATCTCGTTTCGCTCCGTTTCACCCTCCTTTGTCTCGTTTTGCTCTCTTTCACTTTCCTTCATCTCGTTTCGCTCTCTTTCACCTTCCTTCGTCTCGTTTCTCTCTCTTTCACCCTCCTTCGTCTCGTTTCGCTCTCTTCCACCCTCCTTCATCTCGTTTCGCTCTCTTTCACCCTCCTTCGTCTCGTTTCGCTCTCTTTCACCCTGCATCGTCTGGTTTCGCTCTCTTTCACCCTCCTTCGTCTCGTTTCGCTCTCGTTCACCCTCCACCCTCTCGTTTCGCTCTCTTTCACCCTCCTTCGTCTCGTTTCGCTCTCTTTCACCTTTCTTTGTCTCGTTTCGCTCTCTTTCACCCTCCTTCGTCTCGTTTCGCTCTCTTTGACCCTCCTTCGTCTCGTTTCGCTCTCTTTCACCCTCCTTTGTCCCGTTTCGCTCTCTTTCACCCTCCTTCCTCTATTTTTCGCTCTCTTTCACCCTCCATCGTCTTGTTTCGCTCTCTTTCACCCTCCTTCGTCTCGTTTCGCTCTCTTTGACCCTCATTCGTCTCGTTTAGCTCTCTTTCATCCTCCTTCGTCTCGTTTCGCTCTGTTTCACACTCCTTCGTCTCGTTTCGCTCTCTTTCACCCTCCTTTGTCTCGTTTCGCTCTCTTTCACCATCCTTCCTCTCGTTTCGCTCTCTTTCACCCTCGTACGTCTCGTTTCGCTCTCTTTCTCCCTCCTTTGTCTCGTTTCGCTCTCTTTCACCCTCCTTCCTCTTGTTTCGCTCGTTTCATCCTCCATCGTCTTGTTTCGCTCTCTTTCACCCTCCTTCGTCTCGTTTCGCTCTCTTTCACCCTCCACCGTCTCGTGTTGCTCTCTTTTACCCTCTTTCGTCTCGTTTCGCTCTCTTTGACCCTCCTTCGTCTCGTTTAGCTCTCTTTCATCCTCCTTCGTCTCGTTTCGCTCTGTTTCACACTCCTTCGTCTCGTTTTGCTCTCTTTCACCCTCCTTCATCTCGTTTCGCTCCCTTTCACCCTCCTTTGTCTCGCTTCTCTCTCTTTCACCATCCTTCATTTCGTTTCGCTCTCTTCCACCCTCCTTCATCTCGTTTCGCTCTCTTTCACCCTCCTTCGTCTCGTTTCGCTCTCTATCACCCTCCTTCTTCTCGTTTCGCTCTCTTTCACCCTCCTTCGTGTCGTTCCGCTCTCTTTCACCCTCCTTCGTCTCGTTTCGCTCTCTTTCACCCTCCTTCGTCTCGTTTTGCTCTCTTTTAAACTCTTTCATCTCGTTTCGCTCTCTTTTACCCTCCTTCATCTCGTTTCGCTTTCTTTCATGCTGCATCGTCTCGCTTCACCCTCTTTCACCCTCCTTCGTCTCGTTTTGCTCTCTTTCACCCATCTTTCGTCTTGTTTCGATCTGTTCCACCTGCCTTCGTCTCGTTTCGCCCTCTTTCACCCTCCTTGTCTCGTTTCGCTGTCTTTCACCCTCCTTCATCTCGTTTCGCTCTCTTTCACCCTCCTTCGTCTCGTTTCGCTCCCTTTCACCCTCCTTTGTCTCGTTTCTCTCTCTTTCACCCTCCTTCATTTTGTTTCGCTCTCTTCCACCCTCCTTCATCTCGTTTCGCTCTCTTTCACCCTCCTTCGTCTCGTTTCGCTCTCTTTCACCCTCCTTCTTCTCGTTTCGCTCTCTTTCACCCTCCTTCGTGTCGTTCCGCTCTCTTTCACCCTCCTTCGTCTCCTTTTCGCTCTCTTTCACCCTCCTTCATCTCGTTTCGCTCTCTTTTAAACTCTTTCATCTCGTTTCGCTCTGTTTTACCCTCCATCATCTCGTTTCGCTCTCTTTCATGCTCCTTCGTCTCGCTTCGCCCTCTTTCACACTCCTTCGTCTCGTTTTGCTCTTTTTCACCCTTCTTTCGTCTTGTTTCGCTCTGTTCCACCCGCCTTCATCTCGTTTCGCACTCTTTCACCCTCCTTCGTCTCGTTTCGCTCTCTTTCACCCTCCTTCTTCTCGTTTCGCTCTCTTTCACCCTCCTTCATCTCGTTTCGCTCCGTTTCACACTTCTTTGTCTCGTTTCGCTCTCTTCCACTTTCCTTCATCTCGTTTCGCTCTCTTTCACCTTCCTTCGTCTCTTTTCTCTCTCTTTCACCCACCTTCGTCTCGTTTCACTCTCTTCCACCCTCCTTCATCTCGTTTCGCTCTCTTTCACCCTCCTTCGTCTCGTTTCGCTCTCTTTCACCCTGCATCGTCTGGTTTCACTCTCTTTCACCCTCCTTCGTCTCGTTTCGCTCTCGTTCACCCTCCACCGTCTCGTTTCGCTCTCTTTTACCGTCTTTCGTCTCGTTTCGCTCTCTTTCACCTTTCTTCGTCTCGTTTCGCTCTCTTTCACCCTCCTTCGTCTCGTTTCGCTCTCTTTGACCCTCCTTCGTCTCGTTTCGCTCTCTTTCACCCTCCTTCCTCTTTTTTCGCTCTCTTTCACCCTCCATCGTCTTGTTTCGCTCTCTTTCACCCTCCTACGTCTCGTTTCGCTCTCTTTGACACTCCTTCGTCTCGTTTAGCTCTCTTTCATCCTCCTTCGTCTCGTTTCGCTCTGTTTCACACTCCTTCATCTCGCTTCGCTCTCTTTCACCCTCCTTTGTCTCGTTTCGCTCTCTTTCACCCTCCTTCCTCTCGTTTCACTCTCTTTCACCCTCCTTCGTCTCGTTTCGCTCTCTTTCACCCTCCTTTGTCTCGTTTCGCTCTCTTTCACCCTCCTTCCTCTTGTTTCGCCCTCTTTCATCCTCCATCGTCTTTGTTTCGCTCTCTTTCACCCTCCTTCGTCTCGTTTCGCTCTCTTTCACCCTCCACCGTCTCGTGTTGCTCTCTTTTACCCTCTTTCGTCTCGTTTCTCTCTCTTTGACCCTCCTTCGTCTCGTTTAGCTCTCTTTCATCCTCCTTCGTCTCGTTTCGATCTCTTTCACCCTCCTTCGTCTTGTTTCGCTCTGTTGCACCCTCCTTCGTCTCGTTTCGCCCTCTTTCACCCTCCTTCTCTCGTTTCGCTGTCTTTCACCCTCCTTCATCTCATTTCGCTCTCTTTCACACTCCTTCCTATTTTTTCGCTCTATTTCACCCTCCATCGTCTTGTTTCGCTCTCTTTCACCCTCCTTCGTCTCGTTTCGCTCTGTTTCACCTTTCTTCGTCTCGTTTCGCTCTCTTTCACCCTCCTTCGTCTCGTTTCGCTCTCTTTCACCCTCCTTCCTCTCGTTTCGCTCTCTTTCAACATCCATCGTCTTGTTTCGCTCTCTTTCACCTTCCTTCGTCTCGTTTCTCTCTCTTTCACCCTCCTTCGTTTCGATTCACTCTCTTCCACCCTCCTTCATCTCGGTTCGCTCTCTTTCACCCTCCTTCGTCTCGTTTCGCTCTCTTTCACCCTCCTTCGTCTCGTTTCGCTCTCTTTCACCCTCCTTCTTCTCGTTTCGCTCTCTTTCACCCTCCTTCGTGTCGTTCCGCTCTCTTTCACCCTCCTGCGTCTCGTTTCGCTCTCTTTCACCCTCCTTCGTCTCGTTTCGCTCTCTTTTAAACTCTTTCATCTCGTTTCGCTCTCTTTTACCCTCCTTCATCTCGTTTCGCTCTCTTTCATGCTCCTTCGTCTCGCTTCGCCCTCTTTCACCCTCCTTCGTCTCGTTTTGCTCTCTTTCACCCTTCTTTCGTCTTGTTTCGCTCTGTTCCACCCGCCTTCGTCTCGTTTCGCTCCCTTTCACCCTCCTTTGTCTCATTTCGCTCTCTTTCACCTTCCTTCGTCTCGTTTCTCTCTCTTTCACCCTTCTTCATCTCGTTTCGCTCTCTTCCACCCTCCTTCATCTCGTTTCGCTCTCTTTCACCCTCCTTCGTCTCGTTTCGCTCTCTTTCATCCTCCTTCGTCTCATTTCGCTCTGTTTCACACTCCTTCGTCTCGTTTTGCTCTCTTTCACCCTCCTTCGTCTCGTTTCGCTCTCTTTCACCCACCTTCGTCTTGTTTCGCTCTGTTGCACCCGCCTTCGTCTCGTTTCGCCCTCTTTCACCCTCCTTGTCTCGTTTCGCTGTCTTTCACCCTCCTTCATCTCGTTTCGCTCTCTTTCACCCTCCTTCATCTCGTTTCGCTCCCTTTCACCCTCCTTTGTCTCGCTTCTCTCTCTTTCACCCTCCTTCATTTCGTTTCGCTCTCTTCCACCCTCCTTCCTCTCGTTTCGCTCTCTTTTACCCTCCTTCATCTCGTTTCGCTCTCTTTCATGCTCCATCGTCTCGCTTCGCCCTCTTTCACCCTCCTTCGTCTCGTTTTGCTCTCTTTCACCCTTCTTCATCTCGTTTCGCTCCGTTCCACCCGCCTTCGTCTCGTTTCGCACTCTTTCACCCTCCTTGTCTTTTTCGCTCTCTTTCACCTTCCTTCATCTCGTTTCGCTCTCTTTCACCCTCCTTCATCTCGTTTCGCTCCGTTTCACCCTCCTTTGTCTCGTTTCTCTCTCTTTCACCCTCCTTCATTTCGTTTCGCTCTCTTCCACCCTCCTTCATCTCGTTTCGCTCTCTTTCACCCTCCTTCGTCTCGTTTCGCTCTCTTTCACCCTCCTTCTTCTCGTTTCGCTCTCTTTCACCATACTTCGTGTCGTTCCGCTCTCTTTCACCCTCCTTCGTCTCGTTTCGCTCTCTTTCACCCTCCTTCGTCTCGTTTCGCTCTCTTTTAAACTCTTTCATCTCGTTTCGCTCTCTTTTACCCTCCTTCATCTCGTTTCGCTCTCTTTCATGCTCCTTCGTCTCGCTTCGCCCTCTTTCACCCTCCTTCGTCTCGTTTTGCTCTCTTTCACCCTTCTTTCGTCTTGTTTCGCTCTGTTCCACCCGCCTTCGTCTCGTTTCGCTCCCTTTCACCCTCCTTTGTCTCATTTCGCTCTCTTTCACCTTCCTTCGTCTCGTTTCTCTCTCTTTCACCCTTCTTCATCTCGTTTCGCTCTCTTTCACCCTCCTTCGTCTCATTTCGGTCTCTTTCACCCTCCTTCATCTCGTTCCACTCTCTTTCACCCTCCTTCATCTCCTTTCGCTCTCTTTCACCCTCCTTTGTCTCGTTTCGCTCTCTTTCACCCTCCTTCCTCTTGTTTCGCTCTCTTTCATCCTCCATCGTCTTGTTTCGCTCTCTTTCACCCTACTTCGTCTCGTTTTGCTCTCTTTCACCCTCCACCATCTCGTGTTGCTCTCTTTTACCCTCTTTCGTCTCCTTTCGCTCTCTTTGACCCTCCTTCTTCTTGTTTAGCTCTCTTTCATCCTCCTTCGTCTCGTTTCGCTCTGTTTCACACTCCTTCGTCTCGTTTTGCTCTCTTTCACCCTCCTTCGTCTCGTTTCGCTCTCTTTCACCCTCCTTCATCTTGTTTCGCTCTGTTGCACCCGCCTTCGTCTCGTTTCACTCTCTTTCACCCTCCTTGTCTCGTTTCACTCTCTTTCACCCTCCTTCATCTCGTTTCACTCTCTTTCACCCTCCTTCATCTCGTTTCGCTCCGTTTCACCCTCCTTTGTCTCGTTTTGCTCTCTTTCACTTTCCTTCATCTCGTTTCGCTCTCTTTCACCTTCCTTCGTCTCGTTTCTCTCTCTTTCACCCTCCTTCGTCTCGTTTCGCTCTCTTCCACCCTCCTTCATCTCGTTTCGCTCTCTTTCACCCTCCTTCGTCTCGTTTCGCTCTCTTTCACCCTGCATCGTCTGGTTTCGCTCTCTTTCACCCTCCTTCGTCTCGTTTCGCTCTCGTTCACCCTCCACCCTCTCGTTTCGCTCTCTTTCACCCTCCTTCGTCTCGTTTCGCTCTCTTTCACCTTTCTTTGTCTCGTTTCGCTCTCTTTCACCCTCCTTCGTCTCGTTTCGCTCTCTTTGACCCTCCTTCGTCTCGTTTCGCTCTCTTTCACCCTCCTTTGTCCCGTTTCGCTCTCTTTCACCCTCCTTCCTCTATTTTTCGCTCTCTTTCACCCTCCATCGTCTTGTTTCGCTCTCTTTCAACCTCCTTCGTCTCGTTTCGCTCTCTTTGACCCTCATTCGTCTCGTTTAGCTCTCTTTCATCCTCCTTCGTCTCGTTTCGCTCTGTTTCACACTCCTTCGTCTCGTTTCGCTCTCTTTCACCCTCCTTCCTCTTGTTTCGCTCGTTTCATCCTCCATCGTCTTGTTTCGCTCTCTTTCACCCTCCTTCGTCTCGTTTCGCTCTCTTTCACCCTCCACCGTCTCGTGTTGCTCTCTTTTACCCTCTTTCGTCTCGTTTCGCTCTCTTTGACCCTCCTTCGTCTCGTTTAGCTCTCTTTCATCCTCCTTCGTCTCGTTTCGCTCTGTTTCACACTCCTTCGTCTCGTTTTGCTCTCTTTCACCCTCCTTCATCTCGTTTCGCTCCCTTTCACCCTCCTTTGTCTCGCTTCTCTCTCTTTCACCATCCTTCATTTCGTTTCGCTCTCTTCCACCCTCCTTCATCTCGTTTCGCTCTCTTTCACCCTCCTTCGTCTCGTTTCGCTCTCTATCACCCTCCTTCTTCTCGTTTCGCTCTCTTTCACCCTCCTTCGTGTCGTTCCGCTCTCTTTCACCCTCCTTCGTCTCGTTTCGCTCTCTTTCACCCTCCTTCGTCTCGTTTTGCTCTCTTTTAAACTCTTTCATCTCGTTTCGCTCTCTTTTACCCTCCTTCATCTCGTTTCGCTTTCTTTCATGCTGCATCGTCTCGCTTCACCCTCTTTCACCCTCCTTCGTCTCGTTTTGCTCTCTTTCACCCATCTTTCGTCTTGTTTCGATCTGTTCCACCTGCCTTCGTCTCGTTTCGCCCTCTTTCACCCTCCTTGTCTCGTTTCGCTGTCTTTCACCCTCCTTCATCTCGTTTCGCTCTCTTTCACCCTCCTTCGTCTCGTTTCGCTCCCTTTCACCCTCCTTTGTCTCGTTTCTCTCTCTTTCACCCTCCTTCATTTTGTTTCGCTCTCTTCCACCCTCCTTCATCTCGTTTCGCTCTCTTTCACCCTCCTTCGTCTCGTTTCGCTCTCTTTCACCCTCCTTCTTCTCGTTTCGCTCTCTTTCACCCTCCTTCGTGTCGTTCCGCTCTCTTTCACCCTCCTTCGTCTCCTTTTCGCTCTCTTTCACCCTCCTTCATCTCGTTTCGCTCTCTTTTAAACTCTTTCATCTCGTTTCGCTCTGTTTTACCCTCCATCATCTCGTTTCGCTCTCTTTCATGCTCCTTCGTCTCGCTTCGCCCTCTTTCACACTCCTTCGTCTCGTTTTGCTCTTTTTCACCCTTCTTTCGTCTTGTTTCGCTCTGTTCCACCCGCCTTCATCTCGTTTCGCACTCTTTCACCCTCCTTCGTCTCGTTTCGCTCTCTTTCACCCTCCTTCTTCTCGTTTCGCTCTCTTTCACCCTCCTTCATCTCGTTTCGCTCCGTTTCACACTTCTTTGTCTCGTTTCGCTCTCTTTCACTTTCCTTCATCTCGTTTCGCTCTCTTTCACCTTCCTTCGTCTCTTTTCTCTCTCTTTCACCCACCTTCGTCTCGTTTCACTCTCTTCCACCCTCCTTCATCTCGTTTCGCTCTCTTTCACCCTCCTTCGTCTCGTTTCGCTCTCTTTCACCCTGCATCGTCTGGTTTCACTCTCTTTCACCCTCCTTCGTCTCGTTTCGCTCTCGTTCACCCTCCACCGTCTCGTTTCGCTCTCTTTTACCGTCTTTCGTCTCGTTTCGCTCTCTTTCACCTTTCTTCGTCTCGTTTCGCTCTCTTTCACCCTCCTTCGTCTCGTTTCGCTCTCTTTGACCCTCCTTCGTCTCGTTTCGCTCTCTTTCACCCTCCTTCCTCTTTTTTCGCTCTCTTTCACCCTCCATCGTCTTGTTTCGCTCTCTTTCACCCTCCTACGTCTCGTTTCGCTCTCTTTGACCCTCCTTCGTCTCGTTTAGCTCTCTTTCATCCTCCTTCGTCTCGTTTCGCTCTGTTTCACACTCCTTCATCTCGCTTCGCTCTCTTTCACCCTCCTTTATCTCGTTTCGCTCTCTTTCACCCTCCTTCCTCTCGTTTCACTCTCTTTCACCCTCCTTCGTCTCGTTTCGCTCTCTTTCACCCTCCTTTGTCTCGTTTCGCTCTCTTTCACCCTCCTTCCTCTTGTTTCGCCCTCTTTCATCCTCCATCGTCTTTGTTTCGCTCTCTTTCACCCTCCTTCGTCTCGTTTCGCTCTCTTTCACCCTCCACCGTCTCGTGTTGCTCTCTTTTACCCTCTTTCGTCTCGTTTCTCTCTCTTTGACCCTCCTTCGTCTCGTTTAGCTCTCTTTCATCCTCCTTCGTCTCGTTTCGATCTCTTTCACCCTCCTTCGTCTTGTTTCGCTCTGTTGCACCCTCCTTCGTCTCGTTTCGCCCTCTTTCACCCTCCTTCTCTCGTTTCGCTGTCTTTCACCCTCCTTCATCTCATTTCGCTCTCTTTCACACTCCTTCCTATTTTTTCGCTCTATTTCACCCTCCATCGTCTTGTTTCGCTCTCTTTCACCCTCCTTCGTCTCGTTTCGCTCTGTTTCACCTTTCTTCGTCTCGTTTCGCTCTCTTTCACCCTCCTTCGTCTCGTTTCGCTCTCTTTCACCCTCCTTCCTCTCGTTTCGCTCTCTTTCAACATCCATCGTCTTGTTTCGCTCTCTTTCACCTTCCTTCGTCTCGTTTCTCTCTCTTTCACCCTCCTTCGTTTCGATTCACTCTCTTCCACCCTCCTTCATCTCGGTTCGCTCTCTTTCACCCTCCTTCGTCTCGTTTCGCTCTCTTTCACCCTCCTTCGTCTCGTTTCGCTCTCTTTCACCCTCCTTCTTCTCGTTTCGCTCTCTTTCACCCTCCTTCGTGTCGTTCCGCTCTCTTTCACCCTCCTGCGTCTCGTTTCGCTCTCTTTCACCCTCCTTCGTCTCGTTTCGCTCTCTTTTAAACTCTTTCATCTCGTTTCGCTCTCTTTTACCCTCCTTCGTCTCGTTTCGCTCTCTTTCACCCTCCTTCGTCTCGTTTCGCTCTCTTTCACCCTCCTTCTTCTCGTTTCGCTCTCTTTCCCCCTCCTTCGTGTCGTTCCGCTCTCTTTCACCCTCCTTCGTCTCGTTTCGCTCTCTTTCATGCTCCTTCGTCTCGCTTCGCCCTCTTCCACCCTCCTTCGTCTCGTTTTGCTCTCTTTCACCCTTCTTTCATCTTGTTTCGCTCTGTTCCACCAGCCTTCATCTCGTTTTGCACTCTTTCACCCTCCTTCGTCTCGTTTCGCTCTCTTTCATCCTCCTTCATCTCGTTTCGCTCTCTTTCATCCTCCTTCATCTCGTTTCGCTCCGTTTCACCCTCCTTTGTCTCGTTTCGCTCTCTTTCACCTTCCTTCGTCTCGTTTCGCTCTCTTTCACCTTCCTTCGTCTCGTTTCTCTCTCTTTCACCCTCCTTCGTCTCGTTTCGCTCTCTTTCACCTTCCTTCGTCTCGTTTCGCTCTCTTTCACCTTCCTTCGTCTCGTTTCATCATTCTTTCACCCTCCTTCGTCTCGTTTCGCTCTCTTCCACCCTCCTTCATCTCGTTTCGCTCTCTTTCACCCTCCTTCGTCTCGTTTCGCTCTCTTTCACCCTGCATCGTCTGGTTTCGCTCTTTTTCACCCTCCTTTGTCTCGTTTCGCTCTCGTTCACCCTCCACCGTCTCGTTTCGCTCTCTTTTACCCTCTTTCGTCTCGTTTCGCTCTCTTTCAACCTCCTTCATCTCGTTTCGCTCTCTTTGACCCTCCTTCGTTTCGTTTCGCTCTCTTTCACCCTCCTTTGTCTCGTTTCGCTCTCTTTCACCCTCCTTCCTCTTTTTTCGCTCTCTTTCACCCTCCATCGTCTTGTGTCGCTCTCTTTCACCCTCCTTCGTCTCGTTTCGCTCTCTTTGACCCTCCTTCGTCTCGTTTAGCTCTCTTTCATCCTCCTTCGTCTCGTTTCGCTCCGTTTCACACTCCTTCGTCTCGTTTTGCTCTCTATCACCCTCCTTCGTCTCGTTTCGCTCTCTTTCACCCTCCTTCGTCTTGTTTCGCTCTGTTGCACCCGCCTTCATCTCGTTTCGCTCTCTTTCACCTTCCTTCGTCTCGTTTCACTCTCTTTCACCCTCCTTCGTCTCGTTTCGCTCTCATTCACCCTCCTTCATCTCGTTTCGCTCCCTTTCACCCTCCTTTGTCTCGTTTCGCTCTCTTTCACTTTCCTTCGCCTTGTTTCACTCTCTTTCACCCTCCTTCATCTCGTTTCGCTCTCTTCCAACCTCCTTCATCTCGTTTCGCTCTCTTCCAACCTCCTTCGTCTCGTTTCGCTCTCTTTCGCCCTCGTTCTTCTCATTTTGCTCTCTTTCACCCTCCTTCGACTCCTTTCGCTCTCTTTCACCCTCCTTTATCTCATTTCGCTCTCTTTCACCCTCCTTCGTCTCCTTTCGCTCTCTTTCACCCTCCTTCCTCTCGTTTCGCTCTATTTCACCCTCCATCGTCTTGTTTCGCTCTCTTTCACCTTCCTTCGTCTCGTTTCTCTCTCTTTCACCCTCCTTCGTTTCGATTCACTCTCTTCCACCCTCCTTCATCTCGGTTCGCTCTCTTTCACCCTCCTTCGTCTCGTTTCGCTCTCTTTCACCCTCCTTCGTCTCGTTTCGCTCTCTTTCACCCTCCTTCTTCTCGTTTCGCTCTCTTTCACCCTCCTTCGTGTCGTTCCGCTCTCTTTCACCCTCCTGCGTCTCGTTTCGCTCTCTTTCACCCTCCTTCGTCTCGTTTCGCTCTCTTTTAAACTCTTTCATCTCGTTTCGCTCTCTTTTACCCTCCTTCATCTCGTTTCGCTCTCTTTCATGCTCCTTCGTCTCGCTTCGCCCTCTTTCACCCTCCTTCGTCTCGTTTTGCTCTCTTTCACCCTTCTTTCGTCTTGTTTCGCTCTGTTCCACCCGCCTTCGTCTCGTTTCGCTCCCTTTCACCCTCCTTTGTCTCATTTCGCTCTCTTTCACCTTCCTTCGTCTCGTTTCTCTCTCTTTCACCCTTCTTCATCTCGTTTCGCTCTCTTCCACCCTCCTTCATCTCGTTTCGCTCTCTTTCACCCTCCTTCGTCTCGTTTCGCTCTCTTTCATCCTCCTTCGTCTCATTTCGCTCTGTTTCACACTCCTTCGTCTCGTTTTGCTCTCTTTCACCCTCCTTCGTCTCGTTTCGCTCTCTTTCACCCACCTTCGTCTTGTTTCGCTCTGTTGCACCCGCCTTCGTCTCGTTTCGCCCTCTTTCACCCTCCTTGTCTCGTTTCGCTGTCTTTCACCCTCCTTCATCTCGTTTCGCTCTCTTTCACCCTCCTTCATCTCGTTTCGCTCCCTTTCACCCTCCTTTGTCTCGCTTCTCTCTCTTTCACCCTCCTTCATTTCGTTTCGCTCTCTTCCACCCTCCTTCCTCTCGTTTCGCTCTCTTTTACCCTCCTTCATCTCGTTTCGCTCTCTTTCATGCTCCATCGTCTCGCTTCGCCCTCTTTCACCCTCCTTCGTCTCGTTTTGCTCTCTTTCACCCTTCTTCATCTCGTTTCGCTCCGTTCCACCCGCCTTCGTCTCGTTTCGCACTCTTTCACCCTCCTTGTCTTTTTCGCTCTCTTTCACCTTCCTTCATCTCGTTTCGCTCTCTTTCACCCTCCTTCATCTCGTTTCGCTCCGTTTCACCCTCCTTTGTCTCGTTTCTCTCTCTTTCACCCTCCTTCATTTCGTTTCGCTCTCTTCCACCCTCCTTCATCTCGTTTCGCTCTCTTTCACCCTCCTTCGTCTCGTTTCGCTCTCTTTCACCCTCCTTCTTCTCGTTTCGCTCTCTTTCACCATACTTCGTGTCGTTCCGCTCTCTTTCACCCTCCTTCGTCTCGTTTCGCTCTCTTTCACCCTCCTTCGTCTCGTTTCGCTCTCTTTTAAACTCTTTCATCTCGTTTCGCTCTCTTTTACCCTCCTTCATCTCGTTTCGCTCTCTTTCATGCTCCTTCGTCTCGCTTCGCCCTCTTTCACCCTCCTTCGTCTCGTTTTGCTCTCTTTCACCCTTCTTTCGTCTTGTTTCGCTCTGTTCCACCCGCCTTCGTCTCGTTTCGCTCCCTTTCACCCTCCTTTGTCTCATTTCGCTCTCTTTCACCTTCCTTCGTCTCGTTTCTCTCTCTTTCACCCTTCTTCATCTCGTTTCGCTCTCTTTCACCCTCCTTCGTCTCATTTCGGTCTCTTTCACCCTCCTTCATCTCGTTCCACTCTCTTTCACCCTCCTTCATCTCCTTTCGCTCTCTTTCACCCTCCTTTGTCTCGTTTCGCTCTCTTTCACCCTCCTTCCTCTTGTTTCGCTCTCTTTCATCCTCCATCGTCTTGTTTCGCTCTCTTTCACCCTACTTCGTCTCGTTTTGCTCTCTTTCACCCTCCACCATCTCGTGTTGCTCTCTTTTACCCTCTTTCGTCTCCTTTCGCTCTCTTTGACCCTCCTTCTTCTTGTTTAGCTCTCTTTCATCCTCCTTCGTCTCGTTTCGCTCTGTTTCACACTCCTTCGTCTCGTTTTGCTCTCTTTCACCCTCCTTCGTCTCGTTTCGCTCTCTTTCACCCTCCTTCATCTTGTTTCGCTCTGTTGCACCCGCCTTCGTCTCGTTTCACTCTCTTTCACCCTCCTTGTCTCGTTTCACTCTCTTTCACCCTCCTTCATCTCGTTTCACTCTCTTTCACCCTCCTTCATCTCGTTTCGCTCCGTTTCACCCTCCTTTGTCTCGTTTTGCTCTCTTTCACTTTCCTTCATCTCGTTTCGCTCTCTTTCACCTTCCTTCGTCTCGTTTCTCTCTCTTTCACCCTCCTTCGTCTCGTTTCGCTCTCTTCCACCCTCCTTCATCTCGTTTCGCTCTCTTTCACCCTCCTTCGTCTCGTTTCGCTCTCTTTCACCCTGCATCGTCTGGTTTCGCTCTCTTTCACCCTCCTTCGTCTCGTTTCGCTCTCGTTCACCCTCCACCCTCTCGTTTCGCTCTCTTTCACCCTCCTTCGTCTCGTTTCGCTCTCTTTCACCTTTCTTTGTCTCGTTTCGCTCTCTTTCACCCTCCTTCGTCTCGTTTCGCTCTCTTTGACCCTCCTTCGTCTCGTTTCGCTCTCTTTCACCCTCCTTTGTCCCGTTTCGCTCTCTTTCACCCTCCTTCCTCTATTTTTCGCTCTCTTTCACCCTCCATCGTCTTGTTTCGCTCTCTTTCACCCTCCTTCGTCTCGTTTCGCTCTCTTTGACCCTCATTCGTCTCGTTTAGCTCTCTTTCATCCTCCTTCGTCTCGTTTCGCTCTGTTTCACACTCCTTCGTCTCGTTTCGCTCTCTTTCACCCTCCTTCCTCTTGTTTCGCTCGTTTCATCCTCCATCGTCTTGTTTCGCTCTCTTTCACCCTCCTTCGTCTCGTTTCGCTCTCTTTCACCCTCCACCGTCTCGTGTTGCTCTCTTTTACCCTCTTTCGTCTCGTTTCGCTCTCTTTGACCCTCCTTCGTCTCGTTTAGCTCTCTTTCATCCTCCTTCGTCTCGTTTCGCTCTGTTTCACACTCCTTCGTCTCGTTTTGCTCTCTTTCACCCTCCTTCATCTCGTTTCGCTCCCTTTCACCCTCCTTTGTCTCGCTTCTCTCTCTTTCACCATCCTTCATTTCGTTTCGCTCTCTTCCACCCTCCTTCATCTCGTTTCGCTCTCTTTCACCCTCCTTCGTCTCGTTTCGCTCTCTATCACCCTCCTTCTTCTCGTTTCGCTCTCTTTCACCCTCCTTCGTGTCGTTCCGCTCTCTTTCACCCTCCTTCGTCTCGTTTCGCTCTCTTTCACCCTCCTTCGTCTCGTTTTGCTCTCTTTTAAACTCTTTCATCTCGTTTCGCTCTCTTTTACCCTCCTTCATCTCGTTTCGCTTTCTTTCATGCTGCATCGTCTCGCTTCACCCTCTTTCACCCTCCTTCGTCTCGTTTTGCTCTCTTTCACCCATCTTTCGTCTTGTTTCGATCTGTTCCACCTGCCTTCGTCTCGTTTCGCCCTCTTTCACCCTCCTTGTCTCGTTTCGCTGTCTTTCACCCTCCTTCATCTCGTTTCGCTCTCTTTCACCCTCCTTCGTCTCGTTTCGCTCCCTTTCACCCTCCTTTGTCTCGTTTCTCTCTCTTTCACCCTCCTTCATTTTGTTTCGCTCTCTTCCACCCTCCTTCATCTCGTTTCGCTCTCTTTCACCCTCCTTCGTCTCGTTTCGCTCTCTTTCACCCTCCTTCTTCTCGTTTCGCTCTCTTTCACCCTCCTTCGTGTCGTTCCGCTCTCTTTCACCCTCCTTCGTCTCCTTTTCGCTCTCTTTCACCCTCCTTCATCTCGTTTCGCTCTCTTTTAAACTCTTTCATCTCGTTTCGCTCTGTTTTACCCTCCATCATCTCGTTTCGCTCTCTTTCATGCTCCTTCGTCTCGCTTCGCCCTCTTTCACACTCCTTCGTCTCGTTTTGCTCTTTTTCACCCTTCTTTCGTCTTGTTTCGCTCTGTTCCACCCGCCTTCATCTCGTTTCGCACTCTTTCACCCTCCTTCGTCTCGTTTCGCTCTCTTTCACCCTCCTTCTTCTCGTTTCGCTCTCTTTCACCCTCCTTCATCTCGTTTCGCTCCGTTTCACACTTCTTTGTCTCGTTTCGCTCTCTTTCACTTTCCTTCATCTCGTTTCGCTCTCTTTCACCTTCCTTCGTCTCTTTTCTCTCTCTTTCACCCACCTTCGTCTCGTTTCACTCTCTTCCACCCTCCTTCATCTCGTTTCGCTCTCTTTCACCCTCCTTCGTCTCGTTTCGCTCTCTTTCACCCTGCATCGTCTGGTTTCACTCTCTTTCACCCTCCTTCGTCTCGTTTCGCTCTCGTTCACCCTCCACCGTCTCGTTTCGCTCTCTTTTACCGTCTTTCGTCTCGTTTCGCTCTCTTTCACCTTTCTTCGTCTCGTTTCGCTCTCTTTCACCCTCCTTCGTCTCGTTTCGCTCTCTTTGACCCTCCTTCGTCTCGTTTCGCTCTCTTTCACCCTCCTTCCTCTTTTTTCGCTCTCTTTCACCCTCCATCGTCTTGTTTCGCTCTCTTTCACCCTCCTACGTCTCGTTTCGCTCTCTTTGACCCTCCTTCGTCTCGTTTAGCTCTCTTTCATCCTCCTTCGTCTCGTTTCGCTCTGTTTCACACTCCTTCATCTCGCTTCGCTCTCTTTCACCCTCCTTTATCTCGTTTCGCTCTCTTTCACCCTCCTTCCTCTCGTTTCACTCTCTTTCACCCTCCTTCGTCTCGTTTCGCTCTCTTTCACCCTCCTTTGTCTCGTTTCGCTCTCTTTCACCCTCCTTCCTCTTGTTTCGCCCTCTTTCATCCTCCATCGTCTTTGTTTCGCTCTCTTTCACCCTCCTTCGTCTCGTTTCGCTCTCTTTCACCCTCCACCGTCTCGTGTTGCTCTCTTTTACCCTCTTTCGTCTCGTTTCTCTCTCTTTGACCCTCCTTCGTCTCGTTTAGCTCTCTTTCATCCTCCTTCGTCTCGTTTCGATCTCTTTCACCCTCCTTCGTCTTGTTTCGCTCTGTTGCACCCTCCTTCGTCTCGTTTCGCCCTCTTTCACCCTCCTTCTCTCGTTTCGCTGTCTTTCACCCTCCTTCATCTCATTTCGCTCTCTTTCACACTCCTTCCTATTTTTTCGCTCTATTTCACCCTCCATCGTCTTGTTTCGCTCTCTTTCACCCTCCTTCGTCTCGTTTCGCTCTGTTTCACCTTTCTTCGTCTCGTTTCGCTCTCTTTCACCCTCCTTCGTCTCGTTTCGCTCTCTTTCACCCTCCTTCCTCTCGTTTCGCTCTCTTTCAACATCCATCGTCTTGTTTCGCTCTCTTTCACCTTCCTTCGTCTCGTTTCTCTCTCTTTCACCCTCCTTCGTTTCGATTCACTCTCTTCCACCCTCCTTCATCTCGGTTCGCTCTCTTTCACCCTCCTTCGTCTCGTTTCGCTCTCTTTCACCCTCCTTCGTCTCGTTTCGCTCTCTTTCACCCTCCTTCTTCTCGTTTCGCTCTCTTTCACCCTCCTTCGTGTCGTTCCGCTCTCTTTCACCCTCCTGCGTCTCGTTTCGCTCTCTTTCACCCTCCTTCGTCTCGTTTCGCTCTCTTTTAAACTCTTTCATCTCGTTTCGCTCTCTTTTACCCTCCTTCGTCTCGTTTCGCTCTCTTTCACCCTCCTTCGTCTCGTTTCGCTCTCTTTCACCCTCCTTCTTCTCGTTTCGCTCTCTTTCCCCCTCCTTCGTGTCGTTCCGCTCTCTTTCACCCTCCTTCGTCTCGTTTCGCTCTCTTTCATGCTCCTTCGTCTCGCTTCGCCCTCTTCCACCCTCCTTCGTCTCGTTTTGCTCTCTTTCACCCTTCTTTCATCTTGTTTCGCTCTGTTCCACCAGCCTTCATCTCGTTTTGCACTCTTTCACCCTCCTTCGTCTCGTTTCGCTCTCTTTCATCCTCCTTCATCTCGTTTCGCTCTCTTTCATCCTCCTTCATCTCGTTTCGCTCCGTTTCACCCTCCTTTGTCTCGTTTCGCTCTCTTTCACCTTCCTTCGTCTCGTTTCGCTCTCTTTCACCTTCCTTCGTCTCGTTTCTCTCTCTTTCACCCTCCTTCGTCTCGTTTCGCTCTCTTTCACCTTCCTTCGTCTCGTTTCGCTCTCTTTCACCTTCCTTCGTCTCGTTTCATCATTCTTTCACCCTCCTTCGTCTCGTTTCGCTCTCTTCCACCCTCCTTCATCTCGTTTCGCTCTCTTTCACCCTCCTTCGTCTCGTTTCGCTCTCTTTCACCCTGCATCGTCTGGTTTCGCTCTTTTTCACCCTCCTTTGTCTCGTTTCGCTCTCGTTCACCCTCCACCGTCTCGTTTCGCTCTCTTTTACCCTCTTTCGTCTCGTTTCGCTCTCTTTCAACCTCCTTCATCTCGTTTCGCTCTCTTTGACCCTCCTTCGTTTCGTTTCGCTCTCTTTCACCCTCCTTTGTCTCGTTTCGCTCTCTTTCACCCTCCTTCCTCTTTTTTCGCTCTCTTTCACCCTCCATCGTCTTGTGTCGCTCTCTTTCACCCTCCTTCGTCTCGTTTCGCTCTCTTTGACCCTCCTTCGTCTCGTTTAGCTCTCTTTCATCCTCCTTCGTCTCGTTTCGCTCCGTTTCACACTCCTTCGTCTCGTTTTGCTCTCTATCACCCTCCTTCGTCTCGTTTCGCTCTCTTTCACCCTCCTTCGTCTTGTTTCGCTCTGTTGCACCCGCCTTCATCTCGTTTCGCTCTCTTTCACCTTCCTTCGTCTCGTTTCACTCTCTTTCACCCTCCTTCGTCTCGTTTCGCTCTCATTCACCCTCCTTCATCTCGTTTCGCTCCCTTTCACCCTCCTTTGTCTCGTTTCGCTCTCTTTCACTTTCCTTCGCCTTGTTTCACTCTCTTTCACCCTCCTTCATCTCGTTTCGCTCTCTTCCAACCTCCTTCATCTCGTTTCGCTCTCTTCCAACCTCCTTCGTCTCGTTTCGCTCTCTTTCGCCCTCGTTCTTCTCATTTTGCTCTCTTTCACCCTCCTTCGACTCCTTTCGCTCTCTTTCACCCTCCTTTATCTCATTTCGCTCTCTTTCACCCTCCTTCGTCTCCTTTCGCTCTCTTTCACCCTCCTTCCTCTCGTTTCGCTCTATTTCACCCTCCATCGTCTTGTTTCGCTCTCTTTCACCCTCATTCGTCTCGTTTCGCTCTCTTTCACCCTCCACCGTCTCGTTTCGCTCTCTTTTACCCTCTTTCGTCTCGTTTCGCTCTCTTTGAACCTCCTTCGTCTCGTTTAGCACTCTTTCATCCTCCTTCGTCTCGTTTCGCTCTGTTTCACACTCCTTCGTCTCGTTTTGCTCTCTTTCACCCTCCTTCGTCTCGTTTCGCACTCTTTCACCCTCCTTCGTCTTGTTTTGCTCTGTTGCACCCGCCTTCGTCTCGTTTCGCCCTCTTTCACCCTCCTTCGTCTTGTTTCGCTCTCTTCCACCATCCATCGTCTCGTTTCGCTCTCTTTCATGCTCTTTCGTCTCGCTTCGCACTGTTTCACCCTCCTTCGTCTCGTTTCGCCCTCTTTGACCCTCCTTTATCTCGTTTCGCTCTCTTAGACCCTCCTTCGTCTCGTTTACATCTCTTTCATCCTCCTTCGACTCGCTTCGCTCTGTTTTACACTGCTTCGTCTCGTTTTGCTCTCTTTCACCCTCCTTCGTCTCGTTTCCCTCTGTTCCACCCGCCTTCGTCTCGTTTCGCCCTCTTTCACCCTCCTTCGGTTCCTTTCGCTCTCTTTCACCCTCCTTCGTCTCGTTTCGCTCAGTTTCACCCTCCTTCGTCTCGTTTCGCTCTCTTTCACCCTCCTTCATCTCGTTTCGCTCTCTTTCACCCTCCTTCCTCTCGTTTCGCTCTCTTTCACCCTCCATCGTCTCGTTTCGCTCTCTTTCACATTTCTTCGTCTCGTTTCGCTCTATTTCACCCTCCTTCGTCTCGTTTCGCTCTCTTTCACCCTCCTTCGTCTCGTTTCGCTCTCTTTCACCCTCCTTCGTCTCGTTTCGCTCTCTTTCACCCTCCTTACTCTTTTTTCGCTCATTTTCACCCCCCATCGTCTGGTTTCGCTCGCTTTAACCTCCTTCGTCTCGTTTCGCTCTCTTTGACCCTCCTTCATCTCGTTTAGCTCTCTTTCATCCTCCTTCGTCTCGTTTCGCCCTCTTTGACCCTCCTTCATCTCGTTTCGCTCCCTTTGACCCTCCTTCGTCTCGTTTACATCTCTTTCATCCTCCTTCGACTCGTTTCGCTCTGTTTTACACTCCTTCATCTCATTTCGCTCTCTTTCACCCTCCTTCGTCTCGTTTCCCTCTGTTCCACCCGCCTTCGTCTCGTTTCGCCCTCTTTCACCCTCCTTCGATTCCTTTCGCTCTCTTTCACCCTCCTTCGTCTCGTTTCGCTCTCTTTAAACCCTCCTTCGTCTCGTTTCACTCTCTTTCACCCTCCTTCATCTCGTTTCGCTCTCTTTCACCCTCCTTCCTCTCGTTTCGCTCTCTTTCGCCCTCCTTCGTCTTGTTTCGGTCTCTTTCATCCTCCTTCTTCTCGTTTCGCTCTCGTTCACCCTCCACCGTCTCGTTTCGCTCTCTTTTACCCTCTTTCGTCTCGTTTCGCTCTCTTTCACCTTTCTTCGTCTCGTTTAGCTCTCTTTCATCCTCCTTCGTCTCGTTTCGCTCTCTTTGACCCTCCTTCGTCTCGTTTAGCTCTCTTTCATCCTCCTTCGTCTCGTTTCGTTCTGTTTCACACTCCTTCGTCTCGTTTCGCTCTCTTTCACCCTCCTTCGTCTCGTTTCGCTCTCTTCCACCCTCCCTCATCTCGTTTCGCTCTCTTTCAACCTCCTTCCTCTCGTTTCGCTCTCTTTCACCCTCCTTTGTCTCGTTGCGCTCTCTTTCACCCTCCTTCCTCTTTTTTCGCTCTCTTTCACCCTCCATCATCTTGTTTCGCTCTCTTTCATCCTCCTTCGTCTCGTTTCGCTCTGTTTCACATACCTTCGTCTCGTTTCGCTCCCTTTCACCCTCCTTTGTCTCGTTTTGCTCTCTTTCACCTACCTTCATCTGGTATCACTCTCTTTCACCCTCCTTCATCTCGTTTCGCTCTCTTCCACCATCCTTCAACTCGTTTCGCTCTCTTTCACCCTCCTTCTTCTCTTTTCGCTCTCTTTTACCCTCCTTCATCTTGTTTCGCTCTCTTTCATGCTCTTTCGTCTCGCTTCGCACTGTTTCACCCTCCTTCGTCTCGTTTCGCCCTCTTTGACCCTCCTTCATCTCGTTTCGCTCTCTTAGACCCTCCTTCGTCTCGTTTACATCTCTTTCATCCTCCTTCGACTCGCTTCGCTCTGTTTTACACTCCTTCGTCTCGTTTTGCTCTCTTTCACCCTCCTTCATCTCATTTCGCTCTCTTTCACCCTCCTTCGTCTCGTTTCCCTCTGTTCCACCCGCCTTCGTCTCGTTTCGCCCTCTTTCACCCTCCTTCGATTCCTTTCGCTCTCTTTCACCCTCCTTCGTCTCGTTTCGCTCTCTTTCACCCTCCTTCGTCTCGTTTCGCTCTCTTTCACCCTCCTTCTTTCACCCTTCTTCGTCTCGTTTCGCTCTCTTTCACCCTCGTTCATCTCGTTTCGATCTCTTTCACCCTCCTTCCTCTCGTTTCGCTCTCTTTCGCCCTCCTTCGTCTTGTTTCGCTCTCTTTCACCCTCCTTCGACTCGTTTCGCTCTCTTTCACCCTCCATTGTCTCGTTTCGCTCTCTTTTACCCTCTTTCGTCTCGTTTCGCTCTCTGTGACCCTCCTTCGTCTCGTTTAGCTCTCTTTCACCCTTCTTCATCTCGTTTGGCTCTCTTTCACCCTCCTTCATCTCGTTTCGCTCTCTTTGACACTCCTTAATCTCGTTTCGCTCAGTTCCACCCGCCTTCGTCTCGTTTCGCTCACTTTCATCCTCCTTCGTCTCGTTTCGCTCTCTTTCACCCTCCATCATCTCGTTTCGCTCTCTTTCACCCTCCTTCGTCTCGTTTCGCTACCTTTCACCCTTCTTTGTCTCGTTTCGCTCTCTTTCACCCTCCATTGTCTCGTTTCGCTCTCTTTTACCCTCTTTCGTCTCGTTTCGCTCTCTGTGACCCTCCTTCGTCTCGTTTAGCTCTCTTTCACCCTTCTTCATCTCGTTTGGCTCTCTTTCACCCTCCTTCATCTCGTTTCGCTCTCTTTGACACTCCTTAATCTCGTTTCGCTCAGTTCCACCCGCCTTCGTCTCGTTTCGCTCACTTTCATCCTCCTTCGTCTCGTTTCGCTCTCTTTCACCCTCCATCATCTCGTTTCGCTCTCTTTCACCCTCCTTCGTCTCGTTTCGCTACCTTTCACCCTTCTTTGTCTCGTTTCGCTCTCTTTCACCTTCCTTCGTCTCGTTTCGCTCTCTTTCACCTTCCTACGTCTCGTTTCTCTCTCCTTCACCCTCCTTCGTCTCGTTTCGCTCTCTTCCACCCTCCTTCATCTCGTTTTGCTCTCTTTCACCCTCCTTCGTCTCGTTTCGCTCTCTTTCACCCTCCTTCCTCTCGTTTCGCTCTCTTTCACCCTCCACCGTCTTGTTTCGCTCTTTTTGACCCTCCTTCATCTCGTTTAGCTCTCTTGAACCCTCCTTCGGCTCGTTTCGCTCTGTTTTACACACCTTCGGCTCGTTTTGCTCTCTTTCAACTTCCTTCGTCTCGTTTCGCTCTCTTTCACCCTCCTTCGTCTTGTATCGCTCTGTTCCACCGACCTTTGTTTCGTATCGCTCTCTTTCAACCTCCTTCATCTCGTTTCGATCTCTTTCACCCTCCTTCCTCTCGTTTCGTTCTCGTTCACCCTCCTTCGTCTCGTTCCGCTCTCTTTCACCCTCCTTCGACTCCTTTCGCTCTCTTTCACCCTCCTTCGTCTCGTTTCGCTCTCTTTCACCCTCCTTCGTCTCGTTTCGTTCTCTTTCACCCTCCTTCATCTCGTTTCGATCTCTTTCACCCTCCTTCATCTCGTTTCGCTCTCTTTCACCCTCCTTCGTCTCGTTTCGCTCTCTTTCACCCTCCTTCGTCTCGTTTCGGTCTCCTTCACCCTCCTTCATCTCCTTTCGCTCTCTTTCACCCTCCTTGGTCTCGTTTCGCTCTCTTTCACCTTTCTTCGTCTCGTTTCGCTCTCTTTCACCCTCCTTCGTCTCGTTTCGCTCTCTTTCACCCTTCTTCGTCTCGTTTCGCTCTCTTTCACCCTCCTTCGTCTCGTTTCGCTCTCTTTCAACATCCATCGTCTTGTTTCGCTCTCTTTCCCTCTCCTTCGTCTCGTTTCGCTCTCTTTCACCCTCCACCGTCTCGTTTAGCTCTCTTTTACCCTCTTTCGTCTTATTTCGTCTTCTTTCACCTTCCTCGTCTCGTATCGCTCTCTTTCAACCTCCTTCGTCTCGTTTCGGTCTCCTTCACCCTCCTTCGTCTCGTTCCACTCTCTTTCACCCTCCTTCGACTCCTTTCGCTCTCTTCCACCCTCCTTCGTCTCATTTCACTCTCTTTCACCCTTCTTCATCTCCTTTCGCTCTCTTTCACCCTCCAAGTCTAGTTTCACTCTCTTTCACCTTTCTTTGTCTCGTTTCGCTCTCTTTCACCCTCCTTCGTCTCATTTCGCTCTCTTTCAACCTCCTTCGTCTCGTTTCGCTCTCTTTCACCCTCCTTTGTCTCGTTTCGCTCTCTTTCACCCTGCTTCCTCTCGTTTCGCTCTCTTTCACCCTCCATCGTCTTGTTTCGCTCTCTTTCACCCTCCATCCTCTCGTTTCGCTCTCTTTCACCATCCATCGTCTTGTTTCGCTCTCTTTCACTCTCCTTCTTCTCGTTTCGCTCTCTTTCACCCTCCACCGTCTCGTTTCGCTCTCTTTTACCCTCTTTCGTCTCGTTTCGCTCTCTTTGACCCTCCTTCGTCTCGTTTAGCTCTCTTTCACCCTCCTTCGTCTCGTTTCGCTTTCTTTCACCCTCCTTCTTCTCGTTTCGCTCTCTTTCACCCTCCTTTGTCTCGTTTCGCTCTCTTTCACCCTCCTTCCTCTCGATTCGCTCTCTTTCAACATCCATCGTCTTGTTTCACTCTCTTTCACTCTCCTTCGTCTCGTTTTGCTCTCTTTCACCCTTCTTTCGTCTTGTTTCGCTCTGTTCCACCCGCCTTCGTCTCGTTTCGCTCCCTTTCACCCTCCTTTGTCTCATTTCGCTCTCTTTCAACTTCCTTCGTCTCGTTTCTCTCTCTTTCACCCTTCTTCATCTCGTTTCGCTCTCTTTCACCCTCCTTCGTCTCATTTCGGTCTCTTTCACCCTCCTTCATCTCGTTCCACTCTCTTTCACCCTCCTTCATCTCCTTTCGCTCTCTTTCACCCTCCTTCGACTCGTTTCGCTCTCTTTCACCTTTCTTCGTCTCGTTTCGCTCTCTTTCACCCTCCTTCGTCTCGTTTCCCTCTCTTTCACCCTCCTTCGTCTCGTTTCGCTCTCTTTCACCCTCCTTTGTCTCGTTTCGCTCTCTTTCACCCTCCTTCCTCTTGTTTCGCTCTCTTTCATCCTCCATCGTCTTGTTTCGCTCTCTTTCACCCTCCTTCGTCTCGTTTTGCTCTCTTTCACCCTCCACCATCTCGTGTTGCTCTCTTTTACCCTCTTTCGTCTCCTTTCGCTCTCTTTGACCCTCCTTCGTCTCGTTTAGCTCTCTTTCATCCTCCTTCGTCTCCTTTCGCTCTGTTTCACACTCCTTCGTCTCGTTTTGCTCTCTTTCACCCTCCTTCGTCTCGTTTTGCTCTCTTTCACCCTCCTTCATCTTGTTTCGCTCTGTTGCACCCGCCTTCGTCTCGTTTCACTCTCTTTCACCCTCCTTCATCTCGTTTCACTCTCTTTCACCCTCTTCATCTCGTTTCGCTCCGTTTCACCCTCCTTTGTCTCGTTTTGCTCTCTTTCACTTTCCTTCATCTCGTTTCGCTCTCTTTCACCTTCCTTCGTCTCGTTTCTCTCTCTTTCACCCTCCTTCGTCTCGTTTCGCTCTCTTCCACCCTCCTTCATCTCGTTTTGCTCTCTTTCACCCTCCTTCGTCTCGTTTCGCTCTCTTTCACCCTGCATCGTCTGGTTTCGCTCTCTTTCACCCTCCTTCGTCTCGTTTCGCTCTCGTTCACCCTCCACCCTCTCGTTTCGCTCTCTTTCACCCTCCTTCGTCTCGTTTCGCTCTCTTCACTTTTCTTTGTCTCGTTTCGCTCTCTTTCACCCTCCTTCGTCTCGTTTCGCTCTCTTTGACCCTCCTTCGTCTCGTTTCGCTCTCTTTCACCCTCCTTTGTCCCGTTTCGCTCTCTTTCACCCTCCTTCCTCTATTTTTCGCTCTCTTTCACCCTCCATCGTCTTGTTTCGCTCTCTTTCACCCTCCTTCGTCTCGTTTCGCTCTCTTTGACCCTCATTCGTCTCGTTTAGCTCTCTTTCATCCTCCTTCGTCTCGTTTCGCTCTGTTTCACACTCCTTCGTCTCATTTCGCTCTCTTTCACCCTCCTTTGTCTCGTTTCGCTCTCTTTCACCATCCTTCCGATCGTTTCGCTCTCTTTCACCCTCCTACGTCTCGTTTCGCTCTCTTTCTCCCTCCTTTGTCTCGTTTCGCTCTCTTTCACCCTCCTTCCTCTTGTTTCGCTCGTTTCATCCTCCATCGTCTTGTTTCGCTCTCTTTCACCCTCCTTCGTCTCGTTTCGCTCTCTTTCACCCTCCACCGTCTCGTGTTGCTCTCTTTTACCCTCTTTCGTCTCGTTTCGCTCTCTTTGACCCTCCTTCGTCTCGTTTAGCTCTCTTTCATCCTCCTTCGTCTCGTTTCGCTCTGTTTCACACTCCTTCGTCTCGTTTTGCTCTCTTTCACCCTCCTTCATCTCGTTTCGCTCCCTTTCACCCTCCTTTGTCTCGCTTCTCTCTCTTTCACCATCCTTCATTTTGTTTCGCTCTCTTCCACGCTTCTTCATCTCGTTTCACTCTCTTTCACCCTCCTTCGTCTCGTTTCGCTCTCTATCACCCTCCTTCTTCTCGTTTCGCTCGCTTTCACCCTCCTTCGTGTCGTTCCGCTCTCTTTTACCCTCCTTCGTCTCGTTTTGCTCTCTTTCACCCTCCTTCGTCTCGTTTTGCTCTCTTTTAAACTCTTTCATCTCGTTTCGCTCTCTTTTACCCTCCTTCATCTCGTTTCGCTTTCTTTCATGCTGCATCGTCTCGCTTCACCCTCTTTCACCCTCCTTCGTCTCGTTTTGCTCTCTTTCACCCATCTTTCGTCTTGTTTCGATCTGTTCCACCCGCCTTCATCTCATTTCGCTCTCTTCCACCCTCCTTCATCTCGTTTCGCTCTCTTTCACCCTCCTTCGTCTCGTTTCGCTCTCTTTCACCCTCCTTCTTCTCGTTTCGCTCTCTTTCACCCTCCTTCGTGTCGTTCCGCTCTCTTTCACCCTCCTTCGTCTCCTTTTCGCTCTCTTTCACCCTCTTTCATCTCGTTTCGCTCTCTTTTAAACTCTTTCATCTCGTTTCGCTCTCTTTTACCCTCCATCATCTCGTTTCGCTCTCTTTCATGCTCCTTCGTCTCGCTTCGCCCTCTTTCACACTCCTTCGTCTCGTTTTGCTGTTTTTCACCCTTCTTTCGTCTTGTTTCGCTCTGTTCCACCCGCCTTCATCTCGTTTCGCACTCTTTCACCCTCCTTCGTCTCGTTTCGCTCTCTTTCACCCTCCTTCTTCTCGTTTCGCTCTCTTTCACCCTCCTTCATCTCGTTTCGCTCCGTTTCACACTTCTTTGTCTCATTTCGCTCTCTTTCACTTTCCTTCAACTCGTTTCGCTCTCTTTCACCTTCCTTCGTCTCTTTTCTCTCTCTTTCACCCACCTTCGTCTCGTTTCACTCTCTTCCACCCTCCTTCATCTCGTTTCGCTCTCTTTCACCCTCCTTCGTCTCGTTTCGCTCTCTTTCACCCTGCATCGTCTGGTTTCACTCTCTTTCACCCTCCTTCGTCTCGTTTCGCTCTCGTTCACCCTCCACCGTCACGTTTCGCTCTCTTTTACCGTCTTTCGTCTCGTTTCGCTCTCTTTCACCTTTCTTCGTCTCGTTTCGCTCTCTTTCACCCTCCTTCGTCTCGTTTCGCTCTCTTTGACCCTCCTTCGTCTCGTTTCGCTCTCTTTCACCCTCCTTCCTCTTTTTTTGCTCTCTTTCACCCTTCATCGTCTTGTTTCGCTCTCTTTCACCCTCCTTCGTCTCGTTTCGCTCTCTTTGACCCTCCTTCGTCTCGTTTAGCTCTCTTTCATCCTCCTTCGTCTCGTTTCGCTCTGTTTCACACTCCTTCGTCTCGTTTCGCTCTCTTTCACCCTCCTTTGTCTCGTTTCGCTCTCTTTCAACCTCCTTCATCTCGTTTCGATCTCTTTCACCCTCCTTCCTCTCGTTTCGTTCTCGTTCACCCTCCTTCGTCTCGTTTTGCTCTCTTTCACCCATCTTTCGTCTTGTTTCGATCTGTTCCACCCGCCTTCATCTCATTTCGCTCTCTTCCACCCTCCTTCATCTCGTTTCGCTCTCTTTCACCCTCCTTCGTCTCGTTTCGCTCTCTTTCACCCTCCTTCTTCTCGTTTCGCTCTCTTTCACCCTCCTTCGTGTCGTTCCGCTCTCTTTCACCCTCCTTCGTCTCCTTTTCGCTCTCTTTCACCCTCTTTCATCTCGTTTCGCTCTCTTTTAAACTCTTTCATCTCGTTTCGCTCTCTTTTACCCTCCATCATCTCGTTTCGCTCTCTTTCATGCTCCTTCGTCTCGCTTCGCCCTCTTTCACACTCCTTCGTCTCGTTTTGCTGTTTTTCACCCTTCTTTCGTCTTGTTTCGCTCTGTTCCACCCGCCTTCATCTCGTTTCGCACTCTTTCACCCTCCTTCGTCTCGTTTCGCTCTCTTTCACCCTCCTTCTTCTCGTTTCGCTCTCTTTCACCCTCCTTCATCTCGTTTCGCTCCGTTTCACACTTCTTTGTCTCATTTCGCTCTCTTTCACTTTCCTTCAACTCGTTTCGCTCTCTTTCACCTTCCTTCGTCTCTTTTCTCTCTCTTTCACCCACCTTCGTCTCGTTTCACTCTCTTCCACCCTCCTTCATCTCGTTTCGCTCTCTTTCACCCTCCTTCGTCTCGTTTCGCTCTCTTTCACCCTGCATCGTCTGGTTTCACTCTCTTTCACCCTCCTTCGTCTCGTTTCGCTCTCGTTCACCCTCCACCGTCACGTTTCGCTCTCTTTTACCGTCTTTCGTCTCGTTTCGCTCTCTTTCACCTTTCTTCGTCTCGTTTCGCTCTCTTTCACCCTCCTTCGTCTCGTTTCGCTCTCTTTGACCCTCCTTCGTCTCGTTTCGCTCTCTTTCACCCTCCTTCCTCTTTTTTTGCTCTCTTTCACCCTTCATCGTCTTGTTTCGCTCTCTTTCACCCTCCTTCGTCTCGTTTCGCTCTCTTTGACCCTCCTTCGTCTCGTTTAGCTCTCTTTCATCCTCCTTCGTCTCGTTTCGCTCTGTTTCACACTCCTTCGTCTCGTTTCGCTCTCTTTCACCCTCCTTTGTCTCGTTTCGCTCTCTTTCAACCTCCTTCATCTCGTTTCGATCTCTTTCACCCTCCTTCCTCTCGTTTCGTTCTCGTTCACCCTCCTTCGTCTCGTTCCGCTCTCTTTCACCCTCCTTCGACTCCTTTCGCTCTCTTTCACCCTCCTTCGTCTCGTTTCGCTCTCTTTCACCCTCCTTCTACTCGTTTCGTTCTCTTTCACCCTCCTTCATCTCGTTTCGATCTCTTTCACCCTCCTTCCTCTCGTTTCGCTCTCTTTCACCCTCCTTCGTCTCGTTTCGGTCTCCTTCACCCTCCTTCATCTCCTTTCGCTCTCTTTCACCCTCCTTCGTCTCGTTTCGCTCTCTTTCACCTTTCTTCGTCTCGTTTCGCTCTCTTTCACCCTCCTTCGTCTCGTTTCGCTCTCTTTCACCCTTCTTCGTCTCGTTTCGCTCTCTTTCACCCTCCTTCCTCTCGTTTCGCTCTCTTTCAACATCCATCGTCTTGTTTCGCTCTCTTTCCCTCTCCTTCGTCTCGTTTCGCTCTCTTTCACCCTCCACCGTCTCGTTTAGCTCTCTTTTACCCTCTTTCGTCTTGTTTCGTCTTCTTTCACCTTCCTCGTCTCGTATCGCTCTCTTTCAACCTCCTTCGTCTCGTTTCGGTCTCCTTCACCCTCCTTCGTCTCGTTCCACTCTCTTTCACCCTCCTTCGACTCCTTTCGCTCTCTTCCACCCTCCTTCGTCTCATTTCACTCTCTTTCACCCTTCTTCATCTCCTTTCGCTCTCTTTCACCCTCCAAGTCTAGTTTCACTCTCTTTCACCTTTCTTTGTCTCGTTTCGCTCTCTTTCACCCTTCCTCGTCTCATTTCGCTCTCTTTCACCCTCCTTCGTCTCGTTTCGCTCTCTTTCACCCTCCTTTGTCTCGTTTCGCTCTCTTTCACCCTGCTTCCTCTCGTTTCGCTCTCTTTCACCCTCCATCGTCTTGTTTCTCTCTCTTTCACCCTCCTTCCTCTCGTTTCGCTCTCTTTCACCATCCATCGTCTTGTTTCGCTCTCTTTCACTCTCCTTCTTCTCGTTTCGCTCTCTTTCACCCTCCACCGTCTCGTTTCGCTCTCTTTTACCCTCTTTCGTCTCGTTTCGCTCTCTTTCACCCTCCTTCGTCTCGTTTAGCTCTCTTTCACCCTCCTTCGTCTCGTTTCGCTTTCTTTCACCCTCCTTCTTCTCGTTTCGCTCTCTTTCACCCTCCTTTGTCTCGTTTCGCTCTCTTTCACCCTCCTTCCTCTCGATTCGCTCTCTTTCAACATCCATCGTCTTGTTTCACTCTCTTTCACTCTCCTTCGTCTCGTTTTGCTCTCTTTCACCCTTCTTTCGTCTTGTTTCGCTCTGTTCCACCCGCCTTCGTCTCGTTTCGCTCCCTTTCACCCTCCTTTGTCTCATTTCGCTCTCTTTCACCTTCCTTCGTCTCGTTTCTCTCTCTTTCACCCTTCTTCATCTCGTTTCGCTCTCTTTCACCCTCCTTCGTCTCATGTCGGTCTCTTTCACCCTCCTTCATCTCGTTCCACTCTCTTTCACCCTCCTTCATCTCCTTTCGCTCTCTTTCACCCTCCTTCGACTCGTTTCGCTCTCTTTCACCTTTCTTCGTCTCGTTTCGCTCTCTTTCACCCTCCTGCGTCTCGTTTCCCTCTCTTTCACCCTCCTTCGTCTCGTTTCGCTCTCTTTCACCCTCCTTTGTCTCGTTTTGCTCTCTTTCACCCTCCTTCGTCTCGTTTTGCTCTCTTTCACCCTCCTTCATCTTGTTTCGCTCTGTTGCACCCGCCTTCGTCTCGTTTCACTCTCTTTCACCCTCCTTGTCTCGTTTCGCTCTCTTTCACCCTCCTTCCTCTATTTTTCGCTCTCTTTCACCCTCCATCGTCTTGTTTCGCTCTCTTTCACCCTCCTTCGTCTCGTTTCGCTCTCTTTGACCCTCATTCGTCTCGTTTAGCTCTCTTTCATCCTCCTTCGTCTCGTTTCACTCTGTTTCACACTCCTTCGTCTCATTTCGCTCTCTTTCACCCTCCTTTGTCTCGTTTCGCTCTCTTTCACCATCCTTCCGATCGTTTCGCTCTCTTTCACCCTCCTACGTCTCGTTTCGCTCTCTTTCTCCCTCCTTTGTCTCGTTTCGCTCTCTTTCACCCTCCTTCCTCTTGTTTCGCTCGTTTCATCCTCCATCGTCTTGTTTCGCTCTCTTTCACCCTCCTTCGTCTCGTTTCGCTCTCTTTCACCCTCCACCGTCTCGTGTTGCTCTCTTTTACCCTCTTTCGTCTCGTTTCGCTCTCTTTGACCCTCCTTCGTCTCGTTTAGCTCTCTTTCATCCTCCTTCGTCTCGTTTCGCTCTGTTTCACACTCCTTCGTCTCGTTTTGCTCTCTTTCACCCTCCTTCATCTCGTTTCGCTCCCTTTCACCCTCCTTTGTCTCGCTTCTCTCTCTTTCACCATCCTTCATTTTGTTTCGCTCTCTTCCACGCTTCTTCATCTCGTTTCACTCTCTTTCACCCTCCTTCGTCTCGTTTCGCTCTCTATCACCCTCCTTCTTCTCGTTTCGCTCGCTTTCACCCTCCTTCGTGTCGTTCCGCTCTCTTTTACCCTCCTTCGTCTCGTTTTGCTCTCTTTCACCCTCCTTCGTCTCGTTTTGCTCTCTTTTAAACTCTTTCATCTCGTTTCGCTCTCTTTTACCCTCCTTCATCTCGTTTCGCTTTCTTTCATGCTGCATCGTCTCGCTTCACCCTCTTTCACCCTCCTTCGTCTCGTTTTGCTCTCTTTCACCCATCTTTCGTCTTGTTTCGATCTGTTCCACCCGCCTTCGTCTCATTTCGCTCTCTTCCACCCTCCTTCATCTCGTTTCGCTCTCTTTCACCCTCCTTCGTCTCGTTTCGCTCTCTTTCACCCTCCTTCTTCTCGTTTCGCTCTCTTTCACCCTCCTTCGTGTCGTTCCGCTCTCTTTCACCCTCCTTCGTCTCCTTTTCGCTCTCTTTCACCCTCTTTCATCTCGTTTTGCTCTCTTTTAAACTCTTTCATCTCGTTTCGCTCTCTTTTACCCTCCATCATCTCGTTTCGCTCTCTTTCATGCTCCTTCGTCTCGCTTCGCCCTCTTTCACACTCCTTCGTCTCGTTTTGCTGTTTTTCACCCTTCTTTCGTCTTGTTTCGCTCTGTTCCACCCGCCTTCATCTCGTTTCGCACTCTTTCACCCTCCTTCGTCTCGTTTCGCTCTCTTTCACCCTCCTTCTTCTCGTTTCGCTCTCTTTCACCCTCCTTCATCTCGTTTCGCTCCGTTTCACACTTCTTTGTCTCATTTCGCTCTCTTTCACTTTCCTTCAACTCGTTTCGCTCTCTTTCACCTTCCTTCGTCTCTTTTCTCTCTCTTTCACCCACCTTCGTCTCGTTTCACTCTCTTCCACCCTCCTTCATCTCGATTCGCTCTCTTTCACCCTCCTTCGTCTCGTTTCGCTCTCTTTCACCCTGCATCGTCTGGTTTCACTCTCTTTCACCCTCCTTCGTCTCGTTTCGCTCTCGTTCACCCTCCACCGTCACGTTTCGCTCTCTTTTACCGTCTTTCGTCTCGTTTCGCTCTCTTTCACCTTTCTTCGTCTCGTTTCGCTCTCTTTCACCCTCCTTCGTCTCGTTTCGCTCTCTTTGACCCTCCTTCGTCTCGTTTCGCTCTCTTTCACCCTCCTTCCTCTTTTTTTGCTCTCTTTCACCCTTCATCGTCTTGTTTCGCTCTCTTTCACCCTCCTTCGTCTCGTTTCGCTCTCTTTGACCCTACTTCGTCTCGTTTAGCTCTCTTTCATCCTCCTTCGTCTCGTTTCGCTCTGTTTCACACTCCTTCGTCTCGTTTCGCTCTCTTTCACCCTCCTTTGTCTCGTTTCGCTCTCTTTCAACCTCCTTCATCTCGTTTCGATCTCTTTCACCCTCCTTCCTCTCGTTTCGTTCTCGTTCACCCTCCTTCGTCTCGTTCCGCTCTCTTTCACTCTCCTTCGACTCCTTTCGCTCTCTTTCACCCTCCTTCGTCTCGTTTCGCTCTCTTTCACCCTCCTTCTACTCGTTTCGTTCTCTTTCACCCTCCTTCATCTCGTTTCGATCTCTTTCACCCTCCTTCCTCTCGTTTCGCTCTCTTTCACCCTCCTTCGTCTCGTTTCGGTCTCCTTCACCCTCCTTCATCTCCTTTCGCTCTCTTTCACCCTCCTTCGTCTCGTTTCGCTCTCTTTCACCTTTCTTCGTCTCGTTTCGCTCTCTTTCACCCTCCTTCGTCTCGTTTCGCTCTCTTTCACCCTTCTTCGTCTCGTTTCGCTCTCTTTCACCCTCCTTCCTCTCGTTTCGCTCTCTTTCAACATCCATCGTCTTGTTTCGCTCTCTTTCCCTCTCCTTCGTCTCGTTTCGCTCTCTTTCACCCTCCACCGTCTCGTTTAGCTCTCTTTTACCCTCTTTCGTCTTGTTTCGTCTTCTTTCACCTTCCTCGTCTCGTATCGCTCTCTTTCAACCTCCTTCGTCTCGTTTCGGTCTCCTTCACCCTCCTTCGTCTCGTTCCACTCTCTTTCACCCTCCTTCGACTCCTTTCGCTCTCTTCCACCCTCCTTCGTCTCATTTCACTCTCTTTCACCCTTCTTCATCTCCTTTCTCTCTCTTTCACCCTCCAAGTCTAGTTTCACTCTCTTTCACCTTTCTTTGTCTCGTTTCGCTCTCTTTCACCCTTCCTCGTCTCATTTCGCTCTCTTTCACCCTCCTTCGTCTCGTTTCGCTCTCTTTCACCCTCCTTTGTCTCGTTTCGCTCTCTTTCACCCTGCTTCCTCTCGTTTCGCTCTCTTTCACCCTCCATCGTCTTGTTTCTCTCTCTTTCACCCTCCTTCCTCTCGTTTCGCTCTCTTTCACCATCCATCGTCTTGTTTCGCTCTCTTTCACTCTCCTTCTTCTCGTTTCGCTCTCTTTCACCCTCCACCGTCTCGTTTCGCTCTCTTTTACCCTCTTTCGTCTCGTTTCGCTCTCTTTGACCCTCCTTCGTCTCGTTTAGCTCTCTTTCACCCTCCTTCGTCTCGTTTCGCTTTCTTTCACCCTCCTTCTTCTCGTTTCGCTCTCTTTCACCCTCCTTTGTCTCGTTTCGCTCTCTTTCACCCTCCTTCCTCTCGATTCGCTCTCTTTCAACATCCATCGTCTTGTTTCACTCTCTTTCACTCTCCTTCGTCTCGTTTTGCTCTCTTTCACCCTTCTTTCGTCTTGTTTCGCTCTGTTCCACCCGCCTTCGTCTCGTTTCGCTCCCTTTCACCCTCCTTTGTCTCATTTCGCTCTCTTTCACCTAACTTCGTCTCGTTTCTCTCTCTTTCACCCTTCTTCATCTCGTTTCGCTCTCTTTCACCCTCCTTCGTCTCATGTCGGTCTCTTTCACCCTCCTTCATCTCGTTCCACTCTCTTTCACCCTCCTTCATCTCCTTTCGCTCTCTTTCACCCTCCTTCGACTCGTTTCGCTCTCTTTCACCTTTCTTCGTCTCGTTTCGCTCTCTTTCACCCTCCTTCGTCTCGTTTCCCTCTCTTTCACCCTCCTTCGTCTCGTTTCGCTCTCTTTCACCCTCCTTTGTCTCGTTTTGCTCTCTTTCACCCTCCTTCGTCTCGTTTTGCTCTCTTTCACCCTCCTTCATCTTGTTTCGCTCTGTTGCACCCGCCTTCGTCTCGTTTCACTCTCTTTCACCCTCCTTGTCTCGTTTCGCTCTCTTTCACCCTCCTTCATCTCGTTTCACTCTCTTTCACCCTCCTTCATCTCGTTTCGCTCCGTTTCACCCTCCTTTGTCTCGTTTTGCTCTCTTTCACTTTCCTTCATCTCGTTTCGCTCTCTTTCACCTTCCTTCGTCTCGTTTCTCTCTCTTTCACCCTCCTTCGTCTCGTTTCGCTCTCTTCCACCCTCCTTCATCTCGTTTCGCTCTCTTTCACCCTCCTTCGTCTCGTTTCGCTCTCTTTCACCCTGCATCGTCTGGTTTCGCTCTCTTTCACCCTCCTTCGTCTCGTTTCGCTCTCGTTCACCCTCCACCCTCTCGTTTCGCTCTCTTTCACCCTCCTTCGTCTCGTTTCGCTCTCTTTCACCTTTCTTTGTCTCGTTTCGCTCTCTTTCACCCTCCTTCGTCTCGTTTCGCTCTCTTTGACCCTCCTTCGTCTCGTTTCGCTCTCTTTCACCCTCCTTTGTCCCGTTTCGCTCTCTTTCACCCTCCTTCCTCTATTTTTCGCTCTCTTTCACCCTCCATCGTCTTGTTTCGCTCTCTTTCACCCTTCTTCGTCTCGTTTCGCTCTCTTTGACCCTCATTCGTCTCGTTTAGCTCTCTTTCATCCTCCTTCGTCTCGTTTCGCTCTGTTTCACACTCCTTCGTCTCGTTTCGCTCTCTTTCACCCTCCTTTGTCTCGTTTCGCTCTCTTTCACCATCCTTCCTCTCGTTTTGCTCTCTTTCACCCTCCTACGTCTTGTTTCGCTCTCTTTCTCCCTCCTTTGTCTCGTTTCGCTCTCTTTCACCCTCCTTCCTCTTGTTTCGCTCGTTTCATCCTCCATCGTCTTGTTTCGCTCTCTTTCACCCTCCTTCGTCTCGTTTCGCTCTCTTTCACCCTCCACCGTCTCGTGTTGCTCTCTTTTACCCTCTTTCGTCTCGTTTCGCTCTCTTTGACCCTCCTTCGTCTCGTTTAGCTCTCTTTCATCCTCCTTCGTCTCGTTTCGCTCTGTTTCACACTCCTTCGTCTCGTTTTGCTCTCTTTCACCCTCCTTCATCTCGTTTCGCTCCCTTTCACCCTCCTTTGTCTCGCTTCTCTCTCTTTCACCATCCTTCATTTCGTTTCGCTCTCTTCCACCCTCCTTCATCTCGTTTCGCTCTCTTTCACCCTCCTTCGTCTCGTTTCGCTCTCTATCACCCTCCTTCTTCTCGTTTCGCTCTCTTTCACCCTCCTTCGTGTCGTTCCGCTCTCTTTCAACCTCCTTCGTCTCGTTTCGCTCTCTTTCACCCTCCTTCGTCTCGTTTTGCTCTCTTTTAAACTCTTTCATCTCGTTTCGCTCTCTTTTACCCTCCTTCATCTCGTTTCGCTTTCTTTCATGCTGCATCGTCTTGCTTCACCCTCTTTCACCCTCCTTCGTCTCGTTTTGCTCTCTTTCACCCATCTTTCGTCTTGTTTCGATCTGTTCCAACCGCCTTCGTCTCGTTTCGCCCTCTTTCACCCTACTTGTCTCGTTTCGCTGTCTTTCACCCTCCTTCATCTCGTTTCGCTCTCTTTCACCCTCCTTCGTCTCGTTTCGCTCCCTTTCACCCTCCTTTGTCTCGTTTCTCTCTCTTTCACCCTCCTTCATTTCGTTTCGCTCTCTTCCACCCTCCTTCATCTCGTTTCGCTCTCGTTCACCCTCCTTCGTCTCGTTTCGCTCTCTTTCACCCTCCTTCTTCTCGTTTCGCTCTCTTTCACCCTACTTCGTGTCGTTCCGCTCTCTTTCACCCTCCTTCGTCTCCTTTTCGCTCTCTTTCACCCTCCTTTATCTCGTTTCGCTCTCTTTTAAACTCTTTCATCTCGTTTCGCTCTCTTTTACCCTCCATCATCTCGTTTCGCTCTCTTTCATGCTCCTTCGTCTCGCTTCGCCCTCTTTCACACTCCTTCGTCTCGTTTTGCTCTTTTTCACCCTTCTTTCGTCTTGTTTCGCTCTGTTCCACCCGCCTTCATCTCGTTTCGCACTCTTTCACCCTCCTTCGTCTCGTTTCGCTCTCTTTCACCCTCCTTCTTCTCGTTTCGCTCTCTTTCACCCTCCTTCATCTCGTTTCGCTCCGTTTCACACTTCTTTGTCTCGTTTCGCTCTCTTTCACTTTCCTTCATCTCGTTTCGCTCTCTTTCACCTTCCTTCGTCTCTTTTCTCTCTCTTTCACCCACCTTCGTCTCGTTTCACTCTCTTCCACCCTCCTTCATCTCGTTTCGCTCTCTTTCACCCTCCTTCGTCTCGTTTCGCTCTCTTTCACCCTGCATCGTCTGGTTTCACTCTCTTTCACCCTCCTTCGTCTCGTTTCGCTCTCGTTCACCCTCCACCGTCTCGTTTCGCTCTCTTTTACCGTCTTTCGTCTCGTTTCGCTCTCTTTCACCTTTCTTCGTCTCGTTTCGCTCTCTTTCACCCTCCTTCGTCTCATTTCGCTCTCTTTGACCCTCCTTCGTCTCGTTTCGCTCTCTTTCACCCTCCTTCCTCTTTTTTCGCTCTCTTTCACCCTCCATCGTCTTGTTTCGCTCTCTTTCACCCTCCTTCGTCTCGTTTCGCTCTCTTTGACCCTCCTTCGTCTCGTTTAGCTCTCTTTCATCCTCCTTCGTCTCGTTTCGCTCTGTTTCACACTCCTTCGTCTCGTTTCGCTCTCTTTCACCCTCCTTTGTCTCGTTTTGCTCTCTTTCACCCTCCTTCCTCTCGGTTCACTCTCTTTCACCCTCCGCCGTCTCGTGTTGCTCTCTTTTACCCTCTTTTGTCTCGTTTCGCTCTCTTTGACCCTCCTTCGTCTCGTTTAGCTCTCTTTCATCCTCCTTCGTCTCGTTTCGCTCTGTTTCACACTCCTTCGTCTTGTTTTGCTCTCTTTCGCCCTCCTTCGTCTCGCTTCGCTCTCTTTCACCCTCCTTCGTCTTGTTTTGCTCTGTTGCACCCGCCTTCGTCTCGTTTCGCCCTCTTTCACCCTCCTTGTCTCGTTTCGCTGTCTTTCACCCTCCATCTCGTTTCGCTCTCTTTCACCCTCCTTCCTATTTTTTCGCTCTATTTCGCCCTCCATCGTCTTGTTTCGCTCTCTTTCACCCTCCTTCGTCTCGTTTCGCTCTCTTTCACCTTTCTTCGTCTCGTTTCGCTCTCTTTCACCCTCCTTCGTCTCGTTTCGCTCTCTTTCACCCTCCTTCGTCTCGTTTCGCTCTCTTTCACCCTCCTTCCTCTCGTTTCGCTCTCTTTCAACATCCATCGTCTTGTTTCGCTCTCTTTCACCTTCCTTCGTCTCGTTTCTCTCTCTTTCACCCTCCTTCGTTTCGATTCACTCTCTTCCACCCTCCTTCATCTCGGTTCGCTCTCTTTCACCCTCCTTTATCTCGTTTCGCTCTCTTTCACCCTCCTTCGTCCCGTTTCGCTCTCTTTCACCCTCCTTCTTCTCGTTTCGCTCTCTTTCACCCTCCTTCGTGTCGTTCCGCTCTCTTTCACCCTCCTTCGTCTCGTTTCGCTCTCTTTCACCCTCCTTCGTCTCGTTTCGCTCTCTTTTAAACTCTTTCATCTCGTTTCGCTCTCTTTTACCCTCCTTCATCTCGTTTCGCTCTCTTTCATGCTCCTTCGTCTCGCTTCGCCCTCTTCCACCCTCCTTCGTCTCGTTTTGTTCTCTTTCACCCTTCTTTCATCTTGTTTCGCTCTGTTCCACCAGCCTTCATCTCGTTTTGCACTCTTTCACCCTCCTTCGTCTCGTTTCGCTCTCTTTCATCCTCCTTCATCTCGTTTCGCTCTCTTTCATCCTCCTTCATCTCGTTTCGCTCCGTTTCACCCTCCTTTGTCTCGTTTCGCTCTCTTTCACCCTCCTTTGTCCCGTTTCGCTCTCTTTCACCCTCCTTCCTCTATTTTTCGCTCTCTTTCACCCTCCATCGTCTTGTTTCGCTCTCTTTCACCCTTCTTCGTCTCGTTTCGCTCTCTTTGACCCTCATTCGTCTCGTTTAGCTCTCTTTCATCCTCCTTCGTCTCGTTTCGCTCTGTTTCACACTCCTTCGTCTCGTTTCGCTCTCTTTCACCCTCCTTTGTCTCGTTTCGCTCTCTTTCACCATCCTTCCTCTCGTTTCGCTCTCTTTCACCCTCCTACGTCTCGTTTCGCTCTCTTTCTCCCTCCTTTGTCTCGTTTCGCTCTCTTTCACCCTCCTTCCTCTTGTTTCGCTCGTTTCATCCTCCATCGTCTTGTTTCGCTCTCTTTCACCCTCCTTCGTCTCGTTTCGCTCTCTTTCACCCTCCACCGTCTCGTGTTGCTCTCTTTTACCCTCTTTCGTCTCGTTTCGCTCTCTTTGACCCTCCTTCATCTCGTTTAGCTCTCTTTCATCCTCCTTCGTCTCGTTTCGCTCTGTTTCACACTCCTTCGTCTCGTTTTGCTCTCTTTCACCCTCCTTCATCTCGTTTCGCTCCCTTTCACCCTCCTTTGTCTCGCTTCTCTCTCTTTCACCATCCTTCATTTCGTTTCGCTCTCTTCCACCCTCCTTCATCTCGTTTCGCTCTCTTTCACCCTCCTTCGTCTCGTTTCGCTCTCTATCACCCTCCTTCTTCTCGTTTCGCTCTCTTTCACCCTCCTTCGTGTCGTTCCGCTCTCTTTCACCCTCCTTCGTCTCGTTTCGCTCTCTTTCACCCTCCTTCGTCTCGTTTTGCTCTCTTTTAAACTCTTTCATCTCGTTTCGCTCTCTTTTACCCTCCTTCATCTCGTTTTGCTTTCTTTCATGCTGCATCGTCTCGCTTCACCCTCTTTCACCCTCCTTCGTCTCGTTTTGCTCTCTTTCACCCATCTTTCGTCTTGTTTCGATCTGTTCCACCCGCCTTCGTCTCGTTTCGCCCTCTTTCACCCTCCTTGTCTCGTTTCGCTGTCTTTCACCCTCCTTCATCTCGTTTCGCTCTCTTTCACTCTCCTTCGTCTCGTTTCGCTCCCTTTCACCCTCCTTTGTCTCGTTTCTCTCTCTTTCACCCTCCTTCATTTCGTTTCGCTCTCTTCCACCCTCCTTCATCTCGTTTCGCTCTCTTTCACCCTCCTTCGTCTCGTTTCGCTCTCTTTCACCCTCCTTCTTCTCGTTTCGCTCTCTTTCACCCTCCTTCGTGTCGTTCCGCTCTCTTTCACCCTCCTTCGTCTCCTTTTCGCTCTCTTTCACCCTCCTTCATCTCGTTTCGCTCTCTTTTAAACTCTTTCATCTCGTTTCGCTCTCTTTTACCCTCCATCATCTCGTTTCGCTCTCTTTCATGCTCCATCGTCTCGCTTCGCCCTCTTTCACACTCCTTCGTCTCGTTTTGCTCTTTTTCACCCTTCTTTCGTCTTGTTTCGCTCTGTTCCACCCGCCTTCATCTCGTTTCGCACTCTTTCACTCTCCTTCGTCTCGTTTCGCTCTCTTTCACCCTCCTTCTTCTCGTTTCGCTCTCTTTCACCCTCCTTCATCTCGTTTCGCTCCGTTTCACACTTCTTTGTCTCGTTTCGCTCTCTTTCACTTTCCTTCATCTCGTTTCGCTCTCTTTCACCTTCCTTCGTCTCTTTTCTCTCTCTTTCACCCACCTTCGTCTCGTTTCACTCTCTTCCACCCTCCTTCATCTCGTTTCGCTCTCTTTCACCCTCCTTCGTCTCGTTTCGCTCTCTTTCTCCCTGCATCGTCTGGTTTCACTCTCTTTCACCCTCCTTCGTCTCGTTTCGCTCTCGTTCACCCTCCACCATCTCGTTTCGCTCTCTTTTACCGTCTTTCGTCTCGTTTCGCTCTCTTTCACCTTTCTTCGTCTCGTTTCGCTCTCTTTCACCCTCCTTCGTCTCGTTTCGCTCTCTTTGACCCTCCTTCGTCTCGTTTCGCTCTCTTTCACCCTCCTTCCTCTTTTTTCGCTCTCTTTCACCCTCCATCGTCTTGTTTCGCTCTCTTTCACCCTCCTTCGTCTCGTTTCGCTCTCTTTGACCCTCCTTCGTCTCGTTTAGCTCCCTTTCATCCTCCTTCGTCTCGTTTCACTCTGTTTCACACTCCTTCGTCTCGTTTCGCTCTCTTTCACCCTCCTTTGTCTCGTTTTGCTCTCTTTCACCCTCCTTCCTCTCGGTTCACTCTCTTTCACCCTCCTTCGTCTCGTTTCGCTCTCTTTCACCCTCCTTTGTCTCGTTTCGCTCTCTTTCACCCTCCTTCCTCTTGTTTCGCCCTCTTTCATCCTCCATCGTCTTGTTTCGCTCTCTTTCACCCTCCTTCGTCTCGTTTCGCTCTCTTTCACCCTCCACCGTCTCGTGTTGCTCTCTTTTACCCTCTTTTGTCTCGTTTCGCTCTCTTTGACCCTCCTTCGTCTCGTTTAGCTCTCTTTCATCCTCCTTCGTCTCGTTTCGCTCTGTTTCACACTCCTTCGTCTTGTTTTGCTCTCTTTCGCCCTCCTTCGTCTCGTTTCGCTCTCTTTCACCCTCCTTCGTCTTGTTTCGCTCTGTTGCACCCGCCTTCGTCTCGTTTCGCCCTCTTTCACCCTCCTTGTCTCGTTTCGCTGTCTTTCACCCTCCATCTCGTTTCGCTCTCTTTCACCCTCCTTCCTATTTTTTCGCTCTATTTCACCCTCCATCGTCTTGTTTCGCTCTCTTTCACCCTCCTTCGTCTCGTTTCGCTCTCTTTCACCTTTCTTCGTCTCGTTTCGCTCTCTTTCACCCTCCTTCGTCTCGTTTCGCTCCCTTTCACCCTCCTTCGTCTCGTTTCGCTCTCTTTCACCCTCCTTCCTCTCGTTTCGCTCTCTTTCAACATCCATCGTCTTGTTTCGCTCTCTTTCACCTTCCTTCGTCTCGTTTCTCTCTCTTTCACCCTCCTTCGTTTCGATTCACTCTCTTCCACCCTCCTTCATCTCGGTTCGCTCTCTTTCACCCTCCTTCGTCTCGTTTCGCTCTCTTTCACCCTCCTTCGTCCCGTTTCGCTCTCTTTCACCCTCCTTCTTCTCGTTTCGCTCTCTTTCACCCTCCTTCGTGTCGTTCCGCTCTCTTTCACCCTCCTTCGTCTCGTTTCGCTCTCTTTCACCCTCCTTCGTCTCGTTTCGCTCTCTTTTAAACTCTTTCATCTCGTTTCGCTCTCTTTTACCCTCCTTCATCTCGTTTCGCTCTCTTTCATGCTCCTTCGTCTCGCTTCGCCCTCTTCCACCCTCCTTCGTCTCGTTTCGCTCTCTTTTAAACTCTTTCATCTCGTTTCGCTCTCTTTCACCCTCCTTCATCCCGTTTCGCTCTCTTTCACCCTCCTTCTTCTCGTTTCGCTCTCTTTCACCCTCCTTCGTGTCGTTCCGCTCTCTTTCACCCTCCTTCGTCTCGTTTCGCTCTCTTTCACCCTCCTTCGTCTCGTTTCGCTCTCTTTTAAACTCTTTCATCTCGTTTCGCTCTCTTTTACCCTCCTTCATCTCGTTTCGCTCTCTTTCATGCTCCTTCGTCTCGCTTCGCCCTCTTCCACCCTCCTTCGTCTCGTTTCGCTCTCTTTCACCCTCCTTCGTCTCGTTTCGCTCTCTTTTAAACTCTTTCATCTCGTTTCGCTCTCTTTTACCCTCCTTCATCTCGTTTCGCTCTCTTTCATGCTCCTTCGTCTCGCTTCGCCCTCTTCCACCCTCCTTCGTCTCGTTTTGCACTCTTTCACCCTCCTTCGTCTCGTTTCGCTCTCTTTCATCCTCCTTCATCTCGTTTCGCTCTCTTTCATCCTCCTTCATCTCGTTTCGCTCCGTTTCACCCTCCTTTGTCTCGTTTCGCTCTCTTTCACCTTCCTTCGTCTCGTTTCGCTCTCTTTCACCTTCCTTCGTCTCGTTTCTCTCCCTTTCACCCTCCTTCGTCTCGTTTCGCTCTCTTTCACCTTCCTTCGTCTCGTTTCGCTCTCTTTCACCTTCCTTCGTCTCGTTTCATCTTTCTTTCACCCTCCTTCGTCTCGTTTCTTTCTCTTCCACCCTCCTTCATCTCGTTTCGCTCTCTTTCACCCTCCTTCGTCTCGTTTCGCTCTCTTTCAGCCTGCATCGTCTGGTTTCGCTCTTTTTCACCCTCCTTTGTCTCGTTTCGCTCTCGTTCACCCTCCACCATCTCGTTTCGCTCTCTTTTACCCTCTTTCGTCTCGTTTCGCTCTCTTTGACCCTCCTTCATCTCGTTTCGCTCTCTTTGACCCTCCTTCGTCTCGTTTAGCTCTCTTTCACCCTCCTTCGTCTCATTTCGCTTTCTTTCACCCTCCTTCTTCTCGTTTCGCTTTCTTTCACCCTCCTTCTTCTCGTTTCGCTCTCTTTCACCCTCCTTTGTCTCGTTTCGCTCTCTTTCACCCTCCTTCCTCTCGATTCGCTCTCTTTCAACATCCATCGTCTTGTTTCACTCTCTTTCACTCTCCTTCGTCTCGTTTTGCTCTCTTTCACCCTTCTTTCGTCTTGTTTCGCTCTGTTCCACCCGCCTTCGTCTCGTTTCGCTCCCTTTCACCCTCCTTTGTCTCATTTCGCTCTCTTTCACCTTCCTTCGTCTCGTTTCTCTCTCTTTCACCCTTCTTCATCTCGTTTCGCTCTCTTTCACCCTCCTTCGTCTCATGTCGGTCTCTTTCACCCTCCTTCATCTCGTTCCACTCTCTTTCACCCTCCTTCATCTCCTTTCGCTCTCTTTCACCCTCCTTCGACTCGTTTCGCTCTCTTTCACCTTTCTTCGTCTCGTTTCGCTCTCTTTCACCCTCCTTCGTCTCGTTTCCCTCTCTTTCACCCTCCTTCGTCTCGTTTCGCTCTCTTTCACCCTCCTTTGTCTCGTTTCGCTCTCTTTCACCCTCCTTCCTCTTGTTTCGCTCTCTTTCATCCTCCATCGTCTTGTTTCGCTCTCTTTCACCCTCCTTCGTCTCGTTTTGCTCTCTTTCACCCTCCACCATCTCGTGTTTCTCTCTTTTACCCTCTTTCGTCTCCTTTCGCTCTCTTTGACCCTCCTTCGTCTCGTTTAGCTCTCTTTCATCCTCCTTCGTCTCGTTTCGCTCTGTTTCACACTCCTTCGTCTCGTTTTGCTCTCTTTCACCCTCCTTTGTCTCGTTTTGCTCTCTTTCACCCTCCTTCATCTTGTTTCGCTCTGTTGCACCCGCCTTCGTCTCGTTTCACTCTCTTTCACCCTCCTTGTCTCGTTTCGCTCTCTTTCACCCTCCTTCATCTCGTTTCACTCTCTTTCACCCTCCTTCATCTCGTTTCGCTCCGTTTCACCCTCCTTTGTCTCGTTTTGCTCTCTTTCACTTTCCTTCATCTCGTTTCGCTCTCTTTCACCTTCCTTCGTCTCGTTTCTCTCTCTTTCAACCTCCTTCGTCTCGTTTCGCTCTCTTTCACCCTCCTTCCTATTTTTTCGCTCTATTTCACCCTCCATCGTCTTGTTTCGCTCTCTTTCACCCTCCTTCGTCTCGTTTCGCTCTCTTTCACCTTTCTTCGTCTCGTTTCGCTCTCTTTCACCCTCCTTCGTCTCGTTTCGCTCTCTTTCACCCTCCTTCGTCTCGTTTCGCTCTCTTTCACCCTCCTTCCTCTCGTTTCGCTCTCTTTCAACATCCATCGTCTTGTTTCGCTCTCTTTCACCTTCCTTCGTCTCGTTTCTCTCTCTTTCACCCTTCTTCGTTTCGATTCACTCTCTTCCACCCTCCTTCATCTCGGTTCGCTCTCTTTCACCCTCCTTCGTCTCGTTTCGCTCTCTTTCACCCTCCTTCGTCCCGTTTCGCTCTCTTTCACCCTCCTTCTTCTCGTTTCGCTCTCTTTCACCCTCCTTCGTGTCGTTCCGCTCTCTTTCACCCTCCTTCGTCTCGTTTCGCTCTCTTTCACCCTCCTTCGTCTCGTTTCGCTCTCTTTTATACTCTTTCATCTCGTTTCGCTCTCTTTTACCCTCCTTCATCTCGTTTCGCTCTCTTTCATGCTCCTTCGTCTCGCTTCGCCCTCTTCCACCCTCCTTCGTCTCGTTTTGCTCTCTTTCACCCTTCTTTCATCTTGTTTCGCTCTGTTCCACCAGCCTTCATCTCGTTTTGCACTCTTTCACCCTCCTTCGTCTCGTTTCGCTCTCTTTCACCCTCCTTTGTCTCGTTTCGCTCTCTTTCACCTTCCTTCTTCTCGTTCCGCTCTCTTTCACCTTCCTTCGTCTCGTTTCTCTCCCTTTCACCCTCCTTCGTCTCGTTTCGCTCTCTTTCACCTTCCTTCGTCTCGTTTCGCTCTCTTTCACCTTCCTTCGTCTCGTTTCATCTTTCTTTCACCCTCCTTCGTCTCGTTTCGCTCTCTTCCACCCTCCTTCATCTCGTTTCGCTCTCTTTCACCCTCCTTCGTCTCGTTTCGCTCTCTTTCACCCTGCATCGTCTGGTTTCGCTCTTTTTCACCCTCCTTTGTCTCGTTTCGCTCTCGTTCACCCTCCACCATCTCGTTTCGCTCTCTTTTACCCTCTTTCGTCTCGTTTTGCTCTCTTTGACCCTCCTTCGTCTCGTTTCGCTCTCTTTGACCCTCCTTCGTCTCGTTTAGCTCTCTTTCACCCTCCTTCGTCTCATTTCGCTTTCTTTCACCCTCCTTCTTCTCGTTTCGCTTTCTTTCACCCTCCTTCTTCTCGTTTCGCTCTCTTTCACCCTCCTTTGTCTCGTTTCGCTCTCTTTCACCCTCCTTCCTCTCGATTCGCTCTCTTTCAACATCCATCGTATTGTTTCACTCTCTTTCACTCTCCTTCGTCTCGTTTTGCTCTCTTTCACCCTTCTTTCGTCTTGTTTCGCTCTGTTCCACCCGCCTTCGTCTCGTTTCGCTCCCTTTCACCCATCTTTGTCTCATTTCGCTCTCTTTCACCTTCCTTCGTCTCGTTTCTCTCTCTTTCACCCTTCTTCATCTCGTTTCGCTCTCTTTCACCCTCCTTCGTCTCATGTCGGTCTCTTTCACCCTCCTTCATCTCGTTCCACTCTCTTTCACCCTCCTTCATCTCCTTTCGCTCTCTTTCACCCTCCTTCGACTCGTTTCGCTCTCTTTCACCTTTCTTCGTCTCGTTTCGCTCTCTTTCACCCTCCTTCGTCTCGTTTTCCTCTCTTTCACCCTCCTTCGTCTCGTTTCGCTCTCTTTCACCCTCCTTTGTCTCGTTTCGCTCTCTTTCACCCTCCTTCCTCTTGTTTCGCTCTCTTTCATCCTCCATCGTCTTGTTTCGCTCTCTTTCACCCTCCTTCGTCTCGTTTTGCTCTCTTTCACCCTCCACCATCTCGTGTTGCTCTCTTTTACCCTCTTTCGTCTCCTTTCGCTCTCTTTGACCCTCCTTCGTCTCGTTTAGCTCTCTTTCATCCTCCTTCGTCTCGTTTCGCTCTGTTTCACACTCCTTCGTCTCGTTTTGCTCTCTTTCACCCTCCTTCGTCTCGTTTTGCTCTCTTTCACCCTCCTTCATCTTGTTTCGCTCTGTTGCACCCGCCTTCGTCTCGTTTCACTCTCTTTCACCCTCCTTGTCTCGTTTCGCTCTCTTTCACCCTCCTTCATCTCGTTTCACTCTCTTTCACCCTCCTTCATCTCGTTTCGCTCCGTTTCACCCTCCTTTGTCTCGTTTTGCTCTCTTTCACTTTCCTTCATCTCGTTTCGCTCTCTTTCACCTTCCTTCGTCTCGTTTCTCTCTCTTTCAACCTCCTTCGTCTCGTTTCGCTCTCTTCCACCCTCCTTCATCTCGTTTCGCTCTCTTTCACCCTCCTTCGTCTCGTTTCTCTCTTTCACCCTGCATCGTCTGGTTTCGCTCTCTTTCACCCTCCTTCGTCTCGTTTCGCTCTCGTTCACCCTCCACCCTCTCGTTTCGCTCTCTTTCACCCTCCTTCGTCTCGTTTCGCTCTCTTTCACCTTTCTTTGTCTCGTTTCGCTCTCTTTCACCCTCCTTCGTCTCGTTTCGCTCTCTTTGACCCTCCTTCGTCTCGTTTCGCTCTCTTTCACCCTCCTTTGTCCCGTTTCGCTCTCTTTCACCCTCCTTCCTCTATTTTTCGCTCTCTTTCACCCTCCATCGTCTTGTTTCGCTCTCTTTCACCCTTCTTCGTCTCGTTTCGCTCTCTTTGACCCTCATTCGTCTCGTTTAGCTCTCTTTCATCCTCCTTCGTCTCGTTTCGCTCTGTTTCACACTCCTTCGTCTTGTTTCGCTCTCTTTCACCCTCCTTTGTCTCGTTTCGCTCTCTTTCAGCATCCTTCCTCTCGTTTCGCTCTCTTTCACCCTCCTACGTCTCGTTTCGCTCTCTTTCTCCCTCCTTTGTCTCGTTTCGCTCTCTTTCACCCTCCTTCCTCTTGTTTCGCTCGTTTCATCCTCCATCGTCTTGTTTCGCTCTCTTTCACCCTCCTTCGTCTCGTTTCGCTCTCTTTCACCCTCCACCGTCTCGTGTTGCTCTCTTTTACCCTCTTTCGTCTCGTTTCGCTCTCTTTGACCCTCCTTCGTCTTGTTTAGCTCTCTTTCATCCTCCTTCGTCTCATTTCGCTCTGTTTCACACTCCTTCGTCTCGTTTTGCTCTCTTTCACCCTCCTTCATCTCGTTTCGCTCCCTTTCACCCTCCTTTGTCTCGCTTCTCTCTCTTTCACCATCCTTCATTTCGTTTCGCTCTCTTCCACCCTCCTTCATCTCGTTTCGCTCTCTTTCACCCTCCTTCGTCTCGTTTCGCTCTCTATCACCCTCCTTCTTCTCGTTTCGCTCTCTTTCACCCTCCTTCGTGTCGTTCCGCTCTCTTTCACTCTCCTTCGTCTCGTTTCGCTCTCTTTCACCCTCCTTCGTCTCGTTTTGCTCTCTTTTAAACTCTTTCATCTCGTTTCGCTCTCTTTTACCCTCCTTCATCTCGTTTCGCTTTCTTTCATGCTGCATCGTCTCGCTTCACCCTCTTTCACCCTCCTTCGTCTCGTTTTGCTCTCTTTCACCCATCTGTCGTCTTGTTTCGCTCTGTTCCACCCGCCTTCATCTCGTTTCGCACTCTTTCACCCTCCTTCATCTCGTTTCGCTGTCTTTCACCCTCCTTCTTCTCGTTTCGCTCTCTTTCACCCTCCTTCATCTCGTTTCGCTCCGTTTCACACTTCTTTGTCTCTTTTCTCTCTCTTTCACCCACCTTCGTCTCGTTTCACTCTCTTCCACCCTCCTTCATCTCGTTTCGCTCTCTTTCACCCTCCTTCGTCTCGTTTCACTCTCTTTCACCCTGCATCGTCTGGTTTCACTCTCTTTCACCCTCCTTCGTCTCGTTTCGCTCTCGTTCACCCTCCTTCTTCTCGTTTCGCTCTCTTTCACCCTCCTTCGTGTCGTTCCGCTCTCTTTCACCCTCCTTCGTCTCGTTTCGCTCTCTTTCACCCTCCTTCGTCTCGTTTTGCTCTCTTTTAAACTCTTTCATCTCGTTTCGCTCTCTTTTACCCTCCTTCATCTCGTTTCGCTTTCTTTCATGCTGCATCGTCTCGCTTCACCCTCTTTCACCCTCCTTCGTCTCGTTTTGCTCTCTTTCACCCATCTGTCGTCTTGTTTCGCTCTGTTCCACCCGCCTTCATCTCGTTTCGCACTCTTTCACCCTCCTTCATCTCGTTTCGCTGTCTTTCACCCTCCTTCTTCTCGTTTCGCTCTCTTTCACCCTCCTTCATCTCTTTTCGCTCCGTTTCACACTTCTTTGTCTCTTTTCTCTCTCTTTCACCCACCTTCGTCTCGTTTCACTCTCTTCCACCCTCCTTCATCTCGTTTCGCGCTCTTTCACCCTCCTTCGTCTCGTTTCACTCTCTTTCACCCTGCATCGTCTGGTTTCACTCTCTTTCACCCTCCTTCGTCTCGTTTCGCTCTCGTTCACCCTCCACCGTCTCGTTTCGCTCTCTTTTACCGTCTTTCGTCTCGTTTCGCTCTCTTTCACCTTTCTTCGTCTCGTTTCGCTCTCTTTCACCCTCCTTCGTCTCGTTTCGCTCTCTTTGACCCTCCTTCGTCTCGTTTCGCTCTCTTTCACCCTCCTTCCTCTTTTTTCGCTCTCTTTCACCCTCCATCGTCTTGTTTCGCTCTCTTTCACCCTCCTTCGTCTCGTTTCGCTCTCTTTGACCCTCCTTCGTCTCGTTTAGCTCTCTTTCATCCTCCTTCGTCTCGTTTCGCTCTGTTTCACACTCCTTCGTCTCGTTTCGCTCTCTTTCACCATCCTTTGTCTCGTTTTCCTCTCTTTCACCCTCCTTCCTCTCGGTTCACTCTCTTTCACCCTCCTTCGTCTCGTTTCGCTCTCTTTGACCCTCCTTTGTCTCGTTTCGCTCTCTTTCACCCTCCTTCCTCTTGTTTCGCCCTCTTTCATCCTCCATCGTCTTGTTTCGCTCTCTTTCACCCTCCTTCGTCTCGTTTCGCTCTCTTTCACCCTCCACCGTCTCGTGTTGCTCTCTTTTACCCTCTTTCGTCTCGTTTCGCTCTCTTTGACCCTCCTTCGTCTCGTTTAGCTCTCTTTCATCCTCCTTCGTCTCGTTTCGCTCTGTTTCACACTCCTTCGTCTTGTTTTGCTCTCTTTCGCCCTCCTTCGTCTCGTTTCGCTCTCTTTCACCCTCCTTCGTCTTGTTTCGCTCTGTTGCACCCGCCTTCGTCTCGTTTCGCCCTCTTTCACCCTCCTTGTCTCGTTTCGCTGTCTTTCACCCTCCATCTCGTTTCGCTCTCTTTCACCCTCCTTCCTATTTTTTCGCTCTATTTCACCCTCCATCGTCTTGTTTCGCTCTCTTTCACCCTCCTTCGTCTCGTTTCGCTCTCTTTCACCTTTCTTCGTCTCGTTTCGCTCTCTTTCACCCTCCTTCGTTTCGATTCACTCTCTTCCACCCTCCTTCATCTCGGTTCGCTCTCTTTCACCCTCCTTCGTCTCGTTTCGCTCTCTTTCACCCTCCTTCGTCTCGTTTCGCTCTCTTTCACCCTCCTTCTTCTCGTTTCGCTCTCTTTCACCCTCCTTCGTGTCGTTCCGCTCTCTTTCACCCTCCTTCGTCTCGTTTCGCTCTCTTTCACCCTTCTTTCATCTTGTTTCGCTCTGTTCCACCAGCCTTCATCTCGTTTTGCACTCTTTCACCCTCCTTCGTCTCGTTTCGCTCTCTTTCATCCTCCTTCATCTCGTTTCGCTCTCTTTCATCCTCCTTCATCTCGTTTCGCTCCGTTTCACCCTCCTTTGTCTCGTTTCGCTCTCTTTTAAACTCTTTCATCTCGTTTCGCTCTCTTTTACCCTCCTTCATCTCGTTTCGCTCTCTTTCATGCTCCTTCGTCTCGCTTCGCCCTCTTCCACCCTCCTTCGTCTCGTTTTGCTCTCTTTCACCCTTCTTTCATCTTGTTTCGCTCTGTTCCACCAGCCTTCATCTCGTTTTGCACTCTTTCACCCTCCTTCGTCTCGTTTCGCTCTCTTTCATCCTCCTTCATCTCGTTTCGCTCTCTTTCATCCTCCTTCATCTCGTTTCGCTCCGTTTCACCCTCCTTTGTCTCGTTTCGCTCTCTTTCACCTTCCTTCGTCTCGTCTCGCTCTCTTTCACCTTCCTTCGTCTCGTTTCATCTTTCTTTCACCCTCCTTCGTCTCGTTTCGCTCTCTTCCACCCTCCTTCATCTCGTTTCGCTCTCTTTCACCCTCCTTCGTCTCGTTTCGCTCTCTTTCACCCTGCATCGTCTGGTTTCGCTCTTTTTCACCCTCCTTTGTCTCGTTTCGCTCTCGTTCACCCTCCACCGTCTCGTTTCGCTCTCTTTTACCCTCTTTCGTCTCGTTTCGCTCTCTTTGACCCTCCTTCATCTCGTTTCGCTCTCTTTGACCCTCCTTCGTCTCGTTTCGCTCTCTTTCACCCTCCTTTGTCTCGTTTCGCTCTCTTTCACCCTCCTTCCTCTTTTTTCGCTCTCTTTCACCCCCCATCGTCTTGTGTCGCTCTCTTTCACCCTCCTTCGTCTCCTTTCGCTCTCTTTGACCCTCCTTCGTCTCGTTTAGCTCTCTTTCATCCTCCATCGTCTCGTTTCGCTCCGTTTCACACTCCTTCGTCTCGTTTTGCTCTCTATCACCCTCCTTCGTCTCGTTTCGCTCTCTTTCACCCTCCTTCGTCTTGTTTCGCTCTGTTGCACCCGCCTTCATCTCGTTTTGCTCTCTTTCACCTTCCTTCGTCTCGTTTCACTCTCTTTCACCCTCCTTCGTCTCGTTTCGCTCTCATTCACCCTCCTTCATCTCGTTTCGCTCCCTTTCACCCTCCTTTGTCTCGTTTCGCTCTCTTTCACTTTCCTTCGCCTTGTTTCACTCTCTTTCACCCTCCTTCATCTCGTTTCGCTCTCTTCCAACCTCCTTCATCTCGTTTCGCTCTCTTCCAACCTCCTTCGTCTCGTTTCGCTCTCTTTCGCCCTCCTTCTTCTCATTTTGCTCTCTTTCACCCTCCTTCGACTCCTTTCGCTCTCTTTCACCCTCCTTTATCTCATTTCGCTCTCTTTCACCCTCCTTCGTCTCCTTTCGCTCTCTTTCACCCTCCTTCCTCTCGTTTCGCTCTATTTCACCCTCCATCGTCTTGTTTCGCTCTCTTTGAACCTCATTCGTCTCGTTTCGCTCTCTTTCACCCTCCACCGTCTCGTTTCGCTCTCTTTTACCCTCTTTCGTCTCGTTTCGCTCTCTTTGAACCTCCTTCGTCTCGTTTAGCACTCTTTCATCCTCCTTCGTCTCGTTTCGCTCTGTTTCACACTCCTTCGTCTCGTTTTGCTCTCTTTCACCCTCCTTCGTCTCGTTTCGCACTCTTTCACCCTCCTTCGTCTTGTTTTGCTCTGTTGCACCCGCCTTCGTCTCGTTTCACCCTCCTTCGTCTTGTTTCGCTCTCTTTCACCATCCATCGTCTCGTTTCGCTCTCTTTCACCCTCCTTCGTCTCGTTTCGCTCCCTTTCACCCTCCTTTGTCTCGTTTCGCTCTCTTTCACCCTGCATCGTCTGGTTTCGCTCTTTTTCACCCTCCTTTGTCTTGTTTCGCTCTCGTTCACCCTCCACCGTCTCGTTTCGCTCTCTTTTACCCTCTTTCGTCTCGTTTCGCTCTCTTTGACCCTCCTTCATCTCGTTTCGCTCTCTTTGACCCTCCTTCGTCTCGTTTCGCTCTCTTTCACCCTCCTTTGTCTCGTTTCGCTCTCTTTCACCCTCCTTCCTCTTTTTTCGCTCTCTTTCACCCTCCATCGTCTTGTGTCGCTCTCTTTCACCCTCCTTCGTCTCGTTTCGCTCTCTTTGACCCTCCTTCGACTCGTTTAGCTCTCTTTCATCCTCCTTCGTCTCGTTTCGCTCCGTTTCACACTCGTTCGTCTCGTTTTGCTCTCTATCACCCTCCTTCGTCTCGTTTCGCTCTCTTTCACCCTCCTTCGTCTTGTTTCGCTCTGTTGCACCCGCCTTCATCTCGTTTCGCTCTCTTTCACCTTCCTTCGTCTCGTTTCACTCTCTTTCACCCTCCTTCGTCTCGTTTCGCTCTCATTCACCCTCCTTCATCTCGTTTCGCTCCCTTTCACCCTCCTTTGTCTCGTTTCACTCTCTTTCACTTTCCTTCGCCTTGTTTCACTCTCTTTCACCCTCCTTCATCTCGTTTCGCTCTCTTCCAACCTCCTTCATCTCGTTTCGCTCTCTTCCAACCTCCTTCGTCTCGTTTCGCTCTCTTTCGCCCTCCTTCTTCTCATTTTGCTCTCTTTCACCCTCCTTCGACTCCTTTCGCTCTCTTTCACCCTCCTTTATCTCATTTCGCTCTCTTTCACCCTCCTTCGTCTCCTTTCGCTCTCTTTCACCCTCCTTCCTCTCGTTTCGCTCTATTTCACCCTCCATCGTCTTGTTTCGCTCTCTTTCACCCTCATTCGTCTCGTTTCGCTCTCTTTCACCCTCCACCGTCTCGTTTCGCTCTCTTTTACCCTCTTTCGTCTTGTTTCACTCTCTTTGAACCTCCTTCGTCTCGTTTAGCACTCTTTCATCCTCCTTCGTCTCGTTTCGCTCTGTTTCACACTCCTTCGTCTCGTTTTGCTCTCTTTCACCCTCCTTCGTCTCGTTTCGCACTCTTTCACCCTCCTTCGTCTTGTTTTGCTCTGTTGCACCCGCCTTTGTCTCGTTTCGCCCTCTTTCACCCTCCTTCGTCTTGTTTCGCTCTCTTTCACCATCCATCGTCTCGTTTCGCTCTCTTTCACCCTCCTTCGTCTCGTTTCGCTCCCTTTCACCCTCCTTTGTCTCGTTTCGCTCTCTTTCACCTACCTTCATCTGGTTTCACTCTCTTTCACCCTCCTTCATCTCGTTTCGCTCTCTTCCACCTTCCTTCAACTCGTTTTGCTCTCTTTCACCCTCCTTCTTCTCTTTTCGCTCTCTTTTACCCTCCTTCATCTCGTTTCGCTCTCTTTCATGCTCTTTCGTCTCGCTTCGCACTGTTTCACCCTCCTTCGTCTCGTTTCGCCCTCTTTGACCCTCCTTTATCTCGTTTCGCTCTCTTAGACCCTCCTTCGTCTCGTTTACATCTCTTTCATCCTCCTTCGACTCGCTTCGCTCTGTTTTACACTCCTTCGTCTCATTTTGCTCCCTTTCACCCTCCTTCATCTCATTTCGCTCTCTTTCACCCTCCTTCGTCTCGTTTCCCTCTGTTCCACCCGCCTTCGTCTCGTTTCGCCCTCTTTCACCCTCCTTCGGTTCCTTTCGCTCTCTTTCACCCTCCTTCGTCTCGTTTCGCTCACTTTCACCCTCCTTCGTCTCGTTTCGCTCTCTTTCACCCTCCTTCATCTCGTTTCGCTCTCTTTCACCCTCCTTCCTCTCGTTTCGCTCTCTTTCACCCTCCATCATCTGGTTTCGCTCTCTTTCACCCTCCTTCGTCTCGTTTCGCTCTCGTTCACCCTCCTCCGTCTCGTTTCGCTCTCTTTTACCCTGTTTCGTCTCGTTTCGCTCTCTTTCACATTTCTTCGTCTCGTTTCGCTCTCTTTCACCCTCCTTCATCTCGTTTCGCTCTCTTTCACCCTCCTTCGTCTCGTTTCGCTCTCTTTCACCCTCCTTTGTCTCGTTTCGCTCTCTTTCACCCTCCTTACTCTTTTTTCGCTCATTTTCAACCCCATTTGTCTGGTTTCGCTCTCTTTAACCTCCTTCGTCTCGTTTCGCTCTCTTTGACCCTCCTTCGTCTCGTTTAGCTCTCTTTCATCCTCCTTCGTCTCGTTTCGCCCTCTTTGACCCTCCTTCATCTCGTTTCGCTCCCTTTGACCCTCCTTCGTCTCGTTTACATCTCTTTCATCCTCCTTCGACTCGTTTCACTCTGTTTTACACTCCTTCGTCTCGTTTTGCTCTCTTTCACACTCCTTCATCTCATTTCGCTCTCTTTCACCCTCCTTCGTCTCGTTTCCCTCTGTTCCACCCGCCTTCGTGTCGTTTCGCCCTCTTTCACCCTCCTTCGATTCCTTTCGCTCTCTTTCACCCTCCTTCGTCTCGTTTCGCTCTCTTTAAACCCTCCTTCGTCTCGTTTCGCTCTCTTTCACCCTCCTTCATCTCGTTTCGCTCTCTTTCACCCTCCTTCCTCTCGTTTCGCTCTCTTTCGCCCTCCTTCGTCTTGTTTCGGTCTCTTTCATCCTCCTTCTTCTCGTTTCGCTCTCGTTCACCCTCCACCGTCTCGTTTCGCTCTCTTTTACCCTCTTTCGTCTCGTTTCGCTCTCTTTCACCTTTCTTCGTCTCGTTTCGCTCTCTTTCACCCTCCTTCGTCTCGTTTAGCTCTCTTTCATCCTCCTTCGTCTTGTTTCGCTCTCTTTGACTCTTCTTCGTCTCATTTAGCTCTCTTTCATCCTCCTTCGTCTCGTTTCGTTCTGTTTCACACTCCTTCGTCTCGTTTCGCTCTCTTTCACCCTCCTTCGTCTCGTTTCGCTCTCTTCCACCCTCCCTCATCTCGTTTCGCTCTCTTTCAACCTCCTTCCTCTCGTTTCGATCTCTTTCACCCTCCATCGTCTTGTTTCGCTCTCTTTCACCCACCTTCGTCTCGTTTCGCTCTCTTTCACCCTCCACCGTCACGTATCGCTCTCTTTTATCCTCTTTCGTCTCGTTTCGCTCTCTTTGACCCTCCTTCGTCTCGTTTAGCTCTGTTTCATCCTCCTTCGTCTCCTTTCGCACTCTTTCACCCTCCTTTGTCTCGTTGCGCTCTCTTTCACCCTCCTTCCTCTTTTTTCGCTCTCTTTCACCCTCCATCATCTTGTTTCGCTCTCTTTCATCCTCCTTCGTCTCGTTTCGCTCTGTTTCACATACCTTCGTCTCGTTTCGCTCCCTTTCACCCTCCTTTGTCTCGTTTCGCTCTCTTTCACCTACCTTCATCTGGCATCACTCTCTTTCACCCTCCTTCATCTCGTTTCGCTCTCTTCCACCATCCTTCAACTCGTTTCGCTCTCTTTCACCCTCCTTCTTCTCTTTTCGCTCTCTTTTACCCTCCTTCATCTTGTTTCGCTCTCTTTCATGCTCTTTCGTCTCGCTTCGCACTGTTTCACCCTCCTTCGTCTCGTTTCGCCCTCTTTGACCCTCCTTCATCTCGTTTCGCTCTCTTAGACCCTCCTTCGTCTCGTTTACATCTCTTTCATCCTCCTTCGACTCGCTTCGCTCTGTTTTACACTCCTTCGTCTCGTTTCGCCCTCTTTCACCCTCCTTCATCTCATTTCGCTCTCTTTCACCCTCCTTTGTCTCGTTTCCCTCTGTTCCACCCGCCTTCGTCTCGTTTCGCCCTCTTTCACCCTCCTTCGATTCCTTTCGCTCTCTTTCACCCTGCTTCGTCTCGTTTCGCTCTCTTTCACCCTCCTTCGTCTCGTTTCGCTCTCTTTCACCCTCCTTCTTTCACCCTCCTTCGTCTCGTTTCGCTCTCTTTCACCCTCGTTCATCTCGTTTCGATCTCTTTCACCCTCCTTCCTCTCGTTTCGCTCTCTTTCGCCCTCCTTCGTCTTGGTTCGCTCTCTTTCACCCTCCTTCGACTCGTTTCGCTCTCTTTCACCCTCCATTGTCTCGTTTCGCTCTCTTTTACCCTCTTTCGTCTCGTTTCGCTCTCTGTGACCCTCCTTCGTCTCGTTTAGCTCTCTTTCACCCTCCTTCATCTCGTTTGGCTCTCTTTCACCCTCCTTCATCTCGTTTCGCTCTCTTTGACACTCCTTAATCTCGTTTCGCTCAGTTCCACCCGCCTTCGTCTCGTTTCGCTCACTTTCATCCTCCTTCGTCTCGTTTCGCTCTCTTTCACCCTCCATCATCTCGTTTCGCTCTCTTTCACCCTCTTCATCTCGTTTCGCTACCTTTCACCCTCCTTTGTCTCGTTTCGCTCTCTTTCACCTTACTTCGTCTCGTTTCGCTCTCTTTCACCTTCCTTCGTCTCGTTTCTCTCTCATTCACCCTCCTTCGTCTCGTTTCGCTCTCTTCCACCCTCCTTCATCTCGTTTCGCTCTCTTTCACCCTCCTTCATCTCGTTTCGCTCTCTTTCACCCTCCTTCCTCTCGTTTCGCTCTCTTTCACCCTCCATCATCTCGTTTCGCTCTCTTTCACCCGCCTTCGTCTCGTTATCTCTCTTTCAGCCTCCACCGTCTTGTTTCGCTCTTTTTGACCCTCCTTCATCTCGTTTAGCTCTCTTGAACCCTCCTTCTGCTCGTTTCGCTCTGTTTTACACTCCTTCGGCTCGTTTTGCTCTCTTTCAACTTCCTTCGTCTCGTTTCGCTCTCTTTCACCCTCCTTCGTCTTGTATCGCTCTGTTCCACTGACCTTCGTTTCGTTTCGCTCTCTTTCAACCTCCTTCATCTCGTTTCGATCTCTTTCACCCTCCTTCCTCTCGTTTCGTTCTCGTTCACCCTCCTTCGTCTCGTTCCGCTCTCTTTCACCCTCCTTCGACTCCTTTCGCTCTCTTTCACCCTCCTTCGTCTCGTTTCGCTCTCTTTCACCCTCCTTCGTCTCGTTTCGTTCTCTTTCACCCTTCTTTCATCTTGTTTCAATCTGTTCCACCAGCCTTCATCTCGTTTTGCACTCTTTCACCCTCCTTCGTCTCGTTTCGCTCTCTTTCATCCTCCTTCATCTCGTTTCGCTCTCTTTCATCCTCCTTCATCTCGTTTCGCTCCGTTTCACCCTCCTTTGTCTCGTTTCGCTCTCTTTCACCTTTTTTCGTCTCGTTTCGCTCTCTTTCACCTTCCTTCGTCTCGTTTCTCTCCCTTTCACCCTTCTTCTTCTCGTTTCACTCTCTTTCACCTTCCTTCATCTCGTTTCGCTCTCTTTCACCCTCCTTCCTCTCGTTTCGATCTCTTTCACCCTCCATCGTCTTGTTTCGCTCTCTTTCACCCACCTTCGTCTCGTTTCGCTCTCTTTCACCCTCCACCGTCACGTATCGCTCTCTTTTATCCTCTTTCGTCTCGTTTCGCTCTCTTTGACCCTCCTTCGTCTCGTTTAGCTCTGTTTCATCCTCCTTCGTCTCCTTTCGCACTCTTTCACCCTCCTTTGTCTCGTTGCGCTCTCTTTCACCCTCCTTCCTCTTTTTTCGCTCTCTTTCACCCTCCATCATCTTGTTTCGCTCTCTTTCATCCTCCTTCGTCTCGTTTCGCTCTGTTTCACATACCTTCGTCTCGTTTCGCTCCCTTTCACCCTCCTTTGTCTCGTTTCGCTCTCTTTCACCTACCTTCATCTGGCATCACTCTCTTTCACCCTCCTTCATCTCGTTTCGCTCTCTTCCACCATCCTTCAACTCGTTTCGCTCTCTTTCACCCTCCTTCTTCTCTTTTCGCTCTCTTTTACCCTCCTTCATCTTGTTTCGCTCTCTTTCATGCTCTTTCGTCTCGCTTCGCACTGTTTCACCCTCCTTCGTCTCGTTTCGCCCTCTTTGACCCTCCTTCATCTCGTTTCGCTCTCTTAGACCCTCCTTCGTCTCGTTTACATCTCTTTCATCCTCCTTCGACTCGCTTCGCTCTGTTTTACACTCCTTCGTCTCGTTTCGCCCTCTTTCACCCTCCTTCATCTCATTTCGCTCTCTTTCACCCTCCTTTGTCTCGTTTCCCTCTGTTCCACCCGCCTTCGTCTCGTTTCGCCCTCTTTCACCCTCCTTCGATTCCTTTCGCTCTCTTTCACCCTGCTTCGTCTCGTTTCGCTCTCTTTCACCCTCCTTCGTCTCGTTTCGCTCTCTTTCACCCTCCTTCTTTCACCCTCCTTCGTCTCGTTTCGCTCTCTTTCACCCTCGTTCATCTCGTTTCGATCTCTTTCACCCTCCTTCCTCTCGTTTCGCTCTCTTTCGCCCTCCTTCGTCTTGGTTCGCTCTCTTTCACCCTCCTTCGACTCGTTTCGCTCTCTTTCACCCTCCATTGTCTCGTTTCGCTCTCTTTTACCCTCTTTCGTCTCGTTTCGCTCTCTGTGACCCTCCTTCGTCTCGTTTAGCTCTCTTTCACCCTCCTTCATCTCGTTTGGCTCTCTTTCACCCTCCTTCATCTCGTTTCGCTCTCTTTGACACTCCTTAATCTCGTTTCGCTCAGTTCCACCCGCCTTCGTCTCGTTTCGCTCACTTTCATCCTCCTTCGTCTCGTTTCGCTCTCTTTCACCCTCCATCATCTCGTTTCGCTCTCTTTCACCCTCTTCATCTCGTTTCGCTACCTTTCACCCTCCTTTGTCTCGTTTCGCTCTCTTTCACCTTACTTCGTCTCGTTTCGCTCTCTTTCACCTTCCTTCGTCTCGTTTCTCTCTCATTCACCCTCCTTCGTCTCGTTTCGCTCTCTTCCACCCTCCTTCATCTCGTTTCGCTCTCTTTCACCCTCCTTCATCTCGTTTCGCTCTCTTTCACCCTCCTTCCTCTCGTTTCGCTCTCTTTCACCCTCCATCATCTCGTTTCGCTCTCTTTCACCCGCCTTCGTCTCGTTATCTCTCTTTCAGCCTCCACCGTCTTGTTTCGCTCTTTTTGACCCTCCTTCATCTCGTTTAGCTCTCTTGAACCCTCCTTCTGCTCGTTTCGCTCTGTTTTACACTCCTTCGGCTCGTTTTGCTCTCTTTCAACTTCCTTCGTCTCGTTTCGCTCTCTTTCACCCTCCTTCGTCTTGTATCGCTCTGTTCCACTGACCTTCGTTTCGTTTCGCTCTCTTTCAACCTCCTTCATCTCGTTTCGATCTCTTTCACCCTCCTTCCTCTCGTTTCGTTCTCGTTCACCCTCCTTCGTCTCGTTCCGCTCTCTTTCACCCTCCTTCGACTCCTTTCGCTCTCTTTCACCCTCCTTCGTCTCGTTTCGCTCTCTTTCACCCTCCTTCGTCTCGTTTCGTTCTCTTTCACCCTTCTTTCATCTTGTTTCAATCTGTTCCACCAGCCTTCATCTCGTTTTGCACTCTTTCACCCTCCTTCGTCTCGTTTCGCTCTCTTTCATCCTCCTTCATCTCGTTTCGCTCTCTTTCATCCTCCTTCATCTCGTTTCGCTCCGTTTCACCCTCCTTTGTCTCGTTTCGCTCTCTTTCACCTTCCTTCGTCTCGTTTCGCTCTCTTTCACCTTCCTTCGTCTCGTTTCTCTCCCTTTCACCCTCCTTCGTCTCGTTTCGCTCTCTTTCACCTTCCTTCGTCTCGTCTCGCTCTCTTTCACCTTCTTCGTCTCGTTTCATCTTTCTTTCACCCTCCTTCGTCTCGTTTCGCTCTCTTCCACCCTCCTTCATCTCGTTTCGCTCTCTTTCACCCTCCTTCGTCTCGTTTCGCTCTCTTTCACCCTGCATCGTCTGGTTTCGCTCTTTTTCACCCTCCTTTGTCTCGTTTCGCTCTCGTTCACCCTCCACCGTCTCGTTTCGCTCTCTTTTACCCTCTTTCGTCTCGTTTCGCTCTCTTTGACCCTCCTTCATCTCGTTTCGCTCTCTTTGACCCTCCTTCGTCTCGTTTCGCTCTCTTTCACCCTCCTTTGTCTCGTTTCGCTCTCTTTCACCCTCCTTCCTCTTTTTTCGCTCTCTTTCACCCCCCATCGTCTTGTGTCGCTCTCTTTCACCCTCCTTCATCTCGTTTCGCTCTCTTTGACCCTCCTTCGTCTCGTTTAGCTCTCTTTCATCCTCCATCGTCTCGTTTCGCTCCGTTTCACACTCCTTCGTCTCGTTTTGCTCTCTATCACCCTCCTTCGTCTCGTTTCGCTCTCTTTCACCCTCCTTCGTCTTGTTTCGCTCTGTTGCACCCGCCTTCATCTCGTTTCGCTCTCTTTCACCTTCCTTCGTCTCGTTTCACTCTCTCTCACCCTCCTTCGTCTCGTTTCGCTCTCATTCACCCTCCTTCATCTCGTTTCGCTCCCTTTCACCCTCCTTCCTCTCGTTTCGCTCTATTTCACCCTCCATCGTCTTGTTTCGCTCTCTTTGAACCTCATTCGTCTCGTTTCGCTCTCTTTCACCCTCCACCGTCTCGTTTCGCTCTCTTTTACCCTCTTTCGTCTCGTTTCGCTCTCTTTGAACCTCCTTCGTCTCGTTTAGCACTCTTTCATCCTCCTTCGTCTCGTTTCGCTCTGTTTCACACTCCTTCGTCTCGTTTTGCTCTCTTTCACCCTCCTTCGTCTCGTTTCGCACTCTTTCACCCTCCTTCATCTTGTTTTGCTCTGTTGCACCCGCCTTCGTCTCGTTTCGCCCTCTTTCACCCTCCTTCGTCTTGTTTCGCTCTCTTTCACCATCCATCGTCTCGTTTCGCTCTCTTTCACCCTCCTTCGTCTCGTTTCGCTCCCTTTCACCCTCCTTTGTCTCGTTTCGCTCTCTTTCACCCTGCATCGTCTGGTTTCGCTCTTTTTCACCCTCCTTTGTCTTGTTTCGCTCTCGTTCACCCTCCACCGTCTCGTTTCGCTCTCTTTTACCCTCTTTCGTCTCGTTTCGCTCTCTTTGACCCTCCTTCATCTCGTTTCGTTCTCTTTGACCCTCCTTCATCTCGTTTCGCTCTCTTTCACCCTCCTTTGTCCCGTTTCGCTCTCTTTCACCCTCCTTCCTCTTTTTTCGCTCTCTTTCACCCTCCATCGTCTTGTGTCGCTCTCTTTCACCCTCCTTCGTCTCGTTTCGCTCTCTTTGACCCTCCTTCGACTCATTTAGCTCTCTTTCATCCTCCTTCGTCTCGTTTCGCTCCGTTTCACACTCCTTCGTCTCGTTTTGCTCTCTATCACCCTCCTTCGTCTCGTTTCGCTCTCTTTCACCCTCCTTCGTCTTGTTTCGCTCTGTTGCACCCGCCTTCATCTCGTTTCGCTCTCTTTCACCTTCCTTCGTCTCGTTTCACTCTCTTTCACCCTCCTTCGTCTCGTTTCGCTCTCATTCACCCTCCTTCATCTCGTTTCGCTCCCTTTCACCCTCCTTTGTCTCGTTTCGCTCTCTTTCACTTTCCTTCGCCTTGTTTCACTCTCTTTCACCCTCCTTCATCTCGTTTCGCTCTCTTCCAACCTCCTTCATCTCGTTTCGCTCTCTTCCAACCTCCTTCATCTCGTTTCGCTCTCTTTCGCCCTCCTTCTTCTCATTTTGCTCTCTTTCACCCTCCTTCGACTCCTTTCGCTCTCTTTCACCCTCCTTTATCTCATTTCGCTCTCTTTCACCCTCCTTCGTCTCCTTTCGCTCTCTTTCACCCTCCTTCCTCTCGTTTCGCTCTATTTCACCCTCCATCGTCTTGTTTCGCTCTCTTTCACCCTCATTCGTCTCGTTTCGCTCTCTTTCACCCTCCACCGTCTCGTTTCGCTCTCTTTTACCCTCTTTCGTCTCGTTTCACTCTCTTTGAACCTCCTTCGTCTCGTTTAGCACTCTTTCATCCTCCTTCGTCTCGTTTCGCTCTGTTTCACACTCCTTCGTCTCGTTTTGCTCTCTTTCACCCTCCTTCGTCTCGTTTCGCACTCTTTCACCCTCCTTCGTCTTGTTTTGCTCTGTTGCACCCGCCTTTGTCTCGTTTCGCCCTCTTTCACCCTCCTTCGTCTTGTTTCGCTCTCTTTCACCATCCATCGTCTCGTTTCGCTCTCTTTCACCCTCCTTCGTCTCGTTTCGCTCCCTTTCACCCTCCTTTGTCTCGTTTCGCTCTCTTTCACCTACCTTCATCTGGTTTCACTCTCTTTCACCCTCCTTCATCTCGTTTCGCTCTCTTCCACCTTCCTTCAACTCGTTTTGCTCTCTTTCACCCTCCTTCTTCTCTTTTCGCTCTCTTTTACCCTCCTTCATCTCGTTTCGCTCTCTTTCATGCTCTTTCGTCTCGCTTCACACTGTTTCACCCTCCTTCGTCTCTTTTCGCCCTCTTTGACCCTCCTTTATCTCGTTTCGCTCTCTTAGACCCTCCTTCGTCTCGTTTACATCTCTTTCATCCTCCTTCGACTCGCTTCGCTCTGTTTTACACTCCTTCGTCTCGCTTTGCTCCCTTTCACCCTCCTTCATCTCATTTCGCTCTCTTTCACCCTCCTTCGTCTCGTTTCCCTCTGTTCCACCCGCCTTCGTCTCGTTTCGCCCTCTTTCACCCTCCTTCGGTTCCTTTCGCTCTCTTTCACCCTCCTTCGTCTCGTTTCGCTCACTTTCACCCTCCTTCGTCTCGTTTCGCTCTCTTTCACCCTCCTTCATCTCGTTTCGCTCTCTTTCACCCTCCATCGTCTGGTTTCGCTCTCTTTCACCCTCCATCGTCTGGTTTCGCTCTCTTTCACCCTCCTTCGTCTCGTTTCGCTCTCGTTCACCCTCCTCCGTCTCGTTTCGCTCTCTTTTACCCTGTTTCGTCTCGTTTCGCTCTCTTTCACATTTCTTCGTCTCGTTTCGCTCTCTTTCACCCTCCTTCATCTCGTTTCGCTCTCTTTCACCCTCCTTCGTCTCGTTTCGCTCTCTTTCACCCTCCTTTACTCGTTTCGCTCTCTTTCACCCTCCTTACTCTTTTTTCGCTCATTTTCAACCCCATTTGTCTGGTTTCGCTCTCTTTAACCTCCTTCGTCTCGTTTCGCTCTCTTTGACCCTCCTTCGTCTCGTTTAGCTCTCTTTCATCCTCCTTCGTCTCGTTTCGCCCTCTTTGACCCTCCTTCATCTCGTTTCGCTCCCTTTGACCCTCCTTCGTCTCGTTTACATCTCTTTCATCCTTCTTCGACTCGTTTCACTCTGTTTTACACTCCTTCGTCTCGTTTTGCTCTCTTTCACCCTCCTTCATCTCATTTCGCTCTCTTTCACCCTCCTTCGTCTCGTTTCCCTCTGTTCCACCCGCCTTCGTGTCGTTTCGCCCTCTTTCACCCTCCTTCGATTCCTTTCGCTCTCTTTCACCCTCCTTCGTCTCGTTTCGCTCTCTTTAAACCCTCCTTCGTCTCGTTTCGCTCTCTTTCACCCTCCTTCATCTCGTTTCGCTCTCTTTCACCCTCCTTCCTCTCGTTTCGCTCTCTTTCGCCCTCCTTCGTCTTGTTTCGGTCTCTTTCATCCTCCTTCTTCTCGTTTCGCTCTCGTTCACCCTCCACCGTCTCGTTTCGCTCTCTTTTACCCTCTTTCGTCTCGTTTCGCTCTCTTTCACCTTTCTTCGTCTCGTTTCGCTCTCTTTCACCCTCCTTCGTCTCGTTTAGCTCTCTTTCATCCTCCTTTGTCTTGTTTCGCTCTCTTTGACTCTTCTTCGTCTCATTTAGCTCTCTTTCATCCTCCTTCGTCTCGTTTCGTTCTGTTTCACACTCCTTCGTCTCGTTTCGCTCTCTTTCACCCTCCTTCGTCTCGTTTCGCTCTCTTCCACCCTCCCTCATCTCGTTTCGCTCTCTTTCAACCTCCTTCCTCTCGTTTCGCTCTCTTTCACCCTCCATCATCTTGTTTCGCTCTCTTTCACCCACCTTCGTCTCGTTTCGCTCTCTTTCACCCTCCACCGTCACGTATCGCTCTCTTTTATCCTCTTTCGTCTCGTTTCGCTGTCTTTGACCCTCCTTCGTCTCGTTTAGCTCTGTTTCATCCTCCTTCGTCTCCTTTCGCTCTCTTTCACCCTCCTTTGTCTCGTTGCGCTCTCTTTCACCCTCCTTCCTCTTTTTTCGCTCTCTTTCACCCTCCATCATCTTGTTTCGCTCTCTTTCATCCTCCTTCGTCTCGTTTCGCTCTGTTTCACATACCTTCGTCTCGTTTCGCTCCCTTTCACCCTCCTTTGTCTCGTTTCGCTCTCTTTCACCTACCTTCATCTGGCATCACTCTCTTTCACCCTCCTTCATCTCGTTTCGCTCTCTTCCACCATCCTTCAACTCGTTTCGCTCTCTTTCACCCTCCTTCTTCTCTTTTCGCTCTCTTTTACCCTCCTTCATCTTGTTTCGCTCTCTTTCATGCTCTTTCGTCTCGCTTCGCACTGTTTCACCCTCCTTCGTCTCGTTTCGCCCTCTTTGACCCTCCTTCATCTCGTTTCGCTCTCTTAGACCCTCCTTCGTCTCGTTTACATCTCTTTCATCCTCCTTCGACTCGCTTCGCTCTGTTTTACACTCCTTCGTCTCGTTTTGCTCTCTTTCACCCTCCTTCATCTCATTTCGCTCTCTTTCACCCTCCTTTGTCTCGTTTCCCTCTGTTCCACCCGCCTTCGTCTCGTTTCGCCCTCTTTCACCCTCCTTCGATTCCTTTCGCTCTCTTTCACCCTGCTTCGTCTCGTTTCGCTCTCTTTCACCCTCCTTCGTCTCGTTTCGCTCTCTTTCACCCTCCTTCTTTCACACTCCTTCGTCTCGTTTCGCTCTCTTTCACCCTCGTTCATCTCGTTTCAATCTCTTTCACCCTCCTTCCTCTCGTTTCGCTCTCTTTCGCCCTCCTTCGTCTTGGTTCGCTCTCTTTCGCCCTCCTTCGACTCGTTTCGCCCTCTTTCACCCTCCATTGTCTCGTTTCGCTCTCTTTTACCCTCTTTCGTCTCGTTTCGCTCTCTGTGACCCTCCTTCGTCTCGTTTAGCTCTCTTTCACCCTCCTTCATCTCGTTTGGCTCTCTTTCACCCTCCTTCATCTCGTTTCGCTCTCTTTGACACTCCTTAATCTCGTTTCGCTCAGTTCCACCCGCCTTCGTCTCGTTTCGCTCACTTTCATCCTCCTTCGTCTCGTTTCGCTCTCTTTCACCCTCCATCATCTCGTTTCGCTCTCTTTCACCCTCTTCATCTCGTTTCGCTACCTTTCACCCTCCTTTGTCTCGTTTCGCTCTCTTTCACCTTACTTCGTCTCGTTTCGCTCTCTTTCACCTTCCTTCGTCTCGTTTCTCTCTCATTCACCCTCCTTCGTCTCGTTTCGCTCTCTTCCACCCTCCTTCATCTCGTTTCGCTCTCTTTCACCCTCCTTCATCTCGTTTCGCTCTCTTTCACCCTCCTTCCTCTCGTTTCGCTCTCTTTCACCCTCCATCATCTCGTTTCGCTCTCTTTCACCCTCCTTCGTCTCGTTATCTCTCTTTCACCCTCCACCGTCTTGTTTCGCTCTTTTTGACCCTCCTTCATCTCGTTTAGCTCTCTTGAACCCTCCTTTTGCTCGTTTCGCTCTGTTTTACACTCCTTCGGCTCGTTTTGCTCTCTTTCAACTTCCTTCGTCTCGTTTTGCTCTCTTTCACCCTCCTTCGTCTTGTATCGCTCTGTTCCACCGACCTTCGTTTCGTTTCGCTCTCTTTCAACCTCCTTCATCTCGTTTCGATCTCTTTCACCCTCCTTCCTCTCGTTTCGTTCTCGTTCACCCTCCTTCGTCTCGTTCCGCTCTCTTTCACCCTCCTTCGACTCCTTTCGCTCTCTTTCACCCTCCTTCGTCTCGTTTCGCTCTCTTTCACCCTCCTTCGTCTCGTTTCGTTCTCTTTCACCCTCCTTCATCTCGTTTCGATCTCTTTCACCCTCCTTCCTCTCGTTTCGCTCTCTTTCACCCTCCTTCGTCTCGTTTCGCTCTCTTTCACCCTCCTTCGTCTCGTTTCGGTCTCCTTCACCCTCCTTCATCTCCTTTCGCTCTCTTTCACCCTCCTTCGTCTCGTTTCGCTCTCTTTCACCTTTCTTCATCTCGTTTCGCTCTCTTTCACCCTCCTTCGTCTCGTTTCGCTCTCTTTCACCCTTCTTCGTCTCGTTTCGCTCTCTTTCACCCTCCTTCCTCTCATTTCGCTCTCTTTCAACTTCCATCGTCTTGTTTCGCTCTCTTTCCCTCTCCTTCGTCTCGTTTCGCTCTCTTTCACCCTCCACCGTCTCGTTTAGCTCTCTTTTACCCTCTTTCGTCTTGTTTCGTCTTCTTTCACCTTCCTCGTCTCGTATCGCTCTCTTTCAACCTCCTTCGTCTCGTTTCGGTCTCCTTCACCCTCCTTCGTCTCGTTCCACTCTCTTTCACCCTCCTTCGACTCCTTTCGCTCTCTTCCACCCTCCTTCGTCTCATTTCACTCTCTTTCACCCTTCTTCATCTCCTTTCGTTCTCTTTCACCCTCCAAGTCTAGTTTCACTCTCTTTCACCTTTCTTCGTCTCGTTTCGCTCTCTTTCACCCTCCTTCGTCTCATTTCGCTCTCTTTCACCCTCCTTCGTCTCGTTTCGCTCTCTTTCACCCTCCTTTGTCTCGTTTCGCTCTCTTTCACCCTGCTTCCTCTCGTTTCGCTCTCTTTCACCCTCCATCGTCTTGTTTCGCTCTCTTTCACCCTCCTTCCTCTCGTTTCGCTCTCTTTCACCATCCATCGTCTTGTTTCGCTCTCTTTCACTCTCCTTCTTCTCGTTTCGCTCTCTTTCACCCTCCACCGTCTCGTTTCGCTCTCTTTTACCGTCTTTCGTCTCGTTTCGCTCTCTTTGACCCTCCTTCGTCTCGTTTAGCTCTCTTTCACCCTCCTTCGTCTCATTTCGCTTTCTTTCACCCTCCTTCTTCTCGGTTCGCTTTCTTTCACCCTCCTTTGTCTCGTTTCGCTCTCTTTCACCCTTCTTCCTCTCGATTCGCTCTCTTTCAACATCCATCGTCTTGTTTCACTCTCTTTCACTCTCCTTCCTCTCGTTTTGCTCTCTTTCACCCTCCACCGTCTCGTTTCTCTCTCTTTTACCCTCTTTCGTCTTGTTTCGTCCTCTTTCACCTTCCTTGTCTCGTTTCGCTCTCTTTCACCCTCCTTCATCTCGTTTCGCTCTCTTTCACCCTCCTTCATTTCGTTTCGCTCCCTTTCACCCTCCTTTGTCTCGTTTCGCTCTCTTTCACCTTCCTTCGTCTCGTTTCGCTCTATTTCACCTTCCTTCGTCTCGTTTCTCTCTCTTTCACCCTCCTTCGTTTCGTTTCGCTCTCTTCCACCCTCCTTCATCTCGTTTCGCTCTCTTTCACCCTCCTTCGTCTCGTTTCGCTCTCTTTCACCCTCCTTCTTCTCGTTTCGCTCTCTTTCACCCTCCTTCGTCTCGTTCCGCTCTCTTTTACCCTCCTTCGTCTCGTTTCGCTCTCTTTCATGCTCCTTCGTCTCGCTTCGCCCTCTTTCACCCTCCTTCGTCTCGTTTTGCTCTCTTTCACCCTTCTTTCATCTTGTTTCGCTCTGTTCCACTCGCCTTCGTCTCGTTTCGCTCTCTTTTACACTCTTTCATCTCGTTTCGCTCTCTTTTACCCTCCTTCATCTCGTTTCGCTCTCTTTCATGCTCCTTCGTCTCGCTTCGCCCTCTTTCACCCTCCTTCGTCTCGTTTCGCTCTCTTTCACCCTCCATCATCTCGTTTCGCTCTCTTTCACCCTCCTTCATCTCGTTTCGCTCCCTTTCACCCTCCTTTGTCTCGTTTCGCTCTCTTTCACCTTCCTTCGTCTCGTTTCGCTCTCTTTCACCTTCCTTCGTCTCGTTTCTCTCTCATTCACCCTCCTTCGTCTCGTTTCGCTCTCTTTCACCCTCCTTCGTCTCGTTTCGCTCTCTTTCACCCTCCTTCGTCTCGTTTCGCTCTCTTTTAAACTCTTTCATCTCGTTTCGCTCTCTTTTACCCTCCTTCATCTCGTTTCGCTCTCTTTCATGCTCCTTCGTCTCGCTTCGCCCTCTTCCACCCTCCTTCGTCTCGTTTTGCTCTCTTTCACCCTTCTTTCATCTTGTTTCGCTCTGTTCCACCAGCCTTCATCTCGTTTTGCACTCTTTCACCCTCCTTCGTCTCGTTTCGCTCTCTTTCATCCTCCTTCATCTCGTTTCGCTCTCTTTCATCCTCCTTCATCTCGTTTCGCTCCGTTTCACCCTCCTTTGTCTCGTTTCGCTCTCTTTCACCATCCATCGTCTCGTTTTGCTCTCTTTCACCCTCCTTCGTCTCGTTTCGCTCCCTTTCACCCTCCTTTGTCTCGTTTCGCTCTCTTTCACCTACCTTCATCTGGTTTCACTCTCTTTCACCCTCCTTCATCTCGTTTCGCTCTCTTCCACCTTCCTTCAACTCGTTTTGCTCTCTTTCACCCTCCTTCTTCTCTTTTCGCTCTCTTTTACCCTCCTTCATCTCGTTTCGCTCTCTTTCATGCTCTTTCGTCTCGCTTCGCACTGTTTCACCCTCCTTCGTCTCGTTTCGCCCTCTTTGACCCTCCTTTATCTCGTTTCGCTCTCTTAGACCCTCCTTCGTCTCGTTTACATCTCTTTCATCCTCCTTCGACTCGCTTCGCTCTGTTTTACACTCCTTCGTCTCGTTTTGCTCCCTTTCACCCTCCTTCATCTCATTTCGCTCTCTTTCACCCTCCTTCGTCTCGTTTCCCTCTGTTCCACCCGCCTTCGTCTCGTTTCGCCCTCTTTCACCCTCCTTCGGTTCCTTTCGCTCTCTTTCACCCTCCTTCGTCTCGTTTCGCTCACTTTCACCCTCCTTCGTCTCGTTTCGCTCTCTTTCACCCTCCTTCATCTCGTTTCGCTCTCTTTCACCCTCCATCGTCTGGTTTCGCTCTCTTTCACCCTCCATCGTCTGGTTTCGCTCTCTTTCACCCTCCTTCGTCTCGTTTCGCTCTCGTTCACCCTCCTCCGTCTCGTTTCGCTCTCTTTTACCCTGTTTCGTCTCGTTTCGCTCTCTTTCACATTTCTTCGTCTCGTTTCGCTCTCTTTCACCCTCCTTCATCTCGTTTCGCTCTCTTTCACCCTCCTTCGTCTCGTTTCGCTCTCTTTCACCCTCCTTTGTCTCGTTTCGCTCTCTTTCACCCTCCTTACTCTTTTTTCGCTCATTTTCAACCCCATTTGTCTGGTTTCGCTCTCTTTAACCTCCTTCGTCTCGTTTCGCTCTCTTTGACCCTCCTTCGTCTCGTTTAGCTCTCTTTCATCCTCCTTCGTCTCGTTTCGCCCTCTTTGACCCTCCTTCATCTCGTTTCGCTCCCTTTGACCCTCCTTCGTCTCGTTTACATCTCTTTCATCCTCCTTCGACTCGTTTCACTCTGTTTTACACTCCTTCGTCTCGTTTCGCTCTCTTTCACCCTCCTTCATCTCATTTCGCTCTCTTTCACCCTCCTTCGTCTCGTTTCCCTCTGTTCCACCCGCCTTCGTGTCGTTTCGCCCTCTTTCACCCTCCTTCGATTCCTTTCGCTCTCTTTCACCCTCCTTCGTCTCGTTTCGCTCTCTTTAAACCCTCCTTCGTCTCGTTTCGCTCTCTTTCACCCTCCTTCATCTCGTTTCGCTCTCTTTCACCCTCCTTCCTCTCGTTTCGCTCTCTTTCGCCCTCCTTCGTCTTGTTTCGGTCTCTTTCATCCTCCTTCTTCTCGTTTCGCTCTCGTTCACCCTCCACCGTCTCGTTTCGCTCTCTTTCACCCTCCTTCGTCTCGTTTCGTTCTGTTTCACACTCCTTCGTCTCGTTTCGCTCTCTTTCACCCTCCTTCGTCTCGTTTCGCTCTCTTCCACCCTCCCTCATCTCATTTCGCTCTCTTTCAACCTCCTTCCTCTCGTTTCGCTCTCTTTCACCCTCCATCGTCTTGTTTCGCTCTCTTTCACCCACCTTCGTCTCGTTTCGCTCTCTTTCACCCTCCACCGTCACGTATCGCTCTCTTTTATCCTCTTTCGTCTCGTTTCGCTGTCTTTGACCCTCCTTCGTCTCGTTTAGCTCTGTTTCATCCTCCTTCGTCTCCTTTCGCTCTCTTTCACCCTCCTTTGTCTCGTTGCGCTCTCTTTCACCCTCCTTCCTCTTTTTTCGCTCTCTTTCACCCTCCATCATCTTGTTTCGCTCTCTTTCATCCTCCTTCGTCTCGTTTCGCTCTGTTTCACATACCTTCGTTTCGTTTCGCTCCCTTTCACCCTCCTTTGTCTCGTTTCGCTCTCTTTCACCTACCTTCATCTGGCATCACTCTCTTTCACCCTCCTTCATCTCGTTTCGCTCTCTTGCACCATCCTTCAACTCGTTTCGCTCTCTTTCACCCTCCTTCTTCTCTTTTCGCTCTCTTTTACCCTCCTTCATCTTGTTTCGCTCTCTTTCATGCTCTTTCGTCTCGCTTCGCACTGTTTCACCCTCCTTCGTCTCGTTTCGCCCTCTTTGACCCTCCTTCATCTCGTTTCGCTCTCTTAGACCCTCCTTCGTCTCGTTTACATCTCTTTCATCCTCCTTCGACTCGCTTCGCTCTGTTTTACACTCCTTCGTCTCGTTTTGCTCTCTTTCACCCTCCTTCATCTCATTTCGCTCTCTTTCACCCTCCTTTGTCTCGTTTCCCTCTGTTCCACCCGCCTTCGTCTCGTTTCGCCCTCTTTCACCCTCCTTCGATTCCTTTCGCTCTCTTTCACCCTGCTTCGTCTCGTTTCGCTCTCTTTCACCCTCCTTCGTCTCGTTTCGCTCTCTTTCACCCTCCTTCTTTCACCCTCCTTCGTCTCGTTTCGCTCTCTTTCACCCTCGTTCATCTCGTTTCGATCTCTTTCACCCTCCTTCCTCTCGTTTCGCTCTCTTTCGCCCTCCTTCGTCTTGGTTCGCTCTCTTTCACCCTCCTTCGACTCGTTTCGCTCTCTTTCACCCTCCATTGTCTCGTTTCGCTCTCTTTTACCCTCTTTCGTCTCGTTTCGCTCTCTGTGACCCTCCTTCGTCTCGTTTAGCTCTCTTTCACCCTCCTTCATCTCGTTTGGCTCTCTTTCACCCTCCTTCATCTCGTTTCGCTCTCTTTGACACTCCTTAATCTAATTTCGCTCAGTTCCACCCGCCTTCGTCTCGTTTCGCTCACTTTCATCCTCCTTCGTCTCGTTTCGCTCTCTTTCACCCTCCATCATCTCGTTTCGCTCTCTTTCACCCTCTTCATCTCGTTTCGCTACCTTTCACCCTCCTTTGTCTCGTTTCGCTCTCTTTCACCTTACTTCGTCTCGTTTCGCTCTCTTTCACCTTCCTTCGTCTCGTTTCTCTCTCATTCACCCTCCTTCGTCTCGTTTCGCTCTCTTCCACCCTCCTTCATCTCGTTTCGCTCTCTTTCACCCTCCTTCATCTCGTTTCGCTCTCTTTCACCCTCCTTCCTCTCGTTTCGCTCTCTTTCACCCTCCATCATCTCGTTTCGCTCTCTTTCACCCTCCTTCGTCTCGTTATCTCTCTTTCACCCTCCACCGTCTTGTTTCGCTCTTTTTGACCCTCCTTCATCTCGGTTAGCTCTCTTGAACCCTCCTTTTGCTCGTTTCGCTCTGTTATACACTCCTTCGGCTCGTTTTGCTCTCTTTCAACTTCCTTCGTCTCGTTTCGCTCTCTTTCACCCTCCTTCGTCTTGTATCGCTCTGTTCCACCGACCTTCGTTTCGTTTCGCTCTCTTTCAACCTCCTTCATCTCGTTTCGATCTCTTTCACCCTCCTTCCTCTCGTTTCGTTCTCGTTCACCCTCCTTCGTCTCGTTCCGCTCTCTTTCACCCTCCTTCGACTCCTTTCGCTCTCTTTCACCCTCCTTCGTCTCGTTTCGCTCTCTTTCACCCTCCTTCGTCTCGTTTCGTTCTCTTTCACCCTCCTTCATCTCGTTTCGATCTCTTTCACCCTCCTTCCTCTCGTTTCGCTCTCTTTCACCCTCCTTCGTCTCGTTTCGCTCTCTTTCACCCTCCTTCGTCTCGTTTCGGTCTCCTTCACCCTCCTTCATCTCCTTTCGCTCTCTTTCACCCTCCTTCGTCTCGTTTCGCTCTCTTTCACCTTTCTTCATCTCGTTTCGCTCTCTTTCACCCTCCTTCGTCTCGTTTCGCTCTCTTTCACCCTTCTTCGTCTCGTTTCGCTCTCTTTCACCCTCCTTCCTCTCGTTTCGCTCTCTTTCAACTTCCATCGTCTTGTTTCGCTCTCTTTCCCTCTCCTTCGTCTCGTTTCGCTCTCTTTCACCCTCCACCGTCTCGTTTAGCTCTCTTTTACCCTCTTTCGTCTTGTTTCGTCTTCTTTCACCTTCCTCGTCTCGTATCGCTCTCTTTCAACCTCCTTCGTCTCGTTTCGGTCTCCTTCACCCTCCTTCGTCTCGTTCCACTCTCTTTCACCCTCCTTCGACTCCTTTCGCTCTCTTCCACCCTCCTTCGTCTCATTTCACTCTCTTTCACCCTTCTTCATCTCCTTTCGTTCTCTTTCACCCTCCAAGTCTAGTTTCACTCTCTTTCACCTTTCTTCGTCTCGTTTCGCTCTCTTTCACCCTCCTTCGTCTCATTTCGCTCTCTTTCACCCTCCTTCGTCTCGTTTCGCTCTCTTTCACCCTCCTTTGTCTCGTTTCGCTCTCTTTCACCCTGCTTCCTCTCGTTTCGCTCTCTTTCACCCTCCATCGTCTTGTTTCGCTCTCTTTCACCCTCCTTCCTCTCGTTTCGCTCTCTTTCACCATCCATTGTCTTGTTTCGCTCTCTTTCACTCTCCTTCTTCTCGTTTCGCTCTCTTTCACCCTCCACCGTCTCGTTTCTCTCTCTTTTACCCTCTTTCGTCTCATTTCGCTTTCTTTCACCCTCCTTCTTCTCGTTTCGCTTTCTTTCACCCTCCTTTGTCTCGTTTCGCTCTCTTTCACCCTTCTTCCTCTCGATTCGCTCTCTTTCAACATCCATCGTCTTGTTTCACTCTCTTTCACTCTCCTTCCTCTCGTTTTGCTCTCTTTCACCCTCCACCGTCTCGTTTCTCTCTCTTTTACCCTCTTTCGTCTTGTTTCGTCCTCTTTCACCTTCCTTGTCTCGTTTCGCTCTCTTTCACCCTCCTTCATCTCGTTTCGCTCTCTTTCACCCTCCTTCATTTCGTTTCGCTCCCTTTCACCCTCCTTTGTCTCGTTTCGCTCTCTTTCACTTTCCTTCGTCTCGTTTCGCTCTATTTCACCTTCCTTCGTCTCGTTTCTCTCTCTTTCACCCTCCTTCGTTTCGTTTCGCTCTCTTCCACCCTCCTTCATCTCGTTTCGCTCTCTTTCACCCTCCTTCGTCTCGTTTCGCTCTCTTTCACCCTCCTTCTTCTCGTTTCGCTCTCTTTCACCCTCCTTCGTCTCGTTCCGCTCTCTTTTACCCTCCTTCGTCTCGTTTCGCTCTCTTTCATGCTCCTTCGTCTCGCTTCGCCCTCTTTCACCCTCCTTCGTCTCGTTTTGCTCTCTTTCACCCTTCTTTCATCTTGTTTCGCTCTGTTCCACCCGCCTTCGTCTCGTTTCGCTCTCTTTTACACTCTTTCATCTCGTTTCGCTCTCTTTTACCCTCCTTCATCTCGTTTCGCTCTCTTTCATGCTCCTTCGTCTCGCTTCGCCCTCTTTCACCCTCCTTCGTCTCGTTTCGCTCTCTTTCACCCTCCATCATCTCGTTTCGCTCTCTTTCACCCTCCTTCATCTCGTTTCGCTCCCTTTCACCCTCCTTTGTCTCGTTTCGCTCTCTTTCACCTTCCTTCGTCTCGTTTCGCTCTCTTTCACCTTCCTTCGTCTCGTTTCTCTCTCATTCACCCTCCTTCGTCTCGTTTCGCTCTCTTTCACCCTCCTTCGTCTCGTATCGCTCTCTTTTAAACTCTTTCATCTCGTTTCGCTCTCTTTTACCCTCCTTCATCTCGTTTCGCTCTCTTTCATGCTCCTTCGTCTCGCTTCGCCCTCTTCCACCCTCCTTCGTCTCGTTTTGCTCTCTTTCACCCTTCTTTCATCTTGTTTCGCTCTGTTCCACCAGCCTTCATCTCGTTTTGCACTCTTTCACCCTCCTTCGTCTCGTTTCGCTCTCTTTCATCCTCCTTCATCTCGTTTCGCTCTCTTTCATCCTCCTTCATCTCGTTTCGCTCCGTTTCACCCTCCTTTGTCTCGTTTCGCTCTCTTTCACCTTCCTTCGTCTCGTTCCGCTCTCTTTCACCTTCCTTCGTCTCGTTTCTCTCCCTTTCACCCTCCTTCGTCTCGTTTCGCTCTCTTTCACCTTCCTTCGTCTCGTTTCGCTCTCTTTCACCTTCCTTCGTCTCGTTTCATCTTTCTTTCACTCTCCTTCGTCTCGTTTCGCTCTCTTCCACCCTCCTTCATCTCGTTTCGCTCTCTTTCACCCTCCTTCGTCTCGTTTCGCTCTCTTTCACCCTCCTTCTTTCACCCTCCTTCGTCTCGTTTCGCTCTCTTTCACCCTCGTTCATCTCGTTTCGATCTCTTTCACCCTCCTTCCTCTCGTTTCGCTCTCTTTCGCCCTCCTTCGTCTTGGTTCGCTCTCTTTCACCCTCCTTCGACTCGTTTCGCTCTCTTTCACCCTCCATTGTCTCGTTTCGATCTCTTTTACCCTCTTTCGTCTCGTTTCGCTCTCTGTGACCCTCCTTCGTCTCGTTTAGCTCTCTTTCACCCTCCTTCATCTCGTGTGGCTCTCTTTCACCCTCCTTCATCTCGTTTCGCTCTCTTTGACACTCCTTAATCTCGTTTCGCTCAGTTCCACCCGCCTTCGTCTCGTTTCGCTCACTTTCATCCTCCTTCGTCTCGTTTCGCTCTCTTTCACCCTCCATCATCTCGTTTCGCTCTCTTTCACCCTCTTCATCTCGTTTCGCTACCTTTCACCCTCCTTTGTCTCGTTTCGCTCTCTTTCACCTTACTTCGTCTCGTTTCGCTCTCTTTCACCTTCCTTCGTCTCGTTTCTCTCTCATTCACCCTCCTTCGTCTCGTTTCGCTCTCTTCCACCCTCCTTCATCTCGTTTCGCTCTCTTTCACCCTCCTTCATCTCGTTTCGCTCTCTTTCACCCTCCTTCCTCTCGTTTCGCTCTCTTTCACCCTCCATCATCTCGTTTCGCTCTCTTTCACCCTCCTTCGTCTCGTTATCTCTCTTTCACCCTCCACCGTCTTGTTTCGCTCTTTTTGACCCTCCTTCATCTCGTTTAGCTCTCTTGAACCCTCCTTTTGCTCGTTTCGCTCTGTTTTACACTCCTTCGGTTCGTTTTGCTCTCTTTCAACTTCCTTCGTCTCGTTTCGCTCTCTTTCACCCTCCTTCGTCTTGTATCGCTCTGTTCCACCGACCTTCGTTTCGTTTCGCTCTCTTTCAACCTCCTTCATCTCGTTTCGATCTCTTTCACCCTCCTTCCTCTCGTTTCGTTCTCGTTCACCCTCCTTCGTCTCGTTCCGCTCTCTTTCACCCTCCTTCGACTCCTTTCGCTCTCTTTCACCCTCCTTCGTCTCGTTTCGCTCTCTTTCACCCTCCTTCGTCTCGTTTCGTTCTCTTTCACCCTCCTTCATCTCGTTTCGATCTCTTTCACCCTCCTTCCTCTCGTTTCGCTCTCTTTCACCCTCCTTCGTCTCGTTTCGCTCTCTTTCACCCTCCTTCGTCTCGTTTCGGTCTCCTTCACCCTCCTTCATCTCCTTTCGCTCTCTTTCACCCTCCTTCGTCTCGTTTCGCTCTCTTTCACCTTTCTTCATCTCGTTTCGCTCTCTTTCACCCTCCTTCGTCTCGTTTCGCTCTCTTTCACCCTTCTTCGTCTCGTTTCGCTCTCTTTCACCCTCCTTCCTCTCGTTTCGCTCTCTTTCAACTTCCATCGTCTTGTTTCGCTCTCTTTCCCTCTCCTTCGTCTCGTTTCGCTCTCTTTCACCCTCCACCGTCTCGTTACCTCTCTTTTACCCTCTTTCGTCTTGTTTCGTCTTCTTTCACCTTCCTCGTCTCGTATCGCTCTCTTTCAACCTCCTTCGTCTCGTTTCGGTCTCCTTCACCCTCCTTCGTCTCGTTCCACTCTCTTTCACCCTCCTTCGACTCCTTTCGCTCTCTTCCACCCTCCTTCGTCTCATTTCACTCTCTTTCACCCTTCTTCATCTCCTTTCGTTCTCTTTCACCCTCCAAGTCTAGTTTCACTCTCTTTCACCTTTCTTCGTCTCGTTTCGCTCTCTTTCACCCTCCTTCGTCTCATTTCGCTCTCTTTCACCCTCCTTCGTCTCGTTTCGCTCTCTTTCACCCCCCTTTGTCTCGTTTCGCTCTCTTTCACCCTGCTTCCTCTCGTTTCGCTCTCTTTCACCCTCCATCGTCTTGTTTCGCTCTCTTTCACCCTCCTTCCTCTCGTTTCGCTCTCTTTCACCATCCATCGTCTTGTTTCGCTCTCTTTCACTCTCCTTCTTCTCGTTTCGCTCTCTTTCACCCTCCACCGTCTCGTTTCGCTCTCTTTTACCGTCTTTCGTCTCGTTTCGCTCTCTTTGACCCTCCTTCGTCTCGTTTAGCTCTCTTTCACCCTCCTTCGTCTCATTTCGCTTTCTTTCACCCTCCTTCTTCTCGTTTCGCTTTCTTTCACCCTCCTTTGTCTCGTTTCGCTCTCTTTCACCCTTCTTCCTCTCGATTCGCTCTCTTTCAACATCCATCGTCTTGTTTCACTCTCTTTCACTCTCCTTCCTCTCGTTTTGCTCTCTTTCACCCTCCACCGTCTCGTTTCTCTCTCTTTTACCCTCTTTCATCTCGTTTCGCTCTCTTTTACCCTCCTTCATCTCGTTTCGCTCTCTTTCATGCTCCTTCGTCTCGCTTCGCCCTCTTTCACCCTCCTTCGTCTCGTTTCGCTCTCTTTCACCTTCCTCGTCTCGTATCGCTCTCTTTCAACCTCCTTCGTCTCGTTTCGGTCTCCTTCACCCTCCTTCGTCTCGTTCCACTCTCTTTCACCCTCCTTCGACTCCTTTCGCTCTCTTCCACCCTCCTTCGTCTCATTTCACTCTCTTTCACCCTTCTTCATCTCCTTTCGCTCTCTTTCACCCTCCAAGTCTAGTTTCACTCTCTTTCACCCTTCTTCGTCTCGTTTCGCTCTCTTTCACCCTCCTTCCTCTCGTTTCGCTCTCTTTCAACTTCCATCGTCTTGTTTCGCTCTCTTTCCCTCTCCTTCGTCTCGTTTCGCTCTCTTTCACCCTCCACCGTCTCGTTTAGCTCTCTTTTACCCTCTTTCGTCTTGTTTCGTCTTCTTTCACCTTCCTCGTCTCGTATCGCTCTCTTTCAACCTCCTTCGTCTCGTTTCGGTCTCCTTCACCCTCCTTCGTCTCGTTCCACTCTCTTTCACCCTCCTTCGACTCCTTTCGCTCTCTTCCACCCTCCTTCGTCTCATTTCACTCTCTTTCACCCTTCTTCATCTCCTTTCGCTCTCTTTCACCCTCCAAGTCTAGTTTCACTCTCTTTCACCTTTCTTCGTCTCGTTTCGCTCTCTTTCACCCTCCTTCGTCTCATTTCGCTCTCTTTCACCCTCCTTCGTCTCGTTTCGCTCTCTTTCACCCTCCTTTGTCTCGTTTCGCTCTCTTTCACCCTGCTTCCTCTCGTTTCGCTCTCTTTCACTCTCCATCGTCTTGTTTCGCTCTCTTTCACCCTCCTTCCTCTCGTTTCGCTCTCTTTCACCATCCATCGTCTTGTTTCGCTCTCTTTCACTCTCCTTCTTCTCGTTTCGCTCTCTTTCACCCTCCACCGTCTCGTTTCGCTCTCTTTTACCGTCTTTCGTCTCGTTTCGCTCTCTTTGACCCTCCTTCGTCTCGTTTAGCTCTCTTTCACCCTCCTTCGTCTCATTTCGCTTTCTTTCACCCTCCTTCTTCTCGTTTCGCTTTCTTTCACCCTCCTTTGTCTCGTTTCGCTCTCTTTCACCCTTCTTCCTCTCGATTCGCTCTCTTTCAACATCCATCATCTTGTTTCACTCTCTTTCACTCTCCTTCCTCTCGTTTTGCTCTCTTTCACCCTCCACCGTCTCGTTTCTCTCTCTTTTACCCTCTTTCGTCTTGTTTCGTCCTCTTTCACCTTCCTTGTCTCGTTTCGCTCTCTTTCACCCTCCTTCATCTCGTTTCGCTCTCTTTCACCCTCCTTCATTTCGTTTCGCTCCCTTTCACCCTCCTTTGTCTCGTTTCGCTCTCTTTCACCTTCCTTCGTCTCGTTTCGCTCTATTTCACCTTCCTTCGTCTCGTTTCTCTCTCTTTCACCCTCCTTCGTTTCGTTTCGCTCTCTTCCACCCTCCTTCATCTCGTTTCGCTCTCTTTCACCCTCCTTCGTCTCGTTTCGCTCTCTTTCACCCTCCTTCTTCTCGTTTCGCTCTCTTTCACCCTCCTTCGTCTCGTTCCGCTCTCTTTTACCCTCCTTCGTCTCGTTTCGCTCTCTTTCATGCTCCTTCGTCTCGCTTCGCCCTCTTTCACCCTCCTTCGTCTCGTTTTGCTCTCTTTCACCCTTCTTTCATCTTGTTTCGCTCTGTTCCACCCGCCTTCGTCTCGTTTCGCTCTCTTTTACACTCTTTCATCTCGTTTCGCTCTCTTTTACCCTCCTTCATCTCGTTTCGCTCTCTTTCATGCTCCTTCGTCTCGCTTCGCCCTCTTTCACCCTCCTTCGTCTCGTTTCGCTCTCTTTCACCCTCCATCATCTCGTTTCGCTCTCTTTCACCCTCCTTCATCTCGTTTCGCTCCCTTTCACCCTCCTTTGTCTCGTTTCGCTCTCTTTCACCTTCCTTCGTCTCGTTTCGCTCTCTTTCACCTTCCTTCGTCTCGTTTCTCTCTCATTCACCCTCCTTCGTCTCGTTTCGCTCTCTTCCACCCTCCTTCATCTCGTTTCGCTCTCTTTCACCCTCCTTCATCTCGTTTTGCTCTCTTTCACTCTCCTTCCTCTCGTTTCGCTCACTTTCACCCTCCATCGTCTCGTTTCACTCTCTTTCACTCTCCTTTGTCTCGTTTCGCTCTCTTTTACCCTCGACCGTCTTGTTTCGCTCTCTTTGACCCTCCTTCATCTCGTTTAGATCTCTTGAACCCTCCTTCGTCTCGTTTCGCTCTGTTTTACACTCCTTCGGCTCGTTTTGCTCTCTTTCACCATCCATCGTCTTGTTTCGCTCTCTTTCACTCTCCTTCTTCTCGTTTCGCTCTCTTTCACCCTCCACCGTCTCGTTTCGCTCTCTTTTACCGTCTTTCGTCTCGTTTCGCTCTCTTTGACCCTCCTTCGTCTCGTTTAGCTCTCTTTCACCCTCCTTCGTCTCATTTCGCTTTCTTTCACCCTCCTTCTTCTCGTTTCGCTTTCTTTCACCCTCCTTTGTCTCGTTTCGCTCTCTTTCACCCTTCTTCCTCTCGATTCGCTCTCTTTCAACATCCATCGTCTTGTTTCACTCTCTTTCACTCTCCTTCCTCTCGTTTTGCTCTCTTTCACCCTCCACCGTCTCGTTTCTCTCTCTTTTACCCTCTTTCGTCTTGTTTCGTCCTCTTTCACCTTCCTCGTCTCGTATCGCTCTCTTTCAACCTCCTTCGTCTCGTTTCGGTCTCCTTCACCCTCCTTCGTCTCGTTCCACTCTCTTTCACCCTCCTTCGACTCCTTTCGCTCTCTTCCACCCTCCTTCGTCTCATTTCACTCTCTTTCACCCTTCTTCATCTCCTTTCGCTCTCTTTCACCCTCCAAGTCTAGTTTCACTCTCTTTCACCCTTCTTCGTCTCGTTTCGCTCTCTTTCACCCTCCTTCCTCTCGTTTCGCTCTCTTTCAACTTCCATCGTCTTGTTTCGCTCTCTTTCCCTCTCCTTCGTCTCGTTTCGCTCTCTTTCACCCTCCACCGTCTCGTTTAGCTCTCTTTTACCCTCTTTCGTCTTGTTTCGTCTTCTTTCACCTTCCTCGTCTCGTATCGCTCTCTTTCAACCTCCTTCGTCTCGTTTCGGTCTCCTTCACCCTCCTTCGTCTCGTTCCACTCTCTTTCACCCTCCTTCGACTCCTTTCGCTCTCTTCCACCCTCCTTCGTCTCATTTCACTCTCTTTCACCCTTCTTCATCTCCTTTCGCTCTCTTTCACCCTCCAAGTCTAGTTTCACTCTCTTTCACCTTTCTTCGTCTCGTTTCGCTCTCTTTCACCCTCCTTCGTCTCATTTCGCTCTCTTTCACCCTCCTTCGTCTCGTTTCGCTCTCTTTCACCCTCCTTTGTCTCGTTTCGCTCTCTTTCACCCTGCTTCCTCTCGTTTCGCTCTCTTTCACTCTCCATCGTCTTGTTTCGCTCTCTTTCACCCTCCTTCCTCTCGTTTCGCTCTCTTTCACCATCCATCGTCTTGTTTCGCTCTCTTTCACTCTCCTTCTTCTCGTTTCGCTCTCTTTCACCCTCCACCGTCTCGTTTCGCTCTCTTTTACCGTCTTTCGTCTCGTTTCGCTCTCTTTGACCCTCCTTCGTCTCGTTTAGCTCTCTTTCACCCTCCTTCGTCTCATTTCGCTTTCTTTCACCCTCCTTCTTCTCGTTTCGCTTTCTTTCACCCTCCTTTGTCTCGTTTCGCTCTCTTTCACCCTTCTTCCTCTCGATTCGCTCTCTTTCAACATCCATCATCTTGTTTCACTCTCTTTCACTCTCCTTCCTCTCGTTTTGCTCTCTTTCACCCTCCACCGTCTCGTTTCTCTCTCTTTTACCCTCTTTCGTCTTGTTTCGTCCTCTTTCACCTTCCTTGTCTCGTTTCGCTCTCTTTCACCCTCCTTCATCTCGTTTCGCTCTCTTTCACCCTCCTTCATTTCGTTTCGCTCCCTTTCACCCTCCTTTGTCTCGTTTCGCTCTCTTTCACCTTCCTTCGTCTCGTTTCGCTCTATTTCACCTTCCTTCGTCTCGTTTCTCTCTCTTTCACCCTCCTTCGTTTCGTTTCGCTCTCTTCCACCCTCCTTCATCTCGTTTCGCTCTCTTTCACCCTCCTTCGTCTCGTTTCGCTCTCTTTCACCCTCCTTCTTCTCGTTTCGCTCTCTTTCACCCTCCTTCGTCTCGTTCCGCTCTCTTTTACCCTCCTTCGTCTCGTTTCGCTCTCTTTCATGCTCCTTCGTCTCGCTTCGCCCTCTTTCACCCTCCTTCGTCTCGTTTTGCTCTCTTTCACCCTTCTTTCATCTTGTTTCGCTCTGTTCCACCCGCCTTCGTCTCGTTTCGCTCTCTTTTACACTCTTTCATCCCGTTTCGCTCTCTTTTACCCTCCTTCATCTCGTTTCGCTCTCTTTCATGCTCCTTCGTCTCGCTTCGCCCTCTTTCACCCTCCTTCGTCTCGTTTCGCTCTCTTTCACCCTCCATCATCTCGTTTCGCTCTCTTTCACCCTCCTTCATCTCGTTTCGCTCCCTTTCACCCTCCTTTGTCTCGTTTCGCTCTCTTTCACCTTCCTTCGTCTCGTTTCGCTCTCTTTCACCTTCCTTCGTCTCGTTTCTCTCTCATTCACCCTCCTTCGTCTCGTTTCGCTCTCTTCCACCCTCCTTCATCTCGTTTCGCTCTCTTTCACCCTCCTTCATCTCGTTTCGCTCTCTTTCACCCTCCTTCCTCTAGTTTCGCTCACTTTCACCCTCCATCGTCTCGTTTCACTCTCTTTCACCCTCCTTCGTCTCGTTTCGCTCTCTTTCACCCTCCTTTGTCTCGTTTCGCTCTCTTTCACCCTGCTTCCTCTCGTTTCGCTCTCTTTCACCCTCCATCGTCTTGTTTCGCTCTCTTTCACCCTCCTTCCTCTCGTTTCGCTCTCTTTCACCATCCATCGTCTTGTTTCGCTCTCTTTCACTCTCCTTCTTCTCGTTTCGCTCTCTTTCACCCTCCACCGTCTCGTTTCGCTCTCTTTTACCGTCTTTCGTCTCGTTTCGCTCTCTTTGACCCTCCTTCGTCTCGTTTAGCTCTCTTTCACCCTCCTTCGTCTCATTTCGCTTTCTTTCACCCTCCTTCTTCTCGTTTCGCTTTCTTTCACCCTCCTTTGTCTCGTTTCGCTCTCTTTCACCCTTCTTCCTCTCGATTCGCTCTCTTTCAACATCCATCGTCTTGTTTCACTCTCTTTCACTCTCCTTCCTCTCGTTTTGCTCTCTTTCACCCTCCACCGTCTCGTTTCTCTCTCTTTTACCCTCTTTCGTCTTGTTTCGTCCTCTTTCACCTTCCTCGTCTCGTATCGCTCTCTTTCAACCTCCTTCGTCTCGTTTCGGTCTCCTTCACCCTCCTTCGTCTCGTTCCACTCTCTTTCACCCTCCTTCGACTCCTTTCGCTCTCTTCCACCCTCCTTCGTCTCATTTCACTCTCTTTCACCCTTCTTCATCTCCTTTCGCTCTCTTTCACCCTCCAAGTCTAGTTTCACTCTCTTTCACCCTTCTTCGTCTCGTTTCGCTCTCTTTCACCCTCCTTCCTCTCGTTTCGCTCTCTTTCAACTTCCATCGTCTTGTTTCGCTCTCTTTCCCTCTCCTTCGTCTCGTTTCGCTCTCTTTCACCCTCCACCGTCTCGTTTAGCTCTCTTTTACCCTCTTTCGTCTTGTTTCGTCTTCTTTCACCTTCCTCGTCTCGTATCGCTCTCTTTCAACCTCCTTCGTCTCGTTTCGGTCTCCTTCACCCTCCTTCGTCTCGTTCCACTCTCTTTCACCCTCCTTCGACTCCTTTCGCTCTCTTCCACCCTCCTTCGTCTCATTTCACTCTCTTTCACCCTTCTTCATCTCCTTTCGCTCTCTTTCACCCTCCAAGTCTAGTTTCACTCTCTTTCACCTTTCTTCGTCTCGTTTCGCTCTCTTTCACCCTCCTTCGTCTCATTTCGCTCTCTTTCACCCTCCTTCGTCTCGTTTCGCTCTCTTTCACCCTCCTTTGTCTCGTTTCGCTCTCTTTCACCCTGCTTCCTCTCGTTTCGCTCTCTTTCACCCTCCATCGTCTTGTTTCGCTCTCTTTCACCCTCCTTCCTCTCGTTTCGCTCTCTTTCACCATCCATCGTCTTGTTTCGCTCTCTTTCACTCTCCTTCTTCTCGTTTCGCTCTCTTTCACCCTCCACCGTCTCGTTTCGCTCTCTTTTACCGTCTTTCGTCTCGTTTCGCTCTCTTTGACCCTCCTTCGTCTCGTTTAGCTCTCTTTCACCCTCCTTCGTCTCATTTCGCTTTCTTTCACCCTCCTTCTTCTCGTTTCGCTTTCTTTCACCCTCCTTTGTCTCGTTTCGCTCTCTTTCACCCTTCTTCCTCTCGATTCGCTCTCTTTCAACATCCATCGTCTTGTTTCACTCTCTTTCACTCTCCTTCCTCTCGTTTTGCTCTCTTTCACCCTCCACCGTCTCGTTTCTCTCTCTTTTACCCTCTTTCGTCTTGTTTCGTCCTCTTTCACCTTCCTTGTCTCGTTTCGCTCTCTTTCACCCTCCTTCATCTCGTTTCACTCTCTTTCACCCTCCTTCATTTCGTTTCGCTCCCTTTCACCCTCCTTTGTCTCGTTTCGCTCTCTTTCACCTTCCTTCATCTCGTTTCGCTCTATTTCACCTTCCTTCGTCTCGTTTCTCTCTCTTTCACACTCCTTCGTTTCGTTTCGCTCTCTTCCACCCTCCTTCATCTCGTTTCGCTCTCTTTCACCCTCCTTCGTCTCGTTTCGCTCTCTTTCACCCTCCTTCTTCTCGTTTCGCTCTCTTTCACCCTCCTTCGTCTCGTTCCGCTCTCTTTTACCCTCCTTCGTCTCGTTTCGCTCTCTTTCATGCTCCTTCGTCTCGCTTCGCCCTCTTTCACCCTCCTTCGTCTCGTTTTGCTCTCTTTCACCCTTCTTTCATCTTGTTTCGCTCTGTTCCACCCGCCTTCGTCTCGTTTCGCTCTCTTTTACACTCTTTCATCTCGTTTCGCTCTCTTTTACCCTCCTTCATCTCGTTTCGCTCTCTTTCATGCTCCTTCGTCTCGCTTCGCCCTCTTTCACCCTCCTTCGTCTCGTTTCGCTCTCTTTCACCCTCCATCATCTCGTTTCGCTCTCTTTCACCCTCCTTCATCTCGTTTCGCTCCCTTTCACCCTCCTTTGTCTCGTTTCGCTCTCTTTCACCTTCCTTCGTCTCGTTTCGCTCTATTTCACCTTCCTTCGTCTCGTTTCTCTCTCATTCACCCTCCTTCGTCTCGTTTCGCTCTCTTCCACCCTCCTTCATCTCGTTTCGCTCTCTTTCACCCTCCTTCATCTCGTTTCGCTCTCTTTCACCCTCCTTCCTCTCGTTTCGCTCACTTTCACCCTCCATCGTCTCGTTTCACTCTCTTTCACTCTCCTTTGTCTCGTTTCGCTCTCTTTTACCCTCGACCGTCTTGTTTCGCTCTCTTTGACCCTCCTTCATCTCGTTTAGATCTCTTGAACCCTCCTTCGTCTCGTTTCGCTCTGTTTTACACTCCTTCGGCTCGTTTTGCTCTCTTTCAACTTCCTTTGTCTCGTTTCACTCTCTTTCACCCTCCTTCGTCTTGTATCGCTCTGTTCCACCGGCCTTCGTTTCGTTTTGCCCTCTTTCAACCTCCTTCGTCTAGTTTCACTCTCTTTCACCCTCCTTCCTCTCGTTTCGTTCTCTTTCAACCTCCTTCGTCTCGTTCCGCTCTCTTTCACCCTCCTTCGACTCCTTTCGCTCTCTTTCACCCTCCTTTGTCTCGTTTCGCTCTCTTTCAGCCTCCTTCATCTCGTTTCGCTCTCTTTCACCCTCCTTCATCTCGTTTCGATCTCTTTCACCCTCCTTCCTCTCGTTTCGCTCTCTTTCACCCTCCTTCGTCTCGTTTCGTTCTATTTCACCCTCCTTCGTCTCGTTTCGGTCTCCTTCACCCTCCTTCATCTCGTTCCACTCTCTTTCACCCTCCTTCGACTCCTTTCGCTCTCTTTCACCCTCCTTCGTCTCATTTCACTCTCTTTCACCCTCCTTCATCTCCTTTCGCTCTCTTTCACCCTCCTTCGTCTTGTTTCGCTCTCTTTCACCCTCCTTCGTCTCGTTTCGCTCTCTTTCACCCTCCTTCATCTCGTTATCTCTCTTTCACCCTCCACCGTCTTGTTTCGCTCTTTTTGACCCTCCTTCATCTCGTTTAGCTCTCTTGAACCCTTCTTCGGCTCGTTTCGCTCTGTTTTACACTCCTTCGGCTCGTTTTGCTCTCTTTCAACTTCCTTCGTCTCGTTTCGCTCTCTTTCACCCTCCTTCGTCTTGTATCGCTCTGTTCCACCGACCTTCGTTTCGTTTCGCTCTCTTTCAACCTCCTTCATCTCGTTTCGATCTCTTTCACCCTCCTTCCTCTCGTTTCGTTCTCGTTCACCCTCCTTCGTCTCGTTCCGCTCTCTTTCACCCTCCTTCGACTCCTTTCGCTCTCTTTCACCCTCCTTCGTCTCGTTTTGCTCTCTTTCACCCTCCTTCGTCTCCTTTCATTCTCTTTCACCCTCCTTCATCTCGTTTCGATCTCTTTCACCCTCCTTCCTCTCGTTTCGCTCTCTTTCACCCTCCTTCGTCTCGTTTCGCTCTCTTTCACCCTCCTTCGTCTCGTTTCGGTCTCCTTCACCCTCCTTCATCTCCTTTCGCTCTCTTTCACCCTCCTTCGTCTCGTTTCGCTCTCTTTCACCTTTCTTCATCTCGTTTCGCTCTCTTTCACCCTCCTTCGTCTCGTTTCGCTCTCTTTCACCCTTCTTCGTCTCGTTTCGCTCTCTTTCACCCTCCTTCCTCTCGTTTCGCTCTCTTTCAACTTCCATCGTCTTGTTTCGCTCTCTTTCCCTCTCCTTCGTCTCGTTTCGCTCTCTTTCACCCTCCACCGTCTCGTTTAGCTCTCTTTTACCCTCTTTCGTCTTGTTTCGTCTTCTTTCACCTTCCTCGTCTCGTATCGCTCTCTTTCAACCTCCTTCGTCTCGTTTCGGTCTCCTTCACCCTCCTTCGTCTCGTTCCACTCTCTTTCACCCTCCTTCGACTCCTTTCGCTCTCTTCCACCCTCCTTCGTCTCATTTCACTCTCTTTCACCCTTCTTCATCTCCTTCCGCTCTCTTTCACCCTCCAAGTCTAGTTTCACTCTCTTTCACCTTTCTTCGTCTCGTTTCGCTCTCTTTCACCCTCCTTCGTCTCATTTCGCTCTCTTTCACCCTCCTTCGTCTCGTTTCGCTCTCTTTCACCCTCCTTTGTCTCGTTTCGCTCTCTTTCACCCTGCTTCCTCTCGTTTCGCTCTCTTTCACTCTCCATCGTCTTGTTTCGCTCTCTTTCACCCTCCTTCCTCTCGTTTCGATCTCTTTCACCATCCATCGTCTTGTTTCGCTCTCTTTCACTCTCCTTCTTCTCGTTTCGCTCTCTTTCACCCTCCACCGTCTCGTTTCGCTCTCTTTTACCGTCTTTCGTCTCGTTTCGCTCTCTTTGACCCTCCTTCGTCTCGTTTCGCTCTCTTTCACCCTCCTTCGTCTCGTTTCGGTCTCCTTCACCCTCCTTCATCTCCTTTCGCTCTCTTTCACCCTCCTTCGTCTCGTTTCGCTCTCTTTCACCCTTCTTCGTCTCGTTTCGCTCTCTTTCACCCTCCTTCCTCTCGTTTCGCTCTCTTTCAACTTCCATCGTCTTGTTTCGCTCTCTTTCCCTCTCCTTCGTCTCGTTTCGCTCTCTTTCATCCTCCACCGTCTCGTTTAGCTCTCTTTTACCCTCTTTCGTCTTGTTTCGTCTTCTTTCACCTTCCTCGTCTCGTATCGCTCTCTTTCAACCTCCTTCGTCTCGTTTCGGTCTCCTTCACCCTCCTTCGTCTCGTTCCACTCTCTTTCACCCTCCTTCGACTCCTTTCGCTCTCTTCCACCCTCCTTCGTCTCATTTCACTCTCTTTCACCCTTCTTCATCTCCTTTCGCTCTCTTTCACCCTCCAAGTCTAGTTTCACTCTCTTTCACCTTTCTTCGTCTCGTTTCGCTCTCTTTCACCCTCCTTCGTCTCATTTCGCTCTCTTTCACCCTCCTTCGTCTCGTTTCGCTCTCTTTCACCCTCCTTTGTCTCGTTTCACTCTCTTTCACCCTGCTTCCTCTCGTTTCGCTCTCTTTCACCCTCCATCGTCTTGTTTCGCTCTCTTTCACCCTCCTTCCTCTCGTTTCGCTCTCTTTCACCATCCATCGTCTTGTTTCGCTCTCTTTCACTCTCCTTCTTCTCGTTTCGCTCTCTTTCACCCTCCACCGTCTCGTTTCGCTCTCTTTTACCGTCTTTCGTCTCGTTTCGCTCTCTTTGACCCTCCTTCGTCTCGTTTAGCTCTCTTTCACCCTCCTTCGTCTCATTTCGCTTTCTTTCACCCTCCTTCTTCTCGTTTCGCTTTCTTTCACCCTCCTTTGTCTCGTTTCGCTCTCTTTCACCCTTCTTCCTCTCGATTCGCTCTCTTTCAACATCCATCGTCTTGTTTCACTCTCTTTCACTCTCCTTCCTCTCGTTTTGCTCTCTTTCACCCTCCACCGTCTCGTTTCTCTCTCTTTTACCCTCTTTCGTCTTGTTTCGTCCTCTTTCACCTTCCTCGTCTCGTATCGCTCTCTTTCAACCTCCTTCGTCTCGTTTCGGTCTCCTTCACCCTCCTTCGTCTCGTTCCACTCTCTTTCACCCTCCTTCGACTCCTTTCGCTCTCTTCCACCCTCCTTCGTCTCATTTCACTCTCTTTCACCCTTCTTCATCTCCTTTCGCTCTCTTTCACCCTCCAAGTCTAGTTTCACTCTCTTTCACCCTTCTTCGTCTCGTTTCGCTCTCTTTCACCCTCCTTCCTCTCGTTTCGCTCTCTTTCAACTTCCATCGTCTTGTTTCGCTCTCTTTCCCTCTCCTTCGTCTCGTTTCGCTCTCTTTCACCCTCCACCGTCTCGTTTAGCTCTCTTTTACCCTCTTTCGTCTTGTTTCGTCTTCTTTCACCTTCCTCGTCTCGTATCGCTCTCTTTCAACCTCCTTCGTCTCGTTTCGGTCTCCTTCACCCTCCTTCGTCTCGTTCCACTCTCTTTCACCCTCCTTCGACTCCTTTCGCTCTCTTCCACCCTCCTTCGTCTCATTTCACTCTCTTTCACCCTTCTTCATCTCCTTTCGCTCTCTTTCACCCTCCAAGTCTAGTTTCACTCTCTTTCACCTTTCTTCGTCTCGTTTCGCTCTCTTTCACCCTCCTTCGTCTCATTTCGCTCTCTTTCACCCTCCTTCGTCTCGTTTCGCTCTCTTTCACCCTCCTTTGTCTCGTTTCGCTCTCTTTCACCCTGCTTCCTCTCGTTTCGCTCTCTTTCACCCTCCATCGTCTTGTTTCGCTCTCTTTCACCCTCCTTCCTCTCGTTTCGCTCTCTTTCACCATCCATCGTCTTGTTTCGCTCTCTTTCACTCTCCTTCTTCTCGTTTCGCTCTCTTTTACCGTCTTTCGTCTCGTTTCGCTCTCTTTGACCCTCCTTCGTCTCGTTTAGCTCTCTTTCACCCTCCTTCGTCTCATTTCGCTTTCTTTCACCCTCCTTCTTCTCGTTTCGCTTTCTTTCACCCTCCTTTGTCTCGTTTCGCTCTCTTTCACCCTTCTTCCTCTCGATTCGCTCTCTTTCAACATCCATCGTCTTGTTTCACTCTCTTTCACTCTCCTTCCTCTCGTTTTGCTCTCTTTCACCCTCCACCGTCTCGTTTCTCTCTCTTTTACCCTCTTTCGTCTTGTTTCGTCCTCTTTCACCTTCCTTGTCTCGTTTCGCTCTCTTTCACCCTCCTTCATCTCGTTTCACTCTCTTTCACCCTCCTTCATTTCGTTTCGCTCTCTTTCACCCTCCTTCGTCTCGTTTCGCTCTCTTTCACCCTCCTTCTTCTCGTTTCGCTCTCTTTCACCCTCCTTCGTCTCGTTCCGCTCTCTTTTACCCTCCTTCGTCTCGTTTCGCTCTCTTTCATGCTCCTTCGTCTCGCTTCGCCCTCTTTCACCCTCCTTCGTCTCGTTTTGCTCTCTTTCACACTTCTTTCATCTTGTTTCGCTCTGTTCCACCCGCCTTCGTCTCGTTTCGCTCTCTTTTACACTCTTTCATCTCGTTTCGCTCTCTTTTACCCTCCTTCATCTCGTTTCGCTCTCTTTCATGCTCCTTCGTCTCGCTTCGCCCTCTTTCACCCTCCTTCGTCTCGTTTCGCTCTCTTTCACCCTCCATCATCTCGTTTCGCTCTCTTTCACCCTCCTTCATCTCGTTTCGCTCCCTTTCACCCTCCTTTGTCTCGTTTTGCTCTCTTTCACCTTCCTTCGTCTCGTTTCGTTCTCTTTCACCTTCCTTCGTCTCGTTTCTCTCTCATTCACCCTCCTTCGTCTCGTTTCGCTCTCTTCCACCCTCCTTCATCTCGTTTCGCTCTCTTTCACCCTCCTTCATCTCGTTTCGCTCTCTTTCACCCTCCTTCCTCTCGTTTCGCTCACTTTCACCCTCCATCGTCTCGTTTCACTCTCTTTCACTCTCCTTTGTCTCGTTTTGCTCTCTTTTACCCTCGACCGTCTTGTTTCGCTCTCTTTGACCCTCCTTCATCTCGTTTAGATCTCTTGAACCCTCCTTCGTCTCGTTTCGCTCTGTTTTACACTCCTTCGGCTCGTTTTGCTCTCTTTCAACTTCCTTTGTCTCGTTTCACTCTCTTTCACCCTCCTTCGTCTTGTAGCGCTCTGTTCCACCGGCCTTCGTTTCGTTTTGCCCTCTTTCAACCTCCTTCGTCTAGTTTCACTCTCTTTCACCCTCCTTCCTCTCGTTTCGTTCTCTTTCACCCTCCTTCGTCTCGTTCCGCTCTCTTTCACCCTCCTTCGACTCCTTTCGCTCTCTTTCACCCTCCTTTGTCTCGTTTCGCTCTCTTTCAGCCTCCTTCATCTCGTTTCGCTCTCTTTCACCCTCCTTCATCTCGTTTCGATCTCTTTCACCCTCCTTCCTCTCGTTTCGCTCTCTTTCACCCTCCTTCGTCTCGTTTCGTTCTCTTTCACCCTCCTTCGTCTCGTTTCGGTCTCCTTCACCCTCCTTCATCTCGTTCCACTCTCTTTCACCCTCCTTCGACTCCTTTCGCTCTCTTTCACCCTCCTTCGTCTCATTTCACTCTCTTTCACCCTCCTTCATCTCCTTTCGCTCTCTTTCACCCTCCTTCGTCTTGTTTCGCTCTCTTTCACCCTCCTTCGTCTCGTTTCGCTCTCTTTCACCCTCCTTCATCTCGTTATCTCTCTTTCACCCTCCACCGTCTTGTTTCGCTCTTTTTGACCCTCCTTCATCTCGTTTAGCTCTCTTGAACCCTCCTTCGGCTCGTTTCGCTCTGTTTTACACTCCTTCGGCTCGTTTTGCTCTCTTTCAACTTCCTTCGTCTCGTTTCGCTCTCTTTCACCCTCCTTCGTCTTGTATCGCTCTGTTCCACCGACCTTCGTTTCGTTTCGCTCTCTTTCAACCTCCTTCATCTCGTTTCGATCTCTTTCACCCTCCTTCCTCTCGTTTCGTTCTCGTTCACCCTCCTTCGTCTCGTTCCGCTCTCTTTCACCCTCCTTCGACTCCTTTCGCTCTCTTTCACCCTCCTTCGTCTCGTTTCGCTCTCTTTCACCCTCCTTCGTCTCGTTTCGTTCTCTTTCACCCTCCTTCATCTCGTTTCGATCTCTTTCACCCTCCTTCCTCTCGTTTCGCTCTCTTTCACCCTCCTTCGTCTCGTTTCGCTCTCTTTCACCCTCCTTCGTCTCGTTTCGGTCTCCTTCACCCTCCTTCATCTCCTTTCGCTCTCTTTCACCCTCCTTCGTCTCGTTTCGCTCTCTTTCACCTTTCTTCATCTCGTTTCGCTCTCTTTCACCCTCCTTCGTCTCGTTTCGCTCTCTTTCACCCTTCTTCGTCTCGTTTCGCTCTCTTTCACCCTCCTTCCTCTCGTTTCGCTCTCTTTCAACTTCCATCGTCTTGTTTCGCTCTCTTTCCCTCTCCTTCGTCTCGTTTCGCTCTCTTTCACCCTCCACCGTCTCGTTTAGCTCTCTTTTACCCTCTTTCGTCTTGTTTCGTCTTCTTTCACCTTCCTCGTCTCGTATCGCTCTCTTTCAACCTCCTTCGTCTCGTTTCGGTCTCCTTCACCCTCCTTCGTCTCGTTCCACTCTCTTTCACCCTCCTTCGACTCCTTTCGCTCTCTTCCACCCTCCTTCGTCTCATTTCACTCTCTTTCACCCTTCTTCATCTCCTTTCGCTCTCTTTCACCCTCCAAGTCTAGTTTCACTCTCTTTCACCTTTCTTCGTCTCGTTTCGCTCTCTTTCACCCTCCTTCGTCTCATTTCGCTCTCTTTCACCCTCCTTCGTCTCGTTTCGCTCTCTTTCACCCTCCTTTGTCTCATTTCGCTCTCTTTCACCCTGCTTCCTCTCGTTTCGCTCTCTTTCACCCTCCATCGTCTTGTTTCGCTCTCTTTCACCCTCCTTCCTCTCGTTTCGATCTCTTTCACCATCCATCGTCTTGTTTCGCTCTCTTTCACTCTCCTTCTTCTCGTTTCGCTCTCTTTCACCCTCCACCGTCTCGTTTCGCTCTCTTTTACCGTCTTTCGTCTCGTTTCGCTCTCTTTGACCCTCCTTCGTCTCGTTTAGCTCTCTTTCACCCTCCTTCGTCTCATTTCGCTTTCTTTCACCCTCCTTCTTCTCGTTTCGCTTTCTTTCACCCTCCTTTGTCTCGTTTCGCTCTCTTTCACCCTTCTTCCTCTCGATTCGCTCTCTTTCAACATCCATCGTCTTGTTTCACTCTCTTTCACTCTCCTTCCTCTCGTTTTGCTCTCTTTCACCCTCCACCGTCTCGTTTCTCTCTCTTTTACCCTCTTTCGTCTTGTTTCGTCCTCTTTCACCTTCCTTGTCTCGTTTCGCTCTCTTTCACCCTCCTTCATCTCGTTTCGCTCTCTTTCACCCTCCTTCATTTCGTTTCGCTCCCTTTCACCCTCCTTTGTCTCGTTTCGCTCTCTTTCACCTTCCTTCGTCTCGTTTCGCTCTATTTCACCTTCCTTCGTCTCGTTTTTCTCTCTTTCACCCTCCTTCGTTTCGTTTCGCTCTCTTCCACCCTCCTTCATCTCGTTTCGCTCTCTTTCACCCTCCTTCGTCTCGTTTCGCTCTCTTTCACCCTCCTTCTTCTCGTTTCGCTCTCTTTCACCCTCCTTCGTCTCGTTCCGCTCTCTTTTACCCTCCTTCGTCTCGTTTCGCTCTCTTTCATGCTCCTTCGTCTCGCTTCGCCCTCTTTCACCCTCCTTCGTCTCGTTTTGCTCTCTTTCACCCTTCTTTCATCTTGTTTCGCTCTGTTCCACCCGCCTTCGTCTCGTTTCGCTCTCTTTTACACTCTTTCATCTCGTTTCGCTCTCTTTTACCCTCCTTCATCTCGTTTCGCTCTCTTTCATGCTCCTTCGTCTCGCTTCGCCCTCTTTCACCCTCCTTCGTCTCGTTTCGCTCTCTTTCACCCTCCATCATCTCGTTTCGCTCTCTTTCACCCTCCTTCATCTCGTTTCGCTCCCTTTCACCCTCCTTTGTCTCGTTTCGCTCTCTTTCACCTTCCTTCGTCTCGTTTCGCTCTCTTTCACCTTCCTTCGTCTCGTTTCTCTCTCATTCACCCTCCTTCGTCTCGTTTCGCTCTCTTCCACCCTCCTTCATCTCGTTTCGCTCTCTTTCACCCTCCTTCATCTCGTTTTGCTCTCTTTCACTCTCCTTCCTCTCGTTTCGCTCACTTTCACCCTCCATCGTCTCGTTTCACTCTCTTTCACTCTCCTTTGTCTCGTTTCGCTCTCTTTTACCCTCGACCGTCTTGTTTCGCTCTCTTTGACCCTCCTTCATCTCGTTTAGATCTCTTGAACCCTCCTTCGTCTCGTTTCGCTCTGTTTTACACTCCTTCGGCTCGTTTTGCTCTCTTTCAACTTCCTTTGTCTCGTTTCACTCTCTTTCACCCTCCTTCGTCTTGTATCGCTCTGTTCCACCGGCCTTCGTTTCGTTTTGCCCTCTTTCAACCTCCTTCGTCTAGTTTCACTCTCTTTCACCCTCCTTCCTCTCGTTTCGTTCTCTTTCACCCTCCTTCGTCTCGTTCCGCTCTCTTTCACCCTCCTTCGACTCCTTTCGCTCTCTTTCACCCTCCTTTGTCTCGTTTCGCTCTCTTTCAGCCTCCTTCATCTCGTTTCGCTCTCTTTCACCCTCCTTCATCTCGTTTCGATCTCTTTCACCCTCCTTCCTCTCGTTTCGCTCTCTTTCACCCTCCTTCGTCTCGTTTCGTTCTCTTTCACCCTCCTTCGTCTCGTTTCGGTCTCCTTCACCCTCCTTCATCTCGTTCCACTCTCTTTCACCCTCCTTCGACTCCTTTCGCTCTCTTTCACCCTCCTTCGTCTCATTTCACTCTCTTTCACCCTCCTTCATCTCCTTTCGCTCTCTTTCACCCTCCTTCGTCTTGTTTCGCTCTCTTTCACCCTCCTTCGTCTCGTTTCGCTCTCTTTCACCCTCCTTCATCTCGTTTCGCTCTCTTTCAACATCCATCGTCTTGTTTCGCTCTCTTTCACTCTCCTTCGTCTCGTTTCGCTCTCTTTCACCCTCCACCGTCTCGTTTAGCTCTCTTTTACCCTCTTTCGTCTTGTTTCGTCCTCTTTCACCTTCCTTGTCTCGTTTCGCTCTCTTTCACCCTCGTTCATCTCGTTTCGCTCTCTTTCACCCTCTTTCATTTCGTTTCGACCCTTTCACCCTCCTTTGCCTCGTTTCGCTCTCTTTCACCTTCCTTCGTCTCGTTGCGCTCTCTTTCACCTTCCTTCGTCTCGTTTCTCTCTCTTTCACCCTCCTTCATTTCGTTTCGCTCTCTTCCACCCTCCTTAATCTCGGTTCGCTCTCTTTCACCCTCCTTCGTCTCGTTTCGCTCTCTTTCACCCTCCTTCTTCTCGTTCCGCTCGCTTTCACCCTCCTTCGTCTCGTTTCGCTCTCTTTTACCCTCCTTCATCTCGTTTCGCTCTCTTTCATGCTCCTTCGTCTCGCTTCGCCCTCTTTCACCCTCCTTCGTCTCGTTTTGCTCTCTTTCACCCTTCTTTCATCTTGTTTCGCTCTGCTCCACCCGCCTTCGTCTCGTTTCGCCCTCTTTCACCCTCCTTCGTCTCGTTTCGCTCTCTTTCACCCTCCTTCATCTCGTTTCGCTCTCTTTCACCCTCCTTCATCTCGTTTCGCTCCCTTTCACACTCCTTTGTCTCGTTTTGCTCTCTTTCACCTTCCTTCGTCTCGTTTCTCTCTCTTTCACCCTCCTTCGTCTCGTTTCGCTCTCTTCCACCCTCCTTCATCTCGTTTCGCTCTCTTTCACCCTCCTTCATCTCGTTTCGCTCTCTTTCACCCTCCTTCCTCTCGTTTCGCTCTCTTTCACCCTCCATCGTCTCGTTTCGCTCTCTTTCAGCCTCCTTCCTCTCGTTTCGCTCTCTTTCACCCTCCACCGTCTCGTTTCGCTCTCTTTCACCCTCCTTCGTCTCGTTTCGCTCTCTTTCACCCTCCTTCATTTCGTTTCGCTCCCTTTCACCCTCCTTTGTCTCGTTTCGCTCTCTTTCACCTTCCTTCGTCTCGTTTCGCTCTCTTTCACCTTCCTTCGTCTCGTTTCTCTCTCTTTCACCCTCCTTCCTCTCGATTCGCTCTCTTTCAACATCCATCGTCTTGTTTCACTCTCTTTCACTCTCCTTCGTCTCGTTTCGCTCTCTTTGACCCTCCTTCGTCTCGTTTAGCTCTCTTTCACTCTCCATCGTCTTGTTTCGCTCTCTTTCACCCTCCTTCCTCTCGATTCGCTCTCTTTCAACATCCATCGTCTTGTTTCACTCTCTTTCACTCTCCTTCGTCTTGTATCGCTCTGTTCCACCCGCCTTCGTTTCGTTTCGCCCTATTTCACCCTCCTTCGTCTCGTTTCACTCTCTATCTCCCTCCTTCGTCTCGTTTCGTTCTCTTTCACCCTCCTTCGTCTCGTTCCGCTCTCTTTCACCCTCCTTCGACTCCTTTCGCTCTCTTTCACCCTCCTTCGTCTCGTTTCGCTCTCTTTCACCCTCCTTCGTCTCGTTTTGCTCTCTTTCACCCTCGTTCATCTCGTTTCGATCTCTTTCACCCTCCTTCCTCTCGTTTCGCTCTCTTTCGCCCTCCTTCGTCTTGTTTCGCTCTCTTTCACCCTCCATCGTCTCGTTTCGCTCTCTTTTACCCTCTTTCATCTCGTTTCGCTCTCTGTGACCCTCCTTCGTCTCGTTTAGCTCTCTTTCATCCTCCTTCATCTCGTTTCGCTCTCTTTCACCCTCCTTCATCTCGTTTCGCTCTCTTTGACCCTCCTTAATCTCGTTTCGCTCTCTTTCACCCTCCTTCGTCTCGTTTCGCTCTCTTTCACCCTCCTTCTTCTCGTTTCGCTCTCTTTCACCCTCCTTCGCCTCGTTTCGCTCTCTTTCAACCTCCTTCGTCTCGTTTCGGTCTCCTTCACCCTCCTTCGTCTCGTTCCACTCTCTTTCACCCTCCTTCGACTCCTTTCGCTCTCTTCCACCCTCCTTCGTCTCATTTCGCTCTCTTTCACCCTCCTTCATCTCCTTTCGCTCTCTTTCACCCTCCAAGTCTCGTTTCACTCTCTTTCACCTTTCTTCGTCTCGTTTCGCTCTCTTTCACCCTCCTTCGTCTCGTTTCGCTCTCTTTCACCCTCCTTCGTGTCGTTTCGCTCTCTTTCACCCTCCTTTGTCTCGTTTCGCTCTCTTTCACCCTCCTTCCTCTCGTTTCGCTCTCTTTCACCCTCCATTGTCTTGTTTCGCTCTCTTTCACCCTCCTTCCTCTCGTTTCGCTCTCTTTCACCCTCCATCGTCTTGTTTCTCTCTCTTTCACCCTCCTTCGTTTCGTTTCGCTCTCTTCCACCCTCCTTCATCTCGTTTCGCTCTCTTTCACCCTCCTTCGTCTCGTTTCGCTCTCTTTCACCCTCCTTCTTCTCGTTTCGCTCTCTTTCACCCTCCTTCGTCTCGTTCCGCTCTCTTTTACCCTCCTTCGTCTCGTTTCGCTCTCTTTCATGCTCCTTCGTCTCGCTTCGCCCTCTTTCACCCTCCTTCGTCTCGTTTTGCTCTCTTTCACCCTTCTTTCATCTTGTTTCGCTCTGTTCCACCCGCCTTCGTCTCGTTTCGCTCTCTTTTACACTCTTTCATCTCGTTTCGCTCTCTTTTACCCTCCTTCATCTCGTTTCGCTCTCTTTCATGCTCCTTCGTCTCGCTTCGCCCTCTTTCACCCTCCTTCGTCTCGTTTCGCTCTCTTTCACCCTCCATCATCTCGTTTCGCTCTCTTTCACCCTCCTTCATCTCGTTTCGCTCCCTTTCACCCTCCTTTGTCTCGTTTCGCTCTCTTTCACCTTCCTTCGTCTCGTTTCGCTCTCTTTCACCTTCCTTCGTCTCGTTTCTCTCTCATTCACCCTCCTTCGTCTCGTTTCGCTCTCTTCCACCCTCCTTCATCTCGTTTCGCTCTCTTTCACCCTCCTTCATCTCGTTTTGCTCTCTTTCACTCTCCTTCCTCTCGTTTCGCTCACTTTCACCCTCCATCGTCTCGTTTCACTCTCTTTCACTCTCCTTTGTCTCGTTTCGCTCTCTTTTACCCTCGACCGTCTTGTTTCGCTCTCTTTGACCCTCCTTCATCTCGTTTAGATCTCTTGAACCCTCCTTCGTCTCGTTTCGCTCTGTTTTACACTCCTTCGGCTCGTTTTGCTCTCTTTCAACTTCCTTTGTCTCGTTTCACTCTCTTTCACCCTCCTTCGTCTTGTATCGCTCTGTTCCACCGGCCTTCGTTTCGTTTTGCCCTCTTTCAACCTCCTTCGTCTAGTTTCACTCTCTTTCACCCTCCTTCCTCTCGTTTCGTTCTCTTTCACCCTCCTTCGTCTCGTTCCGCTCTCTTTCACCCTCCTTCGACTCCTTTCGCTCTCTTTCACCCTCCTTTGTCTCGTTTCGCTCTCTTTCAGCCTCCTTCATCTCGTTTCGCTCTCTTTCACCCTCCTTCATCTCGTTTCGATCTCTTTCACCCTCCTTCCTCTCGTTTCGCTCTCTTTCACCCTCCTTCGTCTCGTTTCGTTCTCTTTCACCCTCCTTCGTCTCGTTTCGGTCTCCTTCACCCTCCTTCATCTCGTTCCACTCTCTTTCACCCTCCTTCGACTCCTTTCGCTCTCTTTCACCCTCCTTCGTCTCATTTCACTCTCTTTCACCCTCCTTCATCTCCTTTCGCTCTCTTTCACCCTCCTTCGTCTTGTTTCGCTCTCTTTCACCCTCCTTCGTCTCGTTTCGCTCTCTTTCACCCTCCTTCATCTCGTTTCGCTCTCTTTCAACATCCATCGTCTTGTTTCGCTCTCTTTCACTCTCCTTCGTCTCGTTTCGCTCTCTTTCACCCTCCACCGTCTCGTTTAGCTCTCTTTTACCCTCTTTCGTCTTGTTTCGTCCTCTTTCACCTTCCTTGTCTCGTTTCGCTCTCTTTCACCCTCGTTCATCTCGTTTCGCTCTCTTTCACCCTCCTTCATTTCGTTTCGACCCTTTCACCCTCCTTTGCCTCGTTTCGCTCTCTTTCACCTTCCTTCGTCTCGTTGCGCTCTCTTTCACCTTCCTTCGTCTCGTTTCTCTCTCTTTCACCCTCCTTCATTTCGTTTCGCTCTCTTCCACCCTCCTTAATCTCGGTTCGCTCTCTTTCACCCTCCTTCGTCTCGTTTCGCTCTCTTTCACCCTCCTTCTTCTCGTTCCGCTCGCTTTCACCCTCCTTCGTCTCGTTTCGCTCTCTTTTACCCTCCTTCATCTCGTTTCGCTCTCTTTCATGCTCCTTCGTCTCGCTTCGCCCTCTTTCACCCTCCTTCGTCTCGTTTTGCTCTCTTTCACCCTTCTTTCATCTTGTTTCGCTCTGCTCCACCCGCCTTCGTCTCGTTTCGCCCTCTTTCACCCTCCTTCGTCTCGTTTCGCTCTCTTTCACCCTCCTTCATCTCGTTTCGCTCTCTTTCACCCTCCTTCATCTCGTTTCGCTCCCTTTCACACTCCTTTGTCTCGTTTTGCTCTCTTTCACCTTCCTTCGTCTCGTTTCTCTCTCTTTCACCCTCCTTCGTCTCGTTTCGCTCTCTTCCACCCTCCTTCATCTCGTTTCGCTCTCTTTCACCCTCCTTCATCTCGTTTCGCTCTCTTTCACCCTCCTTCCTCTCGTTTCGCTCTCTTTCACCCTCCATCGTCTCGTTTCGCTCTCTTTCAGCCTCCTTCCTCTCGTTTCGCTCTCTTTCACCCTCCACCGTCTCGTTTCGCTCTCTTTCACCCTCCTTCGTCTCGTTTCGCTCTCTTTCACCCTCCTTCATTTCGTTTCGCTCCCTTTCACCCTCCTTTGTCTCGTTTCGCTCTCTTTCACCTTCCTTCGTCTCGTTTCGCTCTCTTTCACCTTCCTTCGTCTCGTTTCTCTCTCTTTCACCCTCCTTCCTCTCGATTCGCTCTCTTTCAACATCCATCGTCTTGTTTCACTCTCTTTCACTCTCCTTCGTCTCGTTTCGCTCTCTTTGACCCTCCTTCGTCTCGTTTAGCTCTCTTTCACTCTCCATCGTCTTGTTTCGCTCTCTTTCACCCTCCTTCCTCTCGATTCGCTCTCTTTCAACATCCATCGTCTTGTTTCACTCTCTTTCACTCTCCTTCGTCTTGTATCGCTCTGTTCCACCCGCCTTCGTTTCGTTTCGCCCTATTTCACCCTCCTTCGTCTCGTTTCACTCTCTATCTCCCTCCTTCGTCTCGTTTCGTTCTCTTTCACCCTCCTTCGTCTCGTTCCGCTCTCTTTCACCCTCCTTCGACTCCTTTCGCTCTCTTTCACCCTCCTTCGTCTCGTTTCGCTCTCTTTCACCCTCCTTCGTCTCGTTTTGCTCTCTTTCACCCTCGTTCATCTCGTTTCGATCTCTTTCACCCTCCTTCCTCTCGTTTCGCTCTCTTTCGCCCTCCTTCGTCTTGTTTCGCTCTCTTTCACCCTCCATCGTCTCGTTTCGCTCTCTTTTACCCTCTTTCATCTCGTTTCGCTCTCTGTGACCCTCCTTCGTCTCGTTTAGCTCTCTTTCATCCTCCTTCATCTCGTTTCGCTCTCTTTCACCCTCCTTCATCTCGTTTCGCTCTCTTTGACCCTCCTTAATCTCGTTTCGCTCTCTTTCACCCTCCTTCGTCTCGTTTCGCTCTCTTTCACCCTCCTTCTTCTCGTTTCGCTCTCTTTCACCCTCCTTCGCCTCGTTTCGCTCTCTTTCAACCTCCTTCGTCTCGTTTCGGTCTCCTTCACCCTCCTTCGTCTCGTTCCACTCTCTTTCACCCTCCTTCGACTCCTTTCGCTCTCTTCCACCCTCCTTCGTCTCATTTCGCTCTCTTTCACCCTCCTTCATCTCCTTTCGCTCTCTTTCACCCTCCAAGTCTCGTTTCACTCTCTTTCACCTTTCTTCGTCTCGTTTCGCTCTCTTTCACCCTCCTTCGTCTCGTTTCGCTCTCTTTCACCCTCCTTCGTGTCGTTTCGCTCTCTTTCACCCTCCTTTGTCTCGTTTCGCTCTCTTTCACCCTCCTTCCTCTCGTTTCGCTCTCTTTCACCCTCCATTGTCTTGTTTCGCTCTCTTTCACCCTCCTTCCTCTCGTTTCGCTCTCTTTCACCCTCCATCGTCTTGTTTCGCTCTCTTTCACCCTCCTTCCTCTCGTTTCGCTCTCTTTCACCATCCATCGTCTTGTTTCGCTCTCTTTCACTCTCCTTCTTCTCGTTTCGCTCTCTTTCACCCTCCACCGTCTCATTTCGCTCTCTTTTACCCTCTTTCGTCTCGTTTCGCTCTCTTTGACTCTCCTTCGTCTCGTTTAGCTCTCTTTCACCCTCCTTCTTCTCGTTTCGCTTTCTTTCACCCTCCTTCTTCTCGGTTCGCTCTCTTTCACCCTCCTTTGTCTCGTTTCGCTCTCTTTCACCCTTCTTCCTCTCGATTCGCTCTCTTTCAACATCCATCGTCTTGTTTCACTCTCTTTCACTCTCCTTCCTCTCGTTTTGCTCTCTTTCACCCTCCACCGTCTCGTTTCGCTCTCTTTTACCATCTTTCGTCTTGTTTCGTCCTCTTTCACCTTCCTTGTCTCGTTTCGCTCTCTTTCACCCTCCTTCATCTCGTTTAGCTCTCTTTCACCCTCCTTCATTTCGTTTCGCTCCCTTTCACCCTCCTTTGTCTCGTTTCGCTCTCTTTCACCTTCCTTCGTCTCGTTTCGCTCTATTTCACCTTCCTTCGTCTCGTTTCTCTCTCTTTCGCCCTCCTTCGTTTCGTTTCGCTCTCTTCCACCCTCCTTCATCTCGTTTCGCTCTCTTTCACCCTCCTTCGTCTCGTTTCGCACTCTTTCACCCTCCTTCTTCTCGTTTCGCTCTCTTTCACCCTCCTTCGTCTCGTTCCGCTCTCTTTTACCCTCCTTCGTCGCGTTTCACTCTCGTTCACCCTCCTTCGTCTCGTTTCGCTCTCTTTTACACTCTTTCATCTCGTTTCGCTCTCTTTTACCCTCCTTCATCTCGTTTCGCTCTCTTTCATGCTCCTTCGTCTCGCTTCGCCCTCTTTCACCCTCCTTCGTCTCGTTTTGCTCTCTTTCACCCTTCTTTCATCTTGTTTCGCTCTGTTCCACCCGCCTTCGTCTCGTTTCGCTCTCTTTCACCCTCCTTCGTCTCGTTTCGCTCTCTTTCACCCTCCATCATCTCGTTTCGCTCTCTTTCACCCTCCTTCATCTCGTTTCGCTCCCTTTCACCCTCCTTTGTCTCGTTTCGCTCTCTTTCACCTTCCTTCGTCTCGTTTCGCTCTCTTTCACCTTCCTTCGTCTCGTTTCTCTCTCATTCACCCTCCTTCGTCTCGTTTCGCTCTCTTCCACCCTCCTTCATCTCGTTTCGCTCTCTTTCACCCTCCTTCATCTCGTTTCGCTCTCTTTCACCCTCCTTCCTCTCGTTTCGCTCTCTTTCACCCTCCATCGTCTCGTTTCGCTCTCTTTCACCCTCCTTTGTCTCGTTTCGCTCTCTTTTACCCTCCACCGTCTCGTTTCGCTCTGTTTTACACTCCTTCGGCTCGTTTTGCTCTCTTTCAACTTCCTTCGTCTCGTTTCACTCTCTTTCCCTCTCCTTCGTCTCGTTTCGCTCTCTTTCACCCTCCACCGTCTCGTTTAGCTCTCTTTTACCCTCTTTCGTCTTGTTTCGTCTTCTTTCACCTTCCTCGTCTCGTATCGCTCTCTTTCAACCTCCTTCGTCTCGTTTCGGTCTCCTTCACCCTCCTTCGTCTCGTTCCACTCTCTTTCACCCTCCTTCGACTCCTTTCGCTCTCTTCCACCCTCCTTCGTCTCATTTCACTCTCTTTCACCCTTCTTCATCTCCTTTCGCTCTCTTTCACCCTCCAAGTCTAGTTTCACTCTCTTTCACCTTTCTTCGTCTCGTTTCGCTCTCTTTCACCCTCCTTCGTCTCATTTCGCTCTCTTTCACCCTCCTTCGTCTCGTTTCGCTCTCTTTCACCCTCCTTTGTCTCATTTCGCTCTCTTTCACCCTGCTTCCTCTCGTTTCGCTCTCTTTCACCCTCCATCGTCTTGTTTCGCTCTCTTTCACCCTCCTTCCTCTCGTTTCGATCTCTTTCACCATCCATCGTCTTGTTTCGCTCTCTTTCACTCTCCTTCTTCTCGTTTCGCTCTCTTTCACCCTCCACCGTCTCGTTTCGCTCTCTTTTACCGTCTTTCGTCTCGTTTCGCTCTCTTTGACCCTCCTTCGTCTCGTTTAGCTCTCTTTCACCCTCCTTCGTCTCATTTCGCTTTCTTTCACCCTCCTTCTTCTCGTTTCGCTTTCTTTCACCCTCCTTTGTCTCGTTTCGCTCTCTTTCACCCTTCTTCCTCTCGATTCGCTCTCTTTCAACATCCATCGTCTTGTTTCACTCTCTTTCACTCTCCTTCCTCTCGTTTTGCTCTCTTTCACCCTCCACCGTCTCGTTTCTCTCTCTTTTACCCTCTTTCGTCTTGTTTCGTCCTCTTTCACCTTCCTTGTCTCGTTTCGCTCTCTTTCACCCTCCTTCATCTCGTTTCGCTCTCTTTCACCCTCCTTCATTTCGTTTCGCTCCCTTTCACCCTCCTTTGTCTCGTTTCGCTCTCTTTCACCTTCCTTCGTCTCGTTTCGCTCTATTTCACCTTCCTTCGTCTCGTTTCTCTCTCTTTCACCCTCCTTCGTTTCGTTTCGCTCTCTTCCACCCTCCTTCATCTCGTTTCGCTCTCTTTCACCCTCCTTCGTCTCGTTTCGCTCTCTTTCACCCTCCTTCTTCTCGTTTCGCTCTCTTTCACCCTCCTTCGTCTCGTTCCGCTCTCTTTTACCCTCCTTCGTCTCGTTTCGCTCTCTTTCATGCTCCTTCGTCTCGCTTCGCCCTCTTTCACCCTCCTTCGTCTCGTTTTGCTCTCTTTCACCCTTCTTTCATCTTGTTTCGCTCTGTTCCACCCGCCTTCGTCTCGTTTCGCTCTCTTTTACACTCTTTCATCTCGTTTCGCTCTCTTTTACCCTCCTTCATCTCGTTTCGCTCTCTTTCATGCTCCTTCGTCTCGCTTCGCCCTCTTTCACCCTCCTTCGTCTCGTTTCGCTCTCTTTCACCCTCCATCATCTCGTTTCGCTCTCTTTCACCCTCCTTCATCTCGTTTCGCTCCCTTTCACCCTCCTTTGTCTCGTTTCGCTCTCTTTCACCTTCCTTCGTCTCGTTTCGCTCTCTTTCACCTTCCTTCGTCTCGTTTCTCTCTCATTCACCCTCCTTCGTCTCGTTTCGCTCTCTTCCACCCTCCTTCATCTCGTTTCGCTCTCTTTCACCCTCCTTCATCTCGTTTCGCTCTCTTTCACTCTCCTTCCTCTCGTTTCGCTCACTTTCACCCTCCATCGTCTCGTTTCACTCTCTTTCACTCTCCTTTGTCTCGTTTCGCTCTCTTTTACCCTCGACCGTCTTGTTTCGCTCTCTTTGACCCTCCTTCATCTCGTTTAGATCTCTTGAACCCTCCTTCGTCTCGTTTCGCTCTGTTTTACACTCCTTCGGCTCGTTTTGCTCTCTTTCAACTTCCTTTGTCTCGTTTCACTCTCTTTCACCCTCCTTCGTCTTGTATCGCTCTGTTCCACCGGCCTTCGTTTCGTTTTGCCCTCTTTCAACCTCCTTCGTCTAGTTTCACTCTCTTTCACCCTCCTTCCTCTCGTTTCGTTCTCTTTCACCCTCCTTCGTCTCGTTCCGCTCTCTTTCACCCTCCTTCGACTCCTTTCGCTCTCTTTCACCCTCCTTTGTCTCGTTTCGCTCTCTTTCAGCCTCCTTCATCTCGTTTCGCTCTCTTTCACCCTCCTTCATCTCGTTTCGATCTCTTTCACCCTCCTTCCTCTCGTTTCGCTCTCTTTCACCCTCCTTCGTCTCGTTTCGTTCTCTTTCACCCTCCTTCGTCTCGTTTCGGTCTCCTTCACCCTCCTTCATCTCGTTCCACTCTCTTTCACCCTCCTTCATCTCGTTTCGCTCTCTTTCACCCTCCACCATCTCGTTTCGCTCTCTTTTACCCTCTTTCGTCTCGTTTTGCTCTCTGTGACCCTCCTTCTTCTCGTTTAGCTCTCTTTGACCCTCCTTCATCTCGTTTCGCTCTCTTTGACCCTCCTTCATCTCGTTTCGTCCTCTTTCACCCTCCTTCGTCTCGTTTCGCTCTCTTTTACCCTCTTTCGTCTCGTTTTGCTCTCTGTGACCCTCCTTCGTCTCGTTTTGCTCTCTTTCACCCTCCTTCATCTCGTTTCGCTCTCTTTCACCCTCCTTCGTCTCGTTTCGCTCTCTTCCACCCTCCTTCATCTCGTTTCGCTCTCTTTCACTCTCCTTCATCTCGTTTTGCTCTCTTTCACCCTCCTTCCTCTCGTTTCGCTCTCTTTTATCCTCCTTCGTCTCGTTTCGCTCTCTTTCACCCTTCTTCGTCTCGTTTCGCTCTCTTTCACCCTCCTTCATCTCGTTTCGCTCTCTTTCACTCTCCTTCATCTCGTTTCGCTCTCTTTCACCCTCCTTCCTCTCGTTTCGCTCTCTTTCGACCTCCTTCGTCTTGTTTCGCTCTCTTTCACCCTCCTTCATCTCGTTTCGCTCTCTTTGACCCTCCTTCGTCTTGTTTCGCTCTCTTTCGCCCTCCTTCGTCTTGTTTCGCTCTCTTTCACCCTCCTTCATCTCGTTCCACTCTCTTTCACCCTCCTGCGACTCCATTTGCTCTCTAACACCCTCCTTCGTCTCGTTCCGCTCTCTTTCACCCTCCTTCTTCTCGTTTCGCTCTCTTTCACCCTCCACAGTTTTGTTTCGCTCTCTTTCACCCTCCAATGACTCGTTTCGCTCTCTTTGACCCTCCTTCATCTCGTTTCGCTCTCTTTCACCCTCCTTCATCTCGTTTCGCTCTCTTTCACCCTCCTTCTTCTCGTTTCGCTCTCTTTCACCCTCCTTCGTCTCGTTTCGCTCTCTTTCACCCTCCTTCGTCTCGTTTCGCTCTCTTTCACCCTCCTTTGACTCGTTCCACTCTCTTTCATTCTCCTTCGACTCCTTTCGCTCTCTTTCACCCTCCTTCGTCTCGTTTCGCTCTCTTTGACCCTCCTTCATCTCGTTTCGCTCTCTTTGACCCTCCTTCATCTCGTTTCGTCCTCTTTCACCCTCCTTCGTCTCGTTTCGCTCTCTTTTACCCTCTTTCGTCTCGTTTTGCTCTCTGTGACCCTCCTTCGTCTCGTTTTGCTCTCTTTCACCCTCCTTCATCTCGTTTCGCTCTCTTTCACCCTCCTTCGTCTCGTTTCGCTCTCTTCCACCCTCCTTCATCTTGTTTCGCTCTCTTTCACCCTCCTTCGTCTCGTTTCGCTCTCTTTCACCCTTCTTCCTCTCGTTTTGCTCTCTTTCACCCTCCATCGTCTAGTTTCGCTCTCTTTTATCCTCCTTCGTCTCGTTTCGCTCTCTTTCACCCTTCTTCGTCTCGTTTCGCTCTCTTTCACCCTCCTTCATCTCGTTTCGCTCTCTTTCACTCTCCTTCATCTCGTTTCGCTCTCTTTCACCCTCCTTCCTCTCGTTTCGCTCTCTTTCGCCCTCCTTCGTCTTGTTTCGCTCTCTTTCACCCTCCTTCATCTCGTTTCGCTCTCTTTGACCCTCCTTCGTCTTGTTTCGCTCTCTTTCGCCCTCCTTCGTCTTGTTTCGCTCTCTTTCACCCTCCACAGTTTTGTTTCGCTCTCTTTCACCCTCCAATGACTCGTTTCGCTCTCTTTGACCCTCCTTCATCTCGTTTCGCTCTCTTTCACCCTCCTTCATCTCGTTTCGCTCTCTTTCACCCTCCTTCTTCTCGTTTCGCTCTCTTTCACCCTCCTTCGTCTTGTTTCGCTCTCTTTCGCCCTCCTTCGTCTTGTTTCGCTCTCTTTCACCCTCCTTCATCTCGTTCCACTCTCTTTCACCCTCCTGCGACTCCATTTGCTCTCTAACACCCTCCTTCGTCTCGTTCCGCTCTCTTTCACCCTCCTTCTTCTCGTTTCGCTCTCTTTCACCCTCCACAGTTTTGTTTCGCTCTCTTTCACCCTCCAATGACTCGTTTCGCTCTCTTTGACCCTCCTTCATCTCGTTTCGCTCTCTTTCACCCTCCTTCATCTCGTTTCGCTCTCTTTCACCCTCCTTCTTCTCGTTTCGCTCTCTTTCACCCTCCTTCGTCTCGTTTCGCTCTCTTTCACCCTCCTTCGTCTCGTTTCGCTCTCTTTCACCCTCCTTTGACTCGTTCCACTCTCTTTCATTCTCCTTCGACTCCTTTCGCTCTCTTTCACCCTCCTTCGTCTCGTTTCGCTCTCTTTGACCCTCCTTCATCTCGTTTCGCTCTCTTTGACCCTCCTTCATCTCGTTTCGTCCTCTTTCACCCTCCTTCGTCTCGTTTCGCTCTCTTTTACCCTCTTTCGTCTCGTTTTGCTCTCTGTGACCCTCCTTCGTCTCGTTTTGCTCTCTTTCACCCTCCTTCATCTCGTTTCGCTCTCTTTCACCCTCCTTCGTCTCGTTTCGCTCTCTTCCACCCTCCTTCATCTTGTTTCGCTCTCTTTCACCCTCCTTCGTCTCGTTTCGCTCTCTTTCACCCTTCTTCCTCTCGTTTTGCTCTCTTTCACCCTCCATCGTCTAGTTTCGCTCTCTTTTATCCTCCTTCGTCTCGTTTCGCTCTCTTTCACCCTTCTTCGTCTCGTTTCGCTCTCTTTCACCCTCCTTCATCTCGTTTCGCTCTCTTTCACTCTCCTTCATCTCGTTTCGCTCTCTTTCACCCTCCTTCCTCTCGTTTCGCTCTCTTTCGCCCTCCTTCGTCTTGTTTCGCTCTCTTTCACCCTCCTGCGACTCCATTTGCTCTCTAACACCCTCCTTCGTCTCGTTCCGCTCTCTTTCACCCTCCTTCTTCTCGTTTCGCTCTCTTTCACCCTCCACAGTTTTGTTTCGCTCTCTTTCACCCTCCAATGACTCGTTTCGCTCTCTTTGACCCTCCTTCATCTCGTTTCGCTCTCTTTCACCCTCCTTCATCTCGTTTCGCTCTCTTTCACCCTCCTTCTTCTCGTTTCGCTCTCTTTCACCCTCCTTCGTCTCGTTTCGCTCTCTTTCACCCTCCTTCGTCTCGTTTCGCTCTCTTTCACCCTCCTTTGACTCGATCCACTCTCTTTCACCCTCCTTCGACTCCTTTCGCTCTCTTTCACCCTCCTTCATCTTGTTTCGCTGTCTTTCACCCTCCATCGTCTTGTTTCACTCTCTTTCACCCTCCTTCGTCTCGTTTCGCTCTCTTTCACCCTCCACAGTTTTGTTTCGCTCTCTTTCACCCTCCAATGTCTCGTTTCGCTCTCTTTGACCCTCCTTCATCTCGTTTCGCTATCTTTCACCCTCCTTCGTCTCGTTTCGCTCTCTTTCACCCTCCTTCTTCTCGTTTCGCTCTCTTTCACCCTCCTTCGTCTCGTTTCGCTCTCTTTCACCCTCCTTCGTCTCGTTTCGCTCTCTTTCACCCTCCTTTGACTCGTTCCACTCTCTTTCACCCTCCTTCGACTCCTTTCGCTCTCTTTCACCCTCCTTCGTCTCGTTTCGCTCTCTTTGACCCTCCTTCATCTCGTTTCGCTCTCTTTCACCCTCGTTCATCTCGTTTCGCTCTCTTTGACCCTCCTTCACCTCGTTTCGCTCTCTTTCACCCACCTTTGTCTCGTTTCGCTCTCTTTCACCCTCCTTCTTCTCGTTTCACTCTCTTTCACCCTCCTTCGTCTCATTTCGCTCTCTTTCACCCTCCTTCATCTCGTTTCGCTCTCTTTCACCCTCCTTCATCTCGTTTCGCTCCCTTTCACCCTCCTTTGTCTCGTTTCGCTCTCTTTCACCTTCCTTCGTCTCGTTTCGCTCTCTTTCACCTTCCTTTGTCTCGTTTCTCTCCTTTCACCCTCCTTCGTCTCGTTTCGCTCTCTTCCACCCTCCTTCATCTCGTTTCGCTCTCTTTCACCCTCCTTCATCTTGTTTCGCTCTCTTTCACCCTTCTTCCTCTCGTTTCGCTCTCTTTCACCCTCCATCGTCTCGTTTCGCTCTCTTTCATCCTCCTTCGTCTCGTTTCGCTCTCTTTCACGCTCCACCGTCTTGGTTCGCTCTCTTTGACCCTCCTTCGTCTCGTTTAGCTCTCTTGCACCCTCCTTCGTCTCGTTTCGCTCTGTTTTACCCTCCTTCATCTCGTTTTGCTCTCTTTCACCCGCCTTCGTCTCGTTTCGCTCTCTTTCACCCTCCTTCATCTTGTTTCACTCTGTTCCATCCGCCTTCGTCTCGTTTCGCCCTCTTTCACCCTCCTTCGTCTCCTTTCACTCTCTTTTACCCTCCTTCGTCTCGTTTCGTTTTCTTTCACCCTCCTTCTTCTCGTTTCGCTCTCTTTCACCCTCCTTCGTCTAGTTTCGCTCTCTTTCACCCTCCTTCGTCTCGTTTCGCTCTCTTTCACCCTCCACCATCTCGTTTCGCTCTCTTTTACCCTCTTTCGTCTCGTTTTGCTCTCTGTGACCCTCCTTCTTCTCGTTTAGCTCTCTTTCACCCTCCTTCATCTCGTTTCGCTCTCTTTCACCCTCCTTCATCTCGTTTCGTCCTCTTTCACCCTCCTTCGTCTCGTTTCGCTCTCTTTTACCCTCTTTCGTCTCGTTTTGCTCTCTGTGACCCTCCTTCGTCTCGTTTTGCTCTCTTTCACCCTCCTTAATCTCGTTTCGCTCTCTTTCACCCTCCTTCGTCTCGTTTCGCTCTCTTCCACCCTCCTTCATCTTGTTTCGCTCTCTTTCACCCTCCTTCGTCTCGTTTCGCTCTCTTTCACCCTTCTTCCTCTCGTTTTGCTCTCTTTCACCCTCCATCGTCTAGTTTCGCTCTCTTTTATCCTCCTTCGTCTCGTTTCGCTCTCTTTCACGCTCCACCGTCTTGTTTCGCTCTCTTTGACCCTCCTTCGTCTCGTTTCGCTCTGTTTTACACTCATTCGTCTCGTTCTGCTCTCTTTCACCCTCCTTCGACTCCTTTCGCTCTCTTTCACCCTCCTTCGTCTCGTTTCACTCTCTTTCACCCTCCTTCATCTTGTTTCGCTCTCTTTCACCCTCCTTCGTCTCGTTTCGCTCTCTTTCATCCTACTTTGTCTCGTTTCGCTGTCTTTCACCCTCCTTCCTCTCGTTTCGCTCTCTTTCTCCTTCCTTCGTCTCGATTCGCTCTCTTTCACCCTCCTTCATCTCGTTTCGCTCTCTTTCACCCTCCTTCGTCTCGTTTAGCTCTCTTTCTCCCTCCTTCATCTCGTTTCGCTCTCTTTCACCCTCCTTCGTCTCGATTGGCTCTCTTTGACCCTCCTTCATCTCGTTTCGCTTTCTTTCACCCTCCTTCGTCTCGTTTCGTTTTCTTTCACCCTCCTTCTTCTCGTTTCGCTCTCTTTCACCCTCCTTCGTCTAGTTTCGCTCTCTTTCACCCTCCTTCGTCTCGTTTCGCTCTCTTTCACCCTCCACCATCTCGTTTCGCTCTCTTTTACCCTCTTTCGTCTCGTTTTGCTCTCTGTGACCCTCCTTCTTCTCGTTTAGCTCTCTTTCACCCTCCTTCATCTCGTTTCGCTCTCTTTCACCCTCCTTCATCTCGTTTCGTCCTCTTTCACCCTCCTTCGTCTCGTTTCGCTCTCTTTTACCCTCTTTCGTCTCGTTTTGCTCTCTGTGACCCTCCTTCGTCTCGTTTTGCTCTCTTTCACCCTCCTTAATCTCGTTTCGCTCTCTTTCACCCTCCTTCGTCTCGTTTCGCTCTCTTCCACCCTCCTTCATCTTGTTTCGCTCTCTTTCACCCTCCTTCGTCTCGTTTCGCTCTCTTTCACCCTTCTTCCTCTCGTTTTGCTCTCTTTCACCCTCCATCGTCTAGTTTCGCTCTCTTTTATCCTCCTTCGTCTCGTTTCGCTCTCTTTCACGCTCCACCGTCTTGTTTCGCTCTCTTTGACCCTCCTTCGTCTCGTTTCGCTCTGTTTTACACTCATTCGTCTCGTTCTGCTCTCTTTCACCCTCCTTCGACTCCTTTCGCTCTCTTTCACCCTCCTTCGTCTCGTTTCACTCTCTTTCACCCTCCTTCATCTTGTTTCGCTCTCTTTCACCCTCCTTCGTCTCGTTTCGCTCTCTTTCATCCTACTTTGTCTCGTTTCGCTGTCTTTCACCCTCCTTCCTCTCGTTTCGCTCTCTTTCTCCTTCCTTCGTCTCGATTCGCTCTCTTTCACCCTCCTTCATCTCGTTTCGCTCTCTTTCACCCTCCTTCGTCTCGTTTAGCTCTCTTTCTCCCTCCTTCATCTCGTTTCGCTCTCTTTCACCCTCCTTCGTCTCGATTGGCTCTCTTTGACCCTCCTTCATCTCGTTTCGCTTTCTTTCACCCTCCTTCTTCTCGTTTCACTCTCTTTCACACACCTTCGTCTCGTTTCGCTCTCTTTCACCCTCCTTCATCTGGTTTCGCTCTCTTTCACCCTCCTTCGTCTCGTTTCGCTCTCTTTCACCCTCCACCGTCTTGTTTCGCTCTCTTTGACCCTCCTTCGTCTCGTTTAGATCTCTTGCACCCTCCTTCGTCTCGTTTCGCTCTGTTTTACACTCCTTCGTCTCGTTTTGCTCTCTTTCACCCTCCTTCGTCTCGTTTCGCTCTCTTTCACCCTCCTTCGTCTTGTTTCGCTCTGTTCCACCCGGCTTCGTCTCGTTTCGCCGTCTTTCAGCCTCCTTCGTCTCGTTTAGCTCTCTTACACCCTCCTTCATCTCGTCTCGCTCTCTTTCACCCTCCTTCTTCTCGTTTCGCTCTCTTTCACCCTCCACAGTTTTGTTTCGCTCTCTTTCACCCTCCAATGTCTCGTTTCGCTCTCTTTGACCCTCCTTCATCTCGTTTCGCTCTCTTTCACCCTCCTTCATCTCGTTTCGCTCTCTTTCACCCTCCTTCTTCTTGTTTCGCTCTCTTTCACCCTCCTTCGTCTCGTTTCGCTCTCTTTCACCCTCCTTCGTCTCGTTTCGCTCTCTTTCACCCTCCTTTGACTCGTTCCACTCTCTTTCACCCTCCTTCGACTCCTTTCGCTCTCTTACACCCTCCTTCGTCTCGTTTCGCTTTCTTTGACCCTCCTTCATCTCGTTTCGCTCTCTTTCACCCTCGTTCATCTCGTTTCGCTCTCTTTGACCCACCTTCATCTCGATTCGCTCTCTTTCACCCACCTTTGTCTCGTTTCGCTCTCTTTCACCCTCCTTCTTCTCGTTTCACTCTCTTTCACCCTCCTTCGTCTCATTTCGCTCTCTTTCACCCTCCTTCATCTCGTTTCACTCTCTTTCACCCTCCTTCGTCTCGTTTCGCTCTCTTTCACCCTCCTTCGTCTTGTTTCGCTGTCTTTCACCCTCCATCGTCTTGTTTCACTCTCTTTCACCCTCCTTCGTCTCGTTTCGCTCTCTTTCACCCTCCACAGTTTTGTTTCGCTCTCTTTCACCCTCCAATGTCTCGTTTCGCTCTCTTTGACCCTCCTTCATCTCGTTTCGCTCTCTTTCACCCTCCTTCGTCTCGTTTCGCTCTCTTTCACCCTCCTTCTTCTCGTTTCGCTCTCTTTCACCCTCCTTCGTCTCGTTTCGGTCTCTTTCACCCTCCTTCGTCTCGTTTCGCTCTCTTTCACCCTCCTTTGACTCGTTCCACTCTCTTTCACCCTCCTTCGACTCCTTTCGCTCTCTTTCACCCTCCTTCGTCTCGTTTCGCTCTCTTTGACCCTCCTTCTTCTCGTTTAGCTCTCTTTGACCCTCCTTCATCTCGTTTCGCTCTCGTTGACCCTCCTTCATCTCGTTTCGTCCTCTTTCACCCTCCTTCGTCTCGTTTCGCTCTCTTTTACCCTCTTTCGTCTCGTTTTGCTCTCTGTGACCCTCCTTCGTCTCGTTTTGCTCTCTTTCACCCTCCTTCATCTCGTTTCGCTCTCTTTCACCCTCCTTCGTCTCGTTTCGCTCTCTTCCACCCTCCTTCATCTTGTTTCGCTCTCTTTCACCCTCCTTCGTCTCGTTTCGCTCTCTTTCACCCTTCTTCCTCTCGTTTTGCTCTCTTTCACCCTCCATCGTCTAGTTTCGCTCTCTTTTATCCTCCTTCGTCTCGTTTCGCTCTCTTTCACCCTTCTTCGTCTCGTTTCGCTCTCTTTCACCCTCCTTCATCTCGTTTCGCTCTCTTTCACTCTCCTTCATCTCGTTTCGCTCTCTTTCACCCTCCTTCCTCTCGTTTCGCTCTCTTTCGCCCTCCTTCGTCTTGTTTCGCTCTCTTTCACCCTCCTTCATCTCGTTTCGCTCTCTTTGACCCTCCTTCGTCTTGTTTCGCTCTCTTTCGCCCTCCTTCGTCTTGTTTCGCTCTCTTTCACCCTCCTTCATCTCGTTCCACTCTCTTTCACCCTCCTGCGACTCCATTTGTTCTCTAACACCCTCCTTCGTCTCGTTCCGCTCTCTTTCACCCTCCTTCTTCTCGTTTCGCTCTCTTTCACCCTCCACAGTTTTGTTTCGCTCTCTTTCACCCTCCAATGACTCGTTTCGCTCTCTTTGACCCTCCTTCATCTCGTTTCGCTCTCTTTCACCCTCCTTCATCTCGTTTCGCTCTCTTTCACCCTCCTTCTTCTCGTTTCGCTCTCTTTCACCCTCCTTCGTCTCGTTTCGCTCTCTTTCACACTCCTTCGTCTCGTTTCGCTCTCTTTCACCCTCCTTTGACTCGTTCCACTCTCTTTCACCCTCCTTCGACTCCTTTCGCTCTCTGGATGGCTTCATCTGCAGAAAGTGCACCCAACTGCAGCTCCTCACAGACCGCATGGTTCGGTTGGAGCAGCAATTGGATGCACTTAGGAGCATGCAGGTGGCGGAAAGCGTCATAGATCGCAGTTATGTAAGTGTGGTCACACCCAAGGTGCAGGCAGAGAAATGGGTGACCACCAGAAAGGGCAGGCAGTCAGTGCAGGAATCCCCTGTGGTTGTCCCCCTCTCGAACAGATATACCCCTTTGGATACTGTCGGGGGGGATAGCCTATCAGGGGAAAACAGCAGCAGCCAGAGCAGTGGCACCACGGCTGGCTCTGATGTTCAGAAGGGAGGGTCAAAGCGCAGAAGAGTAATAGTTATAGGGGACTCTATAGTCAGGGGAACAGATAGGCGCTTCTGTGGACGTGAAAGAGACTCCAGGATGGTATGTTGCCTCCCTGGTGCCAGGGTCCAGGATGTCTCCGAACGGGTAGAGGGAATCCTGAAGGGGGAGGGCAAACAGGTAGAGGTCGTTGTACATATTGGTACTAACGACATAGGCAGGAAGAGGCATGAGGTCCTGCAGCAGGAGTTCAGGGAGCTAGGCAGAAAGTTAAAAGACAGGACCTCGAGGGTTGTAATCTCGGGATTACTCCCTGTGCCACGTGCCAGTGAGGCTAGAAATAGGAAGATAGAGCAGACAAACACGTGGCTAAACAGCTGGTGTAGGAGGGAGGGTTTCGGTTATCTGGACCACTGGGAGCTCTTCCGGGGCAGGTGTGACCTGTATAAGATGGACGGGTTGCATCTAAACCGGAGAGGCATAAATATCCTGGCCGCGAGATTTGCTAGTGTCACACGGGAGGGTTTAAACTAGTATGGCAGGGGGGTGGGCACGGGAGCAATAGGTCAGAAGGTGAGAGCGTTGAGGGAGAACTAGGGAATATGGACAGTGTGGCTCTGAGGCAGAGCAGACGGGGAGAAGTTGCTGAACACAGCGGGTCTGGTGGCCTGAAGTGCATATGTTTTAATGCAAGGAGCATTACGGGTAAGGCAGATGAACTTAGAGCTTGGATTACTACTTGGAACTATGATGTTGTTGCCATTACAGAGACCTGGTTGAGGGAAGGGCAGGATTGGCAGCTAAACGTTCCAGGTTTTAGATGTTTCAGGCGGGATAGAGGGGGATGTAAAAGGGGAGGCGGAGTTGCGCTACTTGTTCAGGAGAGTATCACAGCTATACAGCGAGAGGACACCTCAGAGGGCAGTGAGGCTATATGGGTAGAGATCAGGAATAAGAAGGGTGCAGTCACAATGTTGGGGGTATACTACAGGCCTCCCAACAGCCAGCGGGAGATAGAGGAGCAGATAGGTAGACAGATTTTGGAAAAGAGTAAAAACAACAGGGTTGTGGTGATGGGAGACTTCAACTTCCCCAATATTGACTGGGACTCACTTAGTGCCAGGGGCTTAGACGGGGCAGAGTTTGTAAGGAGCATCCAGGAGGGCTTCTTAAAACAATATGTAAACAGTCCAACTAGGGAAGAGGCGGTACTGGACCTGGTATTGGGGAATGAGCCCGGCCAGGTGGTAGATGTTTCAGTAGGGGAGCATTTCGGTAACAGTGACCACAATTCAGTAAGTTTTAAAGTACTGGTGGACAAGGATAAGAGTGGTCCGAGGATGAATGTGCTAAATTGGGGGAAGGCTAATTATAACAATATTAGGCGGGAACTGAAGAGCATAGATTGGGGGCGGATGTTTGAGGGCAAATCAACATCTGACATGTGGGAGGCTTTCAAGTGTCAGTTGATAGGAATACAGGACAGGCATGTTCCTGTGAGGAAGAAAGACAAATACGGCAATTTTCGGGAACCTTGGATGACGAATGATATTGTAGGCCTCGTCAAAAAGAAAAAGGAGGCATTTGTCAGGGCTAAAAGGCTGGGAACAGACGAAGCCTGTGTGGCATATAAGGAAAGTAGGAAGGAACTTAAGCAGGGAGTCAGGAGGGCTAGAAGGGGTCATGAAAAGTCATTGGCAAATAGGGTTAAGGAAAATCCCAAGGCTTTTTACACTTACATAAAAAGCAAGAGGGTAGCCAGGGAAAGGGTTGGCCCACTGAAGGATAGGCAAGGGAATCTATGTGTGGAGCCAGAGGAAATGGGCGAGGTACTAAATGAATACTTTGCATCAGTATTCACCAAAGAGAAGGAATTGGTAGATGTTGAGTCTGGAGAAGGGGGTGTAGATAGCCTGGGTCACATTGTGATCCAAAAAGACGAGGTGTTGGGTGTCTTAAAAAATATTAAGGTAGATAAGTCCCCAGGGCCGGATGGGATCTACCCCAGAATACTGAAGGAGGCTGGAGACGAAATTGCTGAGGCCTTGACAGAAATCTTTGGATCCTCGCTGTCTTCAGGGGATGTCCCGGAGGACTGGAGAATAGCCAATGTTGTTCCTCTGTTTAAGAAGGGTGGCAGGGATAATCCCGGGAACTACAGGCCGGTGAGCCTTACTTCAGTGGTAGGGAAATTACTGGAGAGAATTCTTCGAGACAGGATCTACTCCCATTTGGAAGCAAATGGACGTATTAGTGAGAGGCAGCACGGTTTTGTGAAGGGGAGGTCGTGTCTCACTAACTTGATAGAGTTTTTCGAGGAGGTCACTAAGATGATTGATGCAGGTAGGGCAGTAGATGTTGTCTATATGGACTTCAGTAAGGCCTTTGACAAGGTCCCTCATGGTAGACTAGTACAAAAGGTGAAGTCACACGGGATCAGGGGTGAACTGGCAAGGTGGATACAGAACTGGCTAGGCCATAGAAGGCAGAGGGTAGCAATGGAGGGATGCTTTTCTAATTGGAGGGCTGTGACCAGTGGTGTTCCACAGGGATCAGTGCTGGGACCTTTGCTCTTTGTAGTATATATAAATGATTTGGAGGAAAATGTAACTGGTCTGATTAGTAAGTTTGCAGACGACACAAAGGTTGGTGGAATTGCGGATAGCGATGAGGACTGTCTGAGGATACAGCAGGATTTAGATTGTCTGGAGACTTGGGCGGAGAGATGGCAGATGGAGTTTAACCTGGACAAATGTGAGGTAATGCATTTTGGAAGGGCTAATGCAGGTAGGGAATATACAGTGAATGGTAGAACCCTCAAGAGTATTGAAAGTCAAAGAGATCTAGGAGTACAGGTCCACAGATCACTGAAAGGGGCTACACAGGTGGAGAAGGTAGTCAAGAAGGCATACGGCATGCTTGCCTTCATTGGCCGGGGCATTGAGTATAAGAATTGGCAAGTCATGTTGCAGCTGTATAGAACCTTAGTTAGGCCACACTTGGAGTATAGTGTTCAATTCTGGTCGCCACACTACCAGAAGGATGTGGAGGCTTTAGAGAGGGTGCAGAAGAGATTTACCAGAATGTTGCCTGGTATGGAGGGCATAAGCTATGAGGAGCGATTGAATAAACTCGGTTTGTTCTCACTGGAACGAAGGAGGTTGAGGGGCGACCTGATAGAGGTATACAAAATTATGAGGGGCATAGACAGAGTGGATAGTCAGAGGCTTTTCCCCAGGGTAGAGGGGTCAATTACTAGGGGGCATAGGTTTAAGGTGAGAGGGGCAAAGTTTAGAGTAGATGTACGAGGCAAGTTTTTTACGCAGAGGGTAGTGGGTGCCTGGAACTCACTACCGGAGGAGGTAGTGGAGGCAGGGACGATAGGGACATTTAAGGGGCATCTTGACAAATATATGAATAGGATGGGAATAGAAGGATACGGACCCAGGAAGTGTAGAAGATTGTAGTTTAGTCGGGCAGTATGGTCGGCACGGGCTTGGAGGGCCGAAGGGCCTGTTCCTGTGCTGTACATTTCTTTGTTCTTTGTTGTTCTTTGTTTCACCCTCCTTCGTCTCGTTTCGCTCTCTTTGACCCTCCTTCATCTCGTTTCGCTCTCTTTGACCCTCCTTCATCTCGTTTCGTCCTCTTTCACCCTCCTTCGTCTCGTTTCGCTCTCTTTTACCCTCTTTCGTCTCGTTTTGCTCTCTGTGACCCTCCTTCGTCTCGTTTGGCTCTCTTTCACCCTCCTTCATCTCGTTTCGCTCTCTTTCACCCTCCTTCGTCTCGTTTCGCTCTCTTCCACCCTCCTTCATCTTGTTTCGCTCTCTTTCACCCTCCTTCGTCTCGTTTCGCTCTCTTTCACCCTCCACAGTTTTGTTTCGCTCTCTTTCACCCTCCAATGACTCGTTTCGCTCCCTTTGACCCTCCTTCATCTCGTTTCGCTCTCTTTCACCCTCCTTCATCTCGTTTCGCTCTCTTTCACCCTCCTTCTTCTCGTTTCGCTCTCTTTCACCCTCCTTCGTCTCGTTTCGCTCTCTTTCACCCTCCTTCGTCTCGTTTCGCTCTCTTTCACCCTCCTTTGACTCGTTCCACTCTCTTTCACCCTCCTTCGACTCCTTTCGCTCTCTTTCACCCTCCTTCGTCTCGTTTCGCTCTCTTTGACCCTCCTTCATCTCGTTTCGCTCTCTTTCACCCTCGTTCATCTCGTTTCGCTCTCTTTGACCCTCCTTCATCTCGTTTCGCTCTCTTTCACCCACCTTTGTCTCGTTTCGCTCTCTTTCACCCTCCTTCTTCTCGTTTCACTCTCTTTCACCCTCCTTCGTCTCATTTCGCTCTCTTTCACCCTCCTTCATCTCGTTTCACTCTCTTTCACCCTCCTTCGTCTCGTTTCGCTCTCTTTCACCCTCCTTCATCTTGTTTCGCTGTCTTTCACCCTCCATCGTCTTGTTTCACTCTCTTTCACCCTCCTTCGTCTCGTTTCGCTCTCTTTCACCCTCCACAGTTTTGTTTCGCTCTCTTTCACACTCCAATGTCTCGTTTCGCTCTCTTTGACCCTCCTTCATCTCGTTTCGCTCTCTTTCACCCTCCTTCGTCTCGTTTCGCTCTCTTTCACCCTCCTTCTTCTCGTTTCGCTCTCTTTCACCCTCCTTCGTCTCGTTTCGCTCTCTTTCACCCTCCTTCGTCTCGTTTCGCTCTCTTTCACCCTCCTTTGACTCGTTCCACTCTCTTTCACCCTCCTTCGACTCCTTTCGCTCTCTTTCACCCTCCTTCGTCTCGTTTCGCTCTCTTTGACCCTCCTTCATCTCGTTTCGCTCTCTTTCACCCTCGTTCATCTCGTTTCGCTCTCTTTGACCCTCCTTCATCTCGTTTCGCTCTCTTTCACCCACCTTTGTCTCGTTTCGCTCTCTTTCACCCTCCTTCTTCTCGTTTCACTCTCTTTCACCCTCCTTCGTCTCATTTCGCTCTCTTTCACCCTCCTTCATCTCGTTTCGCTCTCTTTCACCCTCCTTCATCTCGTTTCGCTCCCTTTCACCCTCCTTTGTCTCGTTTCGCTCTCTTTCACCTTCCTTCGTCTCGTTTCGCTCTCTTTCACCTTCCTTTGTCTCGTTTCTCTCCTTTCACCCTCCTTCGTCTCGTTTCGCTCTCTTCCACCCTCCTTCATCTCGTTTCGCTCTCTTTCACCCTCCTTCATCTTGTTTCGCTCTCTTTCACCCTTCTTCCTCTCGTTTCGCTCTCTTTCACCCTCCATCGTCTCGTTTCGCTCTCTTTCATCCTCCTTCGTCTTGTTTCGCTCTCTTTCACGCTCCACCGTCTTGGTTCGCTCTCTTTGACCCTCCTTCGACTCGTTTAGCTCTCTTGCACCCTCCTTCGTCTCGTTTCGCTCTGTTTTACCCTCCTTCATCTCGTTTTGCTCTCTTTCACCCTCCTTCGTCTCGTTTCGCTCTCTTTCACCCTCCTTCATCTTGTTTCGCTCTGTTCCATCCGCCTTCGTCTCGTTTCGCCCTCTTTCACCCTCCTTCGTCTCCTTTCACTCTCTTTTACCCTCCTTCGTCTCGTTTCGTTTTCTTTCACCCTCCTTCTTCTCGTTTCGCACTCTTTCACCCTCCTTCGTCTAGTTTCGCTCTCTTTCACCCTCCTTCGTCTCGTTTCGCTCTCTTTCACCCTCCACCATCTCGTTTCGCTCTCTTTTACCCTCTTTCGTCTCGTTTTGCTCTCTGTGACCCTCCTTCTTCTCGTTTAGCTCTCTTTCACCCTCCTTCATCTCGTTTCGCTCTCTTTCACCCTCCTTCATCTCGTTTCGTCCTCTTTCACCCTCCTTCGTCTCGTTTCGCTCTCTTTTACCCTCTTTCGTCTCGTTTTGCTCTCTGTGACCCTCCTTCGTCTCGTTTTGCTCTCTTTCACCCTCCTTCATCTCGTTTCGCTCTCTTTCACCCTCCTTCGTCTCGTTTCGCTCTCTTCCACCCTCCTTCATCTTGTTTCGCTCTCTTTCACCCTCCTTCGTCTCGTTTCGCTCTCTTTCACCCTTCTTCCTCTCGTTTTGCTCTCTTTCACCCTCCATCGTCTAGTTTCGCTCTCTTTTATCCTCCTTCGTCTCGTTTCGCTCTCTTTCACGCTCCACCGTCTTGTTTCGCTCTCTTTGACCCTCCTTCGTCTCGTTTCGCTCTGTTTTACACTCCTTCGTCTCGTTCTGCTCTCTTTCACCCTCCTTCGACTCCTTTCGCTCTCTTTCACCCTCCTTCGTCTCGTTTCACTCTCTTTCACCCTCCTTCATCTTGTTTCGCTCTCTTTCACCCTCCTTCGTCTCGTTTCGCTCTCTTTCATCCTACTTTGTCTCGTTTCGCTCTCTTTCACCCTCCTTCCTCTCGTTTCGCTCTCTTTCACCTTCCTTCGTCTCGATTCGCTCTCTTTCACCCTCCTTCATCTCGTTTCGCTCTCTTTCACCCTCCTTCGTCTCGTTTAGCTCTCTTTCTCCCTCCTTCATCTCGTTTCGCTCTCTTTCACCCTCCTTCGTCTCGATTGGCTCTCTTTGACCCTCCTTCATCTCGTTTCGCTTTCTTTCACCCTCCTTCTTCTCGTTTCACTCTCTTTCACACTCCTTCGTCTCGTTTCGCTCTCTTTCACCCTCCTTCATCTGGTTTCGCTCTCTTTCACCCTCCTTCGTCTCGTTTCGCTCTCTTTCACCCTCCACCGTCTTGTTTCGCTCTCTTTGACCCTCCTTCGTCTCGTTTAGATCTCTTGCACCCTCCTTCGTCTCGTTTCGCTCTGTTTTACACTCCTTCGTCTCGTTTTGCTCTCTTTCACCCTCCTTCGTCTCGTTTCGCTCTCTTTCACCCTCCTTCGTCTTGTTTCGCTCTGTTCCACCCGGCTTCGTCTCGTTTCGCCGTCTTTCAGCCTCCTTCGTCTCGTTTAGCTCTCTTTCACCCTCCTTCATCTCGTCTCACTCTCTTTCACCCTCCTTCTTCTCGTTTCGCTCTCTTTCACCCTCCACAGTTTTGTTTCGCTCTCTTTCACCCTCCAATGTCTCGTTTCGCTCTCTTTGACCCTCCTTCATCTCGTTTCGCTCTCTTTCACCCTCCTTCATCTCGTTTCGCTCTCTTTCACCCTCCTTCTTCTCGTTTCGCTCTCTTTCACCCTCCTTCGTCTCGTTTCGCTCTCTTTCACCCTCCTTCGTCTCGTTTCGCTCTCTTTCACCCTCCTTTGACTCGTTCCACTCTCTTTCACCCTCCTTCGACTCCTTTCGCTCTCTTTCACCCTCCTTCGTCTCGTTTCGCTCTCTTTGACCCTCCTTCATCTCGTTTCGCTCTCTTTCACCCTCGTTCATCTCGTTTCGCTCTCTTTGACCCACCTTCATCTCGTTTCGCTCTCTTTCACCCACCTTTGTCTCGTTTCGCTCTCTTTCACCCTCCTTCTTCTCGTTTCACTCTCTTTCACCCTCCTTCGTCTCATTTCGCTCTCTTTCACCCTCCTTCATCTCGTTTCACTCTCTTTCACCCTCCTTCGTCTCGTTTCGCTCTCTTTCACCCTCCTTCGTCTTGTTTCGCTGTCTTTCACCCTCCATCGTCTTGTTTCACTCTCTTTCACCCTCCTTCGTCTCGTTTCGCTCTCTTTCACACTCCACAGTTTTGTTTCGCTCTCTTTCACCCTCCAATGTCTCGTTTCGCTCTCTTTGACCCTCCTTCATCTCGTTTCGCTCTCTTTCACCCTCCTTCGTCTCGTTTCGCTCTCTTTCACCCTCCTTCTTCTCGTTTCGCTCTCTTTCACCCTCCTTCGTCTCGTTTCGCTCTCTTTCACCCTCCTTCGTCTCGTTTCGCTCTCTTTCACCCTCCTTTGACTCGTTCCACTCTCTTTCACCCTCCTTCGACTCCTTTCGCTCTCTTTCACCCTCCTTCGTCTCGTTTCGCTCTCTTTGACCCTCCTTCATCTCGTTTCGCTCTCTTTCACCCTCGTTCATCTCGTTTCGCTCTCTTTGACCCTCCTTCATCTCGTTTCGCTCTCTTTCACCCACCTTTGTCTCGTTTCGCTCTCTTTCACCCTCCTTCTTCTCGTTTCACTCTCTTTCACCCTCCTTCGTCTCATTTCGCTCTCTTTCACCCTCCTTCATCTCGTTTCGCTCTCTTTCACCCTCCTTCATCTCGTTTCGCTCCCTTTCACCCTCCTTTGTCTCGTTTCGCTCTCTTTCACCTTCCTTCGTCTCGTTTCGCTCTCTTTCACCTTCCTTTGTCTCGTTTCTCTCCTTTCACCCTCCTTCGTCTCGTTTCGCTCTCTTCCACCCTCCTTCATCTCGTTTCACTCTCTTTCACCCTCCTTCATCTTGTTTCGCTCTCTTTCACCCTTCTTCCTCTCGTTTCGCTCTCTTTCACCCTCCATCGTCTCGTTTCGCTCTCTTTCATCCTCCTTCGTCTCGTTTCGCTCTCTTTCACGCACCACCGTCTTGGTTCGCTCTCTTTGACCCTCCTTCGTCTCGTTTAGCTCTCTTGCACCCTCCTTCATCTCGTTTCGCTCTGTTTTACACTCCTTCATCTCGTTTTGCTCTCTTTCACCCTCCTTCGTCTCGTTTCGCTCTCTTTCACCCTCCTTCATCTTGTTTCGCTCTGTTCCATCCGCCTTCGTCTCGTTTCGCCCTTTCACCCTCCTTCGTCTCCTTTCACTCTCTTTTACCCTCCTTCGTCTCGTTTCGTTTTCTTTCACCCTCCTTCTTCTCGTTTCGCTCTATTTCACCCTCCTTCGTCTCGTTTGCTCTCTTTCACCCTCCTTCGTCTCGTTTCGCTCTCTTTCACCCTCCACCATCTCGTTTCGCTCTCTTTTACCCTCTTTCGTCTCGTTTTGCTCTCTGTGACCCTCCTTCTTCTCGTTTAGCTCTCTTTCACCCTCCTTCATCTCGTTTCGCTCTCTTTGACCCTCCTTCATCTCGTTTCGTCCTCTTTCACCCTCCTTCGTCTCGTTTCGCTCTCTTTTACCCTCTTTCGTCTCGTTTTGCTCTCTGTGACCCTCCTTCGTCTCGTTTTGCTCTCTTTCACCCTCCTTCATCTCGTTTCGCTCTCTTTCACCCTCCTTCGTCTCGTTTCGCTCTCTTCCACCCTCCTTCATCTTGTTTCGCTCTCTTTCACCCTCCATCGTCTAGTTTCGCTCTCTTTTATCCTCCTTCGTCTCGTTTCGCTCTCTTTCACGCTCCACCGTCTTGTTTCGCTCTCTTTGACCCTCCTTCGTCTCGTTTCGCTCTGTTTTACACTCCTTCGTCTCGTTCTGCTCTCTTTCACCCTCCTTCGACTCCTTTCGCTCTCTTTCACCCTCCTTCGTCTCGTTTCACTCTCTTTCACCCTCCTTCATCTTGTTTCGCTCTCTTTCACCCTCCTTCGTCTCGTTTCGCTCTCTTTCATCCTACTTTGTCTCGTTTCGCTCTCTTTCACCCTCCTTCCTCTCGTTTCGCTCTCTTTCACCTTCCTTCATCTCGATTCGCTCTCTTTCACCCTCCTTCATCTCGTTTCGCTCTCTTTCACCCTCCTTCGTCTCGTTTAGCTCTCTTTCTCCCTCCTTCATCTCGTTTCGCTCTCTTTCACCCTCCTTCGTCTCGATTGGCTCTCTTTGACCCTCCTTCATCTCGTTTCGCTTTCTTTCACCCTCCTTCTTCTCGTTTCACTCTCTTTCACACTCCTTCGTCTCGTTTCGCTCTCTTTCACCCTCCTTCATCTGGTTTCGCTCTCTTTCACCCTCCTTCGTCTCGTTTCGCTCTCTTTCACCCTCCACCGTCTTGTTTCGCTCTCTTTGACCCTCCTTCGTCTCGTTTAGATCTCATGCACCCTCCTTCGTCTCGTTTCGCTCTGTTTTACACTCCTTCGTCTCGTTTTGCTCTCTTTCACCCTCCTTCGTCTCGTTTCGCTCTCTTTCACCCTCCTTCGTCTTGTTTCGCTCTGTTCCACCCGGCTTCGTCTCGTTTCGCCGTCTTTCAGCCTCCTTCGTCTCGTTTAGCTCTCTTTCACCCTCCTTCATCTCGTCTCGCTCTCTTTCACCCTACTTCGTCTCGATTGGCTCTCTTTGACCCTCCTTCATCTCGTTTCGCTCTCTTTCACCCTCCTTAGTCTCGTTTCGCTCTCTTTCACCCTCCTTCTTCTCGTTTCACTCTCTTTCACCCTCCTTCGTCTCGTTTCGCTCTCTTTCACCCTCCTTCGTCTGGTTTCGCTCTCTTTCACCCTCCTTCGTCTCGTTTCGCTCTCTTTCACCCTCCTTCGTCTCGTTTCGCTATCTTTCACCCTCCACCGTCTTGTTTCGCTGTCTTTGACCCTCCTTCGTCTCGTTTAGCTCTCTTGCACCCTCCTTCGTCTCGTTTCGCTCTGTTTTACACTCCTTCGTCTCGTTTTGCTCTCTTTCACCCTCCTTCGTCTCGTTTCGCTCTCTTTCACCCTCCTTCGTCTTGTTTCGCTCTGTTCCACCCGGCTTCGTCTCGTTTCGCCCTCTTTCAGCCTCCTTCGTCTCGTTTCACTCTCTTTCACCCTCCTTCGTCTCGTTTCGTTCTCTTTCACCCTACTTCGTCTCGTTCCGCTCTCTTTCAACCTCCTTCGACTCCTTTCGCTCTCTTTCACCCTCCTTCATCGCGTTTCGCTCTCTTTCACCCTCCTTCCTCTCGTTTTGCTCTCTTTCGCCCTCCTTCGTCTTGTTTCGCTCTCTTTCACCCTCCTTCGTCTCGTTTCGCTCTCTTTCACCCTCCACCGTCTCGTTTCTCCCTCTTTTACCCTCTTTCGTCTCGTTTCGCTCTCTTTCACCCTCCTTCGTCTCGTTTCGCTCTCTTTCACCCTCCTTCATCTCGTTTCGCTCTCTTTCACTCTCCTTCATCTCGTTTCGCTCTCTTTCACCCTCCTTCCTCTCGTTTCGCTCTCTTTCGCCCTCCTTCGTCTTGTTTCGCTCTCTTTCACCCTCCTTCATCTCGTTCCGCTCTCTTTCACCCTCCTTCATCTCGTTTCGCTCTCTCTGACCCTCCTTCATCTCGTTTCGCTCTCTTTCACCCTCCTTCGTCTCGTTCCGCTCTCTTTCACCCTCCTTCTTCTCGTTTCGCTCTCTTTCACCCTCCTTCGTCTTGTTTCGCTCTCTTTCAACCTCCTTCGTCTCGTTTCGGTCTCCTTCACCCTCCTTCATCTCGTTCCACTCTCTTTCACCCTCCTGCGACTCCATTTGCTCTCTAACACCCTCCTTCGTCTCGTTCCGCTCTCTTTCACCCTCCTTCTTCTCTTTCGCTCTCTTTCACCCTCCTTCGTCTTGTTTCGCTGTCTTTCACCCTCCATCGTCTTGTTTCACTCTCTTTCACCCTCCTTCGTCTCGTTTCGCTCTCTTTCACCCTCCACAGTTTTGTTTCGCTCTCTTTCACCCTCCAATGTCTCGTTTCGCTCTCTTTGACCCTCCTTCATCTCGTTTCGCTCTCTTTCACCCTCCTTCGTCTCGTTTCGCTCTCTTTCACCCTCCTTCTTCTCGTTTCGCTCTCTTTCACCCTCCTTCGTCTCGTTTCGCTCTCTTTCACCCTCCTTCGTCTCGTTTCGCTCTCTTTCACCCTCCTTTGACTCGTTCCGCTCTCTTTCACCCTCCTTCGACTCCTTTCGCTCTCTTTCACCCTCCTTCGTCTCGTTTCGCTCTCTTTGACCTTCCTTCATCTCGTTTCGCTCTCTTTCACCCTCGTTCATCTCGTTTCGCTCTCTTTGACCCTCCTTCATCTCGTTTCGCTCTCTTTCACCCACCTTTGTCTCGTTTCGCTCTCTTTCACCCTCCTTCTTCTCGTTTCACTCTCTTTCACCCTCCTTCGTCTCATTTCGCTCTCTTTCACCCTCCTTCATCTCGTTTCGCTCTCTTTCACCCTCCTTCATCTCGTTTCGCTCCCTTTCACCCTCCTTTGTCTCGTTTCGCTCTCTTTCACCTTCCTTCGTCTCGTTTCGCTCTCTTTCACCTTCCTTTGTCTCGTTTCTCTCCTTTCACCCTCCTTCGTCTCGTTTCGCTCTCTTCCACCCTCCTTCATCTCGTTTCGCTCTCTTTCACCCTCCTTCGTCTCGTTTCGCTCTCTTTCACCCTCCTTTGACTCGTTCCACTCTCTTTCACCCTCCTTCGACCCCTTTCGCTCTCTTTCACACTCCTTCGTCTCGTTTCGCTCTCTTTCACCCTCCTTCATCTTGTTTCGCTCTGTTCCATCCGCCTTCGTCTCGTTTCGCCCTCTTTCACCCTCCTTCGTCTCCTTTCACTCTCTTTTACCCTCCTTCGTCTCGTTTCGTTCTCTTTCACCCTCATTCGTCTCGTTCCGCTCTCTTTCACCCTCCTTCGACTCCTTTCGCTCTCTTTCACCCTCCTTCGTCTCGTTTCACTCTCTTTCACCCTCCTTCATCTCGTTTTGCTCTCTTTCACCCTCCTTCATCTCGTTTCGCTCTCTTTCACCCTCCTTCCTCTCGTTTCGCTCTCTTTCGCCCTCCTTCATCTTGTTTCGCTCTCTTTCACCCTCCTTCGTCTCGATTCGCTCTCTTTCACCCTCCACCGTCTCGTTTCGCTCTCTTTTACCCTCTTTCGTCTCGTTTTGCTCTCTGTGACCCTCCTTCGTCTCGTTTAGCTCTCTTTCACTCTCCTTCATCTCGTTTCGCTCTCTTTCACCCTCCTTCGTCTCGTTTTGCTCTCTTTGACCCTCCTTCATCTCGTTTCGCTCTCTTTCAACCTCCTTCGTCTCGTTTCGCTCTCTTTCACCCTCCTTCTTCTCGTTTCCCTCTCTTTCACCCTCCTTCGTCTCGTTTCGCTCTCTTTCACCCTACTTCATCTCGTTTCGGTCTCCTTCACCCTCCTTCGTCTCGTTCCACTCTCTTTCACCCTACTTCGTCTCGTTTCGCTCTCTTTCACCTTCCCTCTTCTCGTTTCGCTCTCTTTCACCTTCCTTCGTCTCGTTTCTCTCTCTTTTACTCTCCTTCGTCTCGTTTCGCTCTCTTCCACCCTCCTTCATCTCGTTTCGCTCTCTTTCACCCTCCTTCTTCTCGTTTCGCTCTCTTTCACCCTCCTTCCTCTCGTTTCGCTCTCTTTCACACTCCATCATCTCGTTTCGCTCTCTTTCACCCTCCTTCGTCTCGTTTCGCTCTCTTTCAGCCTCCACCGTCTTGTTTCGCTCTCTTTGACCCTTCTTCGTCTCGTTTAGCTCTCTTGCACCCTCCTTCGTCTCGTTTCGCTCTGTTTTACACTCCTTCATCTCGTTTTGCTCTCTTTCACCCTCCTTCGTCTCGTTTCGCTCTCTTTCACCTTTCTTCCTCTCGTTTCGCTCTCTTTCACCCTCCATCGTCTCGTTTCGCTCTCTTTCATCCTCCTTCGTCTCGTTTCGCTCTCTTTCACGCTCCACCGTCTTGTTTCGCTCTCTTTGACCCTCCTTCGTCTCGTTTAGCTCTTTTGCACCCTCCTTCGTCTCGTTTCGCTCTGTTTTACACTCCTTCATCTCGTTTTGCTCTCTTTCACACTCCTTCGTCTCGTTTCGCTCTCTTTCACCCTCCTTCATCTTGTTTCGCTCTGTTCCATCCGCCTTCGTCTCGTTTCGCCCTCTTTCACCCTCCTTCGTCTCGTTTCACTCTCTTTCACCCTCCTTCGTCTCGTTTTGTTCTCTTTCACCCTCCTTCGTCTCGTTCCGCTCTCTTTCACCCTCCTTCGACTCCTTTCGCTCTCTTTCACCCTGCTTCGTCTCGTTTCACTCTCTTTCACCCTCCTTCATCTCGTTTCGCTCTCTTTCACCCTCTTCATCTCGTTTCGCTCTCTTTCACCCTCCTTCCTCTCGTTTCGCTCTCTTTCGCCCTCCTTCGTCTTGTTTCACTCTCTTTCACCCTCCTTCGTCTCGTTTCGCTCTCTTTCACCCTCCACCGTCTCCTTTCGCTCTCTTTTACCCTCTTTCGTCTCGTTTTGCTCTCTGTGACCCTCCTTCGTCTCGTTTAGCTCTCTTTCACCCTCCTTCATCTCGTTTCGCTCTCTTTGACCCTCCTTCATCTCGTTTCGTCCTCTTTCACCCTCCTTCGTCTCGTTTCGCTCTCTTTTACCCTCTTTCGTCTCGTTTTGCTCTCTGTGACCCTCCTTCGTCTCGTTTAGCTCTCTTTCACCCTCCTTCATCTCGTTTCGCTCTCTTTCACCCTCCTTCGTCTCGTTTCGCTCTCTTCCACCCTCCTTCATCTCGTTTCGCTCTCTTTCACCCTCCTTCGTCTCGTTTCGCTCTCTTTCACCCTTCTTCCTCTCGTTTTGCTCTCTTCCACCCTCCATCGTCTAGTTTCGCTCTCTTTCATCCTCCTTCGTCTCGTTTCGCTCTCTTTCACGCTCCACCGTCTTGTTTCGCTCTCTTTGACCCTCCTTCGTCTCGTTTCGCTCTGTTTTACACTCCTTCGTCTCGTTTTGCTCTCTTTCACCCTCCTTCGTCTCGTTTCGCTCTCTTTCACCCTCCTTCATCTTGTTTCGCTCTGTTCCATCCGCCTTCGTCTCGTTTCGCCCTCTTTCACCCTCCTTCGTCTCGTTTCACTCTCTTTCACCCTCCTTCGTCTCGTTTCGTTCTCTTTCACCCTCCTTCGTCTCGTTCTGCTCTCTTTCACCCTCCTTCGACTCCTTTCACTCTCTTTCACCCTCCTTCGTCTCGTTTCACTCTCTTTCACCCTCCTTCATCTCGTTTCGCTCTCTTTCATCCTCCTTCATCTCGTTTCGCTCTCTTTCACCCTCCTTCCTCTCGTTTCGCTCTCTTCGTCTCGTTTAGCTCTCTTTCACCCTCCTTCATTTCGTTTCGCTCTCTTTCACCCTCCTTCGTCTCGTTTCGCTCTCTTTGACCCTCCTTCATCTCGTTTCGCTCTCTTTCACCCTCCAATGTGTCGTTTCGCTCTCTTTGACCCTCCTTCATCTCGTTTCGCTCTCTTTCACCCTCCTTCGTCTCGTTTCGCTCTCTTTCACCCTCCTTCTTCTCGTTTCGCCCTCTTTCACCCTCCTTCGTCTCGTTTCGCTCTCTTTCACCCTCCTTCTTCTCGTTTCGCTCTCTTTCACCCTCCTTCGTCTCGTTTCGCTCTCTTTCACCCTCCTTCGTCTCGTTTCGCTCTCTTTCACCCTCCTTTGACTCGTTCCACTCTCTTTCACCCTCCTTCGACTCCTTTCGCTCTCTTTCACACTCCTTCGTCTCGTTTCGCTCTCTTTCACCCTCCTTCATCTTGTTTCGCTCTGTTCCATCCGCCTTCGTCTCGTTTCGCCCTCTTTCACCCTCCTTCGTCTCGTTTCACTCTCTTTCACCCTCCTTCATCTCGTTTTGTTCTCTTTCACCCTCCTTCGTCTCGTTCCGCTCTCTTTCACCCTCCTTCGACTCCTTTCGCTCTCTTTCATCCTCCTTCGTCTCGTTTCACTCTCTTTCACCCTCCTTCATCTCGTTTCGCTCTCTTTCACCCTCTTCATCTCGTTTCGCTCTCTTTCACCCTCCTTCCTCTCGTTTCGCTCTCTTTCGCCCTCCTTCGTCTTGTTTCGCTCTCTTTCACCCTCCTTCGTCTCGTTTCGCTCTCTTTCACCCTCCACCATCTCGTTTCGCTCTCTTTTAGCCTCTTTCGTCTCGTTTTGCTCTCTGTGACCCTCCTTCGTCTCGTTTAGCTCTCTTTCACCCTCCTTCATCTCGTTTCGCTCTCTTTGACCCTCCTTCATCTCGTTTCGTCCTCTTTCACCCTCCTTCGTCTCGTTTCGCTCTCTTTTACCCTCTTTCGTCTCGTTTTGCTCTCTGTGACCCTCCTTCGTCTCGTTTAGCTCTCTTTCACCCTCCTTCATCTCGTTTCGCTCTCTTTCACCCTCCTTCGTCTCGTTTCGCTCTCTTCCACCCTCCTTCATCTTGTTTCGCTCTCTTTCACCCTCCTTCGTCTCGTTTCGCTCTCTTTCACCCTTCTTCCTCTCGTTTTGCTCTCTTTCACCCTCCATCGTCTAGTTTCGCTCTCTTTCATCCTCCTTCGTCTCGTTTCGCTCTCTTTCACGCTCCACCGTCTTGTTTCGCTCTCTTTGACCCTCCTTCGTCTCGTTTCGCTCTGTTTTACACTCCTTCGTCTCGTTTTGCTCTCTTTCACCCTCCTTCGTCTCGTTTCGCTCTCTTTCACCCTCCTTCATCTTGTTTCGCTCTGTTCCATCCGCCTTCGTCTCGTTTCGCCCTCTTTCACCCTCCTTCGTCTCGTTTCACTCTCTTTCACCCTCCTTCGTCTCGTTTTGTTCTCTTTCACCCTCCTTCGTCTCGTTCTGCTCTCTTTCACCCTCCTTCGACTCCTTTCGCTCTCTTTCACCCTCCTTCGTCTCGTTTCACTCTCTTTCACCCTCCTTCATCTTGTTTCGCTCTCTTTCACCCTCCTTCGTCTCGTTTCGCTCTCTTTCATCCTACTTTGTCTCGTTTCGCTCTCTTTCACCCTCCTTCCTCTCGTTTCGCTCTCTTTCACCTTCCTTCGTCTCGATGCGCTCTCTTTCACCCTCCTTCATCTCGTTTCGCTCTCTTTCACCCTCCTTCGTCTCGTTTAGCTCTCTTTCTCCCTCCTTCATCTCGTTTCGCTCTCTTTCACCCTCCTTCGTCTCGATTGGCTCTCTTTGACCCTCCTTCATCTCGTTTCGCTTTCTTTCACCCTCCTTCTTCTCGTTTCACTCTCTTTCACACTCCTTCGTCTCGTTTCGCTCTCTTTCACCCTCCTTCATCTGGTTTCGCTCTCTTTCACCCTCCTTCGTCTCGTTTCGCTCTCTTTCACCCTCCACCGTCTTGTTTCGCTCTCTTTGACCCTCCTTCGTCTCGTTTAGCTCTCTTGCAACCTCCTTCGTCTCGTTTCGCTCTGTTTTACACTCCTTCGTCTCGTTTTGCTCTCTTTCACCCTCCTTCGTCTCGTTTCGCTCTCTTTCACCCTCCTTCGTCTTGTTTCGCTCTGTTCCACCCGGCTTCGTCTCGTTTCGCCGTCTTTCAGCCTCCTTCGTCTCGTTTAGCTCTCTTTCACCCTCCTTCATCTCGTTTCGCTCTCTTTCACCCTCCTTCGTCTCGATTGGCTCTCTTTGACCCTCCTTCATCTCGTTTCACTCTCTTTCACCCTCCATCATCTCGTTTCGCTCTCTTTCACCCTCCTTCTTCTCGTTTCACTCTCTTTCACCCTCCTTCGTCTCGTTTCGCTCTCTTTCACCCTCCTTCGTCTGGTTTCGCTCTCTTTCACCCTCCTTCGTCTCGTTTCGCTCTCTTTCACCCTCCTTCGTCTCGTTTCGCTCTCTTTCACCCTCCACCGTCTTGTTTCGCTGTCTTTGACCCTCCTTCGTCTCGTTTAGCTCTCTTGCACCCTCCTTCGTCTCGTTTCGCTCTGTTTTACACTCCTTCGTCTCGTTTTGCTCTCTTTCACCCTCCTTCGTCTCGTTTCGCTCTCTTTCACCCTCCTTCGTCTTGTTTCGCTCTGTTCCACCCGGCGTCGTCTCGTTTCGCCCTCTTTCAACCTCCTTCGTCTCGTTTCACTCTCTTTCACCCTCCTTCGTCTCGTTTCGTTCTCTTTCACCCTCCTTCGTCTCGTTCCGCTCTCTTTCAACCTCCTTCGACTCCTTTCGCTCTCTTTCACCCTCCTTTGTCTCGTTTCGCTCTCTTTCACCCTCCTTCATCTCATTTCGCTCTCTTTCACCCTCCTTCATCGCGTTTCTTTCTCTTTCACCCTCCTTCCTCTCGTTTTGCTCTCTTTCGCCCTCCTTCATCTTGTTTCGCTCTCTTTCACCCTCCTTCGTCTCGTTTCGCTCTCTTTCACCCTCCACCGTCTCGTTTCGCTCTCTTTCACTCTCCTTCATCTCGTTTCGCTCTCTTTCACCCTCCTTCCTCTCGTTTCGCTCTCTTTCGCCCTCCTTCGTCTTGTTTCGCTCTCTTTCACCCTCCTTCATCTCGTTTCGCTCTCTTTCACCCTCCTTCATCTCGTTTCGCTCTCTCTGACCCTCCTTCATCTCGTTTCGCTCTCTTTCACCCTCCTTCGTCTCGTTCCGCTCTCTTTCACCCTCCTTCTCCTCGTTTCGCTCTCTTTTACCCTCTTTCGTCTCGTTTCGCTCTCTTTCATCCTCCTTCGTCTCGTTTCGCTCTCTTTCACCCTCCTTCATCTCGTTTCGCTCTCTTTCACTCTCCTTCATCTCGTTTCGCTCTCTTTCACCCTCCTTCCTCTCGTTTCGCTCTCTTTCGCCCTCCTTCGTCTTGTTTCGCTCTCTTTCACCCTCCTTCATCTCGTTTCGCTCTCTTTCACCCTCCTTCATCTCGTTTCGCTCTCTCTGACCCTCCTTCATCTCGTTTCGCTCTCTTTCACCCTCCTTCGTCTCGTTCCGCTCTCTTTCACCCTCCTTCTCCTCGTTTCGCTCTCTTTCACCCTCCTTCGTCTTGTTTCGCTCTCTTTCAACCTCCTTCATCTCGTTTCGGTCTCCTTCACCCTCCTTCATCTCGTTCCACTCTCTTTCACCCTCCTGCGACTCCTTTTGCTCTCTAACACCCTCCTTCGTGTCGTTCCGCACTCTTTGACCCTCCTTCTTCTCGTTTCGCTCTCTTTCACCCTCCTTCGTCTTGTTTCGCTGTCTTTCACCCTCCATCGTCTTGTTTCACTTTCTTTCACCCTCCTTCGTCTCGTTTCGCTCTCTTTCACCCTCCACAGTTTTGTTTTGCTCTCTTTCACCCTCCAATGTCTCGTTTCGCTCTCTTTGACCCTCCTTCATCTCGTTTCGCTCTCTTTCACCCTCCTTCATCTCGTTTTGCTCTCTTTCACCCTCCTTCTTCTCGTTTCGCTCTCTTTCACCCTCATTCGTCTCGTTTCGCTCTCTTTCACCCTCCTTCGTCTCGTTTCGCTCTCTTTCACCCTCCACCATCTCATTTCGCTCTCTTTTACCCTCTTTCGTCTCGTTTTGCTCTCTGTGACCCTCCTTCTTCTCGTTTAGCTCTCTTTCACCCTCCTTCATCTCGTTTCGCTCTCTTTGACCCTCCTTCATCTCGTTTCGTCCTCTTTCACCCTCCTTCGTCTCGTTTCGCTCTCTTTTACCCTCTTTCGTCTCGTTTTGCTCTCTGTGACCCTCCTTCGTCTCGTTTTGCTCTCTTTCACCCTCCTTCATCTCGTTTCGCTCTCTTTCACCCTCCTTCGTCTCGTTTCGCTCTCTTCCACCCTCCTTCATCTTGTTTCGCTCTCTTTCACCCTCCTTCGTCTCGTTTCGCTCTCTTTCACCCTTCTTCCTCTCGTTTTGCTCTCTTTCACCCTCCATCGTCTAGTTTCGCTCTCTTTTATCCTCCTTCGTCTCGTTTCGCTCTCTTTCACGCTCCACCGTCTTGTTTCGCTCTCTTTGACCCTCCTTCGTCTCGTTTCGCTCTGTTTTACACTCCTTCGTCTCGTTCTGCTCTCTTTCACCCTCCTTCGACTCCTTTCGCTCTCTTTCACCCTCCTTCGTCTCGTTTCACTCTCTTTCACCCTCCTTCATCTCGTTTCGCTCTCTTTCACCCTCCTTCGTCTCGTTTCGCTCTCTTTCATCCTACTTTGTCTCGTTTCGCTCTCTTTCACCCTCCTTCCTCTCGTTTCGCTCTCTTTCACCTCCCTTCGTCTCGATTCGCTCTCTTTCACCCTCCTTCATCTCGTTTCGCTCTCTTTCACCCTCCTTCGACTCGTTTAGCTCTCTTTCTCCCTCCTTCATCTCGTTTCGCTCTCTTTCACCCTCCTTCGTCTCGATTGGCTCTCTTTGACCCTCCTTCATCTCGTTTCGCTTTCTTTCACCCTCCTTCTTCTCGTTTCACTCTCTTTCACACTCCTTCGTCTCGATTGGCTCTCTTTGACCCTCCTTCATCTCGTTTCGCTCTCTTTCACCCTCCTTCGTCTTGTTTCGCTCTGTTCCACCCGGCTTCGTCTCGTTTCGCCGTCTTTCAGCCTCCTTCGTCTCGTTTAGCTCTCTTTCACCCTCCTTCATCTCGTCTCGCTCTCTTTCACCCTACTTCGTCTCGATTGGCTCTCTTTGACCCTCCTTCATCTCGTTTCGCTCTCTTTCACCCTCCTTCGTCTCGTTTCGCTCTCTTTCACCCTCCTTCTTCTCGTTTCACTCTCTTTCACCCTCCTTCGTCTCGTTTCGCTCTCTTTCACCCTCCTTCGTCTGGTTTCGCTCTCTTTCACCCTCCTTCGTCTCGTTTCGCTCTCTTTCACCCTCCTTCGTCTCGTTTCGCTATCTTTCACCCTCCACCGTCTTGTTTCGCTGTCTTTGACCCTCCTTCGTCTCGTTTAGCTCTCTTGCACCCTCCTTCATCTCGTTTCGCTCTGTTTTACACTCCTTCGTCTCGTTTTGCTCTCGTTCACCCTCCTTCGTCTCGTTTCGCTCTCTTTCACCCTCCTTCGTCTTGTTTCGCTCTGTTCCACCCGGCTTCGTCTCGTTTCGCCCTCTTTCAGCCTCCTTCGTCTCGTTTCACTCTCTTTCACCCTCCTTCGTCTCGTTTCGTTCTCTTTCACCCTACTTCGTCTCGTTCCGCTCTCTTTCAACCTCCTTCGACTCCTTTCGCTCTCTTTCACCCTCCTTTGTCTCGTTTCGCTCTCTTTCACCCTCCTTCATCTCGTTTCGCTCTCTTTCACCATCCTTCATCGCGTTTCGCTCTCTTTCACCCTCCTTCCTCTCGTTTTGCTCTCTTTCGCCCTCCTTCGTCTTGTTTCGCTCTCTTTCACCCTCCTTCGTCTCGTTTCGCTCTCTTTCACCCTCCACCGTCTCGTTTCTCCCTCTTTTACCCTCTTTCGTCTCGTTTCGCTCTCTTTCACCCTCCTTCGTCTCGTTTCGCTCTCTTTCACCCTCCTTCATCTCGTTTCGCTCTCTTTCACTCTCCTTCATCTCGTTTCGCTCTCTTTCACCCTCCTTCCTCTCGTTTCGCTCTCTTTCGCCCTCCTTCGTCTTGTTTCGCTCTCTTTCACCCTCCTTCAGCTCGTTTCGCTCTCTTTCACCCTCCTTCATCTCGTTTCGCTCTCTCTGACCCTCCTTCATCTCGTTTCGCTCTCTTTCACCCTCCTTCGTCTCGTTCCGCTCTCTTTCACCCTCCTTCTTCTCGTTTCGCTCTCTTTCACCCTCCTTCGTCTTGTTTCGCTCTCTTTCACCCTCCTTCGTCTCGTTTCGCTCTCTTTCACCCTCCTTCGTCTCGTTTCGCTCTCTTTCACCCTCCTTTGACTCGTTCCACTCTCTTTCACCCTCCTTCGACTCCTTTCGCTCTCTTTCACCCTCCTTCGTCTCGTTTCGCTCTCTTTGACCCTCCTTCATCTCGTTTCGCTCTCTTTCACCCTCGTTCATCTCGTTTCGCTCTCTTTGATCCTCCTTCATCTCGTTTCGCTCTCTTTCACCCACCTTTGTCTCGTTTCGCTCTCTTTCACCCTCCTCCTTCTCGTTTCACTCTCTTTCACCCTCCTTCGTCTCATTTCGCTCTCTTTCACCCTCCTTCATCTCGTTTCGCTCTCTTTCACCCTCCTTCATCTCGTTTCGCTCCCTTTCACCCTCCTTTGTCTCGTTTCGCTCTCTTTCACCTTCCTTCGTCTCGTTTCGCTCTCTTTCACCTTCCTTTGTCTCGTTTCTCTCCTTTCACCCTCCTTCGTCTCGTTTCGCTCTCTTCCACCCTCCTTCATCTCGTTTCGCTCTCTTTCACCCTCCTTCATCTTGTTTCGCTCTCTTTCAGCCTTCTTCCTCTCGTTTCGCTCTCTTTCACCCTCCATCGTCTCGTTTCGCTCTCTTTCATCCTCCTTCGTCTCGTTTCGCTCTCTTTCACGCTCCACCGTCTTGGTTCGCTCTCTTTGACCCTCCTTCGTCTCGTTTAGCTCTCTTGCACCCTCCTTCGTCTCGTTTCGCTCTGTTTTACCCTCCTTCATCTCGTTTTGCTCTCTTTCACCCTCCTTCGTCTCGTTTCGCTCTCTTTCACCCTCCTTCATCTTGTTTCGCTCTGTTCCATCCGCCTTCGTCTCGTTTCGCCCTCTTTCACCCTCCTTCGTCTCCTTTCACTCTCTTTTACCCTCCTTCGTCTCGTTTCGTTTTCTTTCACCCTCCTTCTTCTCGTTTCGCTCTCTTTCACCTTCCTTCGTCTCGTTTCGCTCTCTTTCACCCTCCTTCGTCTCGTTTCGCTCTCTTTCACCCTCCACCATCTCGTTTCGCTCTCTTTTACCCTCTTTCGTCTCGTTTTGCTCTCTGTGACCCTCCTTCTTCTCGTTTAGCTCTCTTTCACCCTCCTTCATCTCGTTTCGCTCTCTTTGACCCTCCTTCATCTCGTTTCGTCCTCTTTCACCCTCCTTCGTCTCGTTTCGCTCTCTTTTACCCTCTTTCGTCTCGTTTTGCTCTCTGTGACCCTCCTTCGTCTCGTTTTGCTCTCTTTCACCCTCCTTCATCTCGTTTCGCTCTCTTTCACCCTCCTTCGTCTCGTTTCGCTCTCTTCCACCCTCCTTCATCTTGTTTCGCTCTCTTTCACCCTCCTTCGTCTCGTTTCGCTCTCTTTCACCCTTCTTCCTCTCGTTTTGCTCTCTTTCACCCTCCATCGTCTAGTTTCGCTCTCTTTTATCCTCCTTCGTCTTGTTTCGCTCTCTTTCACCCTCCTTCATCTCGTTTCGCTCTCTTTCACCCTCCTTCATCTCGTTTCGCTCTCTTTCACTCTCCTTCATCTCGTTTCGCTCCCTTTCACCCTCCTTCCTCTCGTTTCGCTCTCTTTCGCCCTCCTTCGTCTTGTTTCGCTCTCTTTCACCCTCCTTCATCTCGTTTCGCTCTCTTTCACCCTCCTTCATCTCGTTTCGCTCTCTCTGACCCTCCTTCATCTCGTTTCGCTCTCTTTCACCCTCCTTCGTCTCGTTCCGCTCTCTTTCACCCTCCTTCTCCTCGTTTCGCTCTCTTTCACCCTCCTTCGTCTTGTCTCGCTCTCTTTCAACCTCCTTCGTCTCGTTTCGGTCTCCTTCACCCTCCTTCATCTCGTTCCACTCTCTTTCACCCTCCTGCGACTCCATTTGCTCTCTAACACCCTCCTTCGTCTCGGTCCGCTCTCTTTCACCCTCCTTCTTCTCGTTTCGCTCTCTTTCACCCTCCTTCGTCTTGTTTCGCTGTCTTTCACCCTCCATCGTCTTGTTTCACTCTCTTTCACCCTCCTTCGTCTCGTTTCGCTCTCTTTCACCCTCCACAGTTTTGTTTCGCTCTCTTTCACCCTCCAATGTCTCGTTTCGCTCTCTTTGACCCTCCTTCATCTCGTTTCGCTCTCTTTCACCCTCCTTCGTCTCGTTTCGCTCTCTTTCACCCTCCTTCTTCTCGTTTCGCTCTCTTTCACCCTCCTTCGTCTCGTTTCGCTCTCTTTCACCCTCCTTCGACTCCTTTCGCTCTCTTTCACCCTCCTTCGTCTCGTTTCGCTCTCTTTGACCCTCCTTCATCTCGTTTCGCTCTCTTTCACCCTCGTTCATCTCGTTTCGCTCTCTTTGACCCTCCTTCATCTCGTTTCGCTCTCTTTCACCCACCTTTGTCTCGTTTCGCTCTCTTTCACCCTCCTTCTTCTCGTTTCACTCTCTTTCACCCTCCTTCGTCTCATTTCGCTCTCTTTCACCCTCCTTCATCTCGTTTCGCTCTCTTTCACCCTCCTTCATCTCGTTTCGCTCCCTTTCAGCCTCCTTTGTCTCGTTTCGCTCTCTTTCACCTTCCTTCGTCTCGTTTCGCTCTCTTTCACCTTCCTTTGTCTCGTTTCTCTCCTTTCACCCTCCTTCGTCTCGTTTCGCTCTCTTCCACCCTCCTTCATCTCGTTTCGCTCTCTTTCACCCTCCTTCATCTTGTTTCACTCTCTTTCACCCTTCTTCCTCTCGTTTCGCTCTCTTTCACCCTCCATCGTCTCGTTTCGCTCTCTTTCATCCTCCTTCGTCTCGTTTCGCTCTCTTTCACGCTCCACCGTCTTGGTTCGCTCTCTTTGACCCTCCTTCGTCTCGTTTAGCTCTCTTGCACCCTCCTTCGTCTCGTTTCGCTCTGTTTTACCCTCCTTCATCTCGTTTTGCTCTCTTTCACCCTCCTTCGTCTCGTTTCGCTCTCTTTCACCCTCCTTCATCTTGTTTCGCTCTGTTCCATCCGCCTTCGTCTCGTTTCGCCCTCTTTCACCCTCCTTCGTCTCCTTTCACTCTCTTTTACCCTCCTTCGTCTCGTTTCGTTTTCTTTCACCCTCCTTCTTCTCGTTTCGCTCTCTTTCACCCTCCTTCGTCTCGTTTCGCTCTCTTTCACCCTCCTTCGTCTCGTTTCGCTCTCTTTCACCCTCCACCATCTCGTTTCGCTCTCTTTTACCCTCTTTCGTCTCGTTTTGCTCTCTGTGACCCTCCTTCTTCTCGTTTAGCTCTCTTTCACCCTCCTTCATCTCGTTTCGCTCTCTTTGACCCTCCTTCATCTCGTTTCGTCCTCTTTCACCCTCCTTCGTCTCGTTTCGCTCTCTTTTACCCTCTTTCGTCTCGTTTTGCTCTCTGTGACCCTCCTTCGCCTCGTTTTGCTCTCTTTCACCCTCCTTCATCTCGTTTCGCTCTCTTTCACCCTCCTTCGTCTCGTTTCGCTCTCTTCCACCCTCCTTCATCTTGTTTCGCTCTCTTTCACCCTCCTTCGTCTCGTTTCGCTCTCTTTCACCCTTCTTCCTCTCGTTTTGCTCTCTTTCACCCTCCATCGTCTAGTTTCGCTCTCTTTTATCCTCCTTCGTCTCGTTTCGCTCTCTTTCACGCTCCACCGTCTTGTTTCGCTCTCTTTGACCCTCCTTCGTCTCGTTTCGCTCTGTTTTACACTCCTTCGTCTCGTTCTGCTCTCTTTCACCCTCCTTCGACTCCTTTCGCTCTCTTTCACCCTCCTTCGTCTCGTTTCACTCTCTTTCACCCTCCTTCATCTTGTTTCGCTCTCTTTCACCCTCCTTCGTCTCGTTTCGCTCTCTTTCATCCTATTTTGTCTCGTTTCGCTCTCTTTCACCCTCCTTCCTCTCGTTTCGCTCTCTTTCACCTTCCTTCGTCTCGATTCGCTCTCTTTCACCCTCCTTCATCTCGTTTCGCTCTCTTTCACCCTCCTTCGTCTCGTTTAGCTCTCTTTCTCCCTCCTTCATCTCGTTTCGCTCTCTTTCACCCTCCTTCGTCTCGATTGGCTCTCTTTGACCCTCCTTCATCTCGTTTCGCTTTCTTTCACCCTCCTTCTTCTCGTTTCACTCTCTTTCACACTCCTTCGTCTCGTTTCGCTCTCTTTCACCCTCCTTCATCTGGTTTCGCTCTCTTTCACCCTCCTTCGTCTCGTTTCGCTCTCTTTCCCCCTCCACCGTCTTGTTTCGCTCTCTTTGACCCTCCTTCGTCTCGTTTAGCTCTCTTGCACCCTCCTTCGTCTCGTTTCGCTCTGTTTTACACTCCTTCGTCTCGTTTTGCTCTCTTTCACCCTCCTTCGTCTCGTTTCGCTCTCTTTCACCCTCCTTCGTCTTGTTTCGCTCTGTTCCACCCGGCTTCGTCTCGTTTCGCCGTCTTTCAGCCTCCTTCGTCTCGTTTAGCTCTCTTTCACCCTCCTTCATCTCGTCTCGCTCTCTTTCACCCTACTTCGTCTCGATTGGCTCTCTTTGACTCTCCTTCATCTCGTTTCGCTCTCTTTCACCCTCCTTCGTCTCGTTTCGCTCTCTTTCACCCTCCTTCTTCTCGTTTCACTCTCTTTCACCCTCCTTCGTCTCGTTTCGCTCTCTTTCACCCTCCTTCGTCTGGTTTCGCTCTCTTTCACCCTCCTTCGTCTCGTTTCGCTCTCTTTCACCCTCCTTCGTCTCGTTTCGCTATCTTTCACCCTCCACCGTCTTGTTTCGCTGTCTTTGACCCTCCTTCGTCTCGTTTAGCTCTTTTGCACCCTCCTTCGTCTCGTTTCGCTCTGTTTTACACTCCTTCGTCTCGTTTTGCTCTCTTTCACCCTCCTTCGTCTCGTTTCGCTCTCTTTCACCCTCCTTCGTCTTGTTTCGCTCTGTTCCACCCGGCTTCGTCTCGTTTCGCCCTCTTTCAGCCTCCTTCGTCTCGTTTCACTCTCTTTCACCCTCCTTCGTCTCGTTTCGTTCTCTTTCACCCTACTTCGTCTCGTTCCGCTCTCTTTCAACCTCCTTCGACTCCTTTCGCTCTCTTTCACCCTCCTTTGTCTCATTTCGCTCTCTTTCACCCTCCTTCATCTCGTTTCGCTCTCTTTCACCCTCCTTCATCGCGTTTCGCTCTCTTTCACCCTCCTTCCTCTCGTTTTGCTCTCTTTCGCCCTCCTTCGTCTTGTTTCGCTCTCTTTCACCCTCCTTCGTCTCGTTTCGCTCTCTTTCACCCTCCACCGTCTCGTTTCTCCCTCTTTTACCCTCTTTCGTCTCGTTTCGCTCTCTTTCACCCTCCTTCGTCTCGTTTCGCTCTCTTTCACCCTCCTTCATCTCGTTTCGCTCTCTTTCACTCTCCTTCATCTCGTTTCGCTCTCTTTCACCCTCCTTCCTCTCGTTTCGCTCTCTTTCACCCTCCTTCTTCTCGTTTCGCTCTCTTTCACCCTCCTTCGTCTTGTTTCGCTCTCTTTCAACCTCCTTCGTCTCGTTTCGGTCTCCTTCACCCTCCTTCATCTCGTTCCACTCTCTTTCACCCTCCTGCGACTCCATTTGCTCTCTAACACCCTCCTTCGTCTCGTTCCGCTCTCTTTCACCCTCCTTCTTCTCGTTTCGCTCTCTTTCACCCTCCTTCGTCTCGTTTCGCTCTCTTTCACCCTCCACAGTTTTGTTTCGCTCTCTTTCACCCTCCAATGTCTCGTTTCGCTCTCTTTGACCCTCCTTCATCTCGTTTCGCTCTCTTTCACCCTCCTTCGTCTCGTTTCGCTCTCTTTCACCCTCCTTCTTCTCGTTTCGCTCTCTTTCACCCTCCTTCGTCTCGTTTCGCTCTCTTTCACCCTCCTTCGTCTCGTTTCGCTCTCTTTCACCCTCCTTTGACTCGTTCCACTCTCTTTCACCCTCCTTCGACTCCTTTCGCTCTCTTTCACCCTCCTTCGTCTCGTTTCGCTCTCTTTGACCCTCCTTCATCTTGTTTCGCTCTCTTTCACCCTCGTTCATCTCGTTTCGCTCTCTTTGACCCTCCTTCATCTCGTTTCGCTCTCTTTCACCCACCTTTGTCTCGTTTCGCTCTCTTTCACCCTCCTTCTTCTCGTTTCACTCTCTTTCACCCTCCTTCGTCTCATTTCGCTCTCTTTCACCCTCCTTCATCTCGTTTCGCTCTCTTTCACCCTCCTTCATCTCGTTTCGCTCCCTTTCACCCTCCTTTGTCTCGTTTCGCTCTCTTTCACCTTCCTTCGTCTCGTTTCGCTCTCTTTCACCTTCCTTTGTCTCGTTTCTCTCCTTTCACCCTCCTTCGTCTCGTTTCGCTCTCTTCCACCCTCCTTCATCTCGTTTCGCTCTCTTTCACCCTCCTTCATCTTGTTTCGCTCTCTTTCACCCTTCTTCCTCTCGTTTCGCTCTCTTTCACCCTCCATCGTCTCGTTTCGCTCTCTTTCATCCTCCTTCGTCTCGTTTCGCTCTCTTTCACGCTCCACCGTCCTGGTTCGCTCTCTTTGACCCTCCTTTGTCTCGTTTAGCTCTCTTGCACCCTCCTTCGTCTCGTTTCGCTCTGTTTTACCCTCCTTCATCTCGTTTTGCTCTCTTTCACCCTCCTTCGTCTCGTTTCGCTCTCTTTCACCCTCCTTCATCTTGTTTCGCTCTGTTCCATCCGCCTTCGTCTCGTTTCGCCCTCTTTCACCCTCCTTCGTCTCCTTTCACTCTCTTTTACCCTCCTTCGTCTCGTTTCGTTTTCTTTCACCCTCCTTCTTCTCGTTTCGCTCTCTTTCACCCTCCTTCGTCTCGTTTCGCTCTCTTTCACCCTCCTTCGTCTCGTTTCGCTCTCTTTCACCCTCCACCATCTCGTTTCGCTCTCTTTTACCCTCTTTCGTCTCGTTTTGCTCTCTGTGACCCTCCTTCTTCTCGTTTAGCTCTCTTTCACCCTCCTTCATCTCGTTTCGCTCTCTTTGACCCTCCTTCATCTCGTTTCGCTCTCTCTGACCCTCCTTCATCTCGTTTCGCTCTCTTTCGCCCTCCTTCGTCTCGTTCCGCTCTCTTTCAACCTCCTTCGACTCCTTTCGCTCTCTTTCACCCTCCTTTGTCTCGTTTCGCTCTCTTTCACCCTCCTTCATCTCGTTTCGCTCTCTTTCACCCTCCTTCATCGCGTTTCGCTCTCTTTCACCCTCCTTCCTCTCGTTTTGCTCTCTTTCGCCCTCCTTCGTCTTGTTTCGCTCTCTTTCACCCTCCTTCGTCTCGTTTCGCTCTCTTTCACCCTCCACCGTCTCGTTTCTCCCTCTTTTACCCTCTTTCGTCTCGTTTCGCTCTCTTTCACCCTCCTTCGTCTCGTTTCGCTCTCTTTCACCCTCCTTCATCTCGTTTCGCTCTCTTTCACTCTCCTTCATCTCGTTTCGCTCTCTTTCACCCTCCTTCCTCTCGTTTCGCTCTCTTTCGCCCTCCTTCGTCTTGTTTCGCTCTCTTTCACCCTCCTTCATCTCGTTTCGCTCTCTTTCACCCTCCTTCATCTCGTTTCGCTCTCTCTGACCCTCCTTCATCTCGTTTCGCTCTCTTTCACCCTCCTTCGTCTCGTTCCGCTCTCTTTCACCCTCCTTCTTCTCGTTTCGCTCTCTTTCACCCTCCTTCGTCTTGTTTCGCTCTCTTTCAACCTCCTTCGTCTCGTTTCGGTCTCCTTCACCCTCCTTCATCTCGTTCCACTCTCTTTCACCCTCCTGCGACTCCATTTGCTCTCTAACACCCTCCTTCGTCTCGTTCCGCTCTCTTTCACCCTCCTTCTTCTCGTTTCGCTCTCTTTCACCCTCCTTCGTCTTGTTTCGCTGTCTTTCACACTCCATCGTCTTGTTTCACTCTCTTTCACCCTCCTTCGTCTCGTTTCGCTCTCTTTCACCCTCCACAGTTTTGTTTCGCTCTCTTTCACCCTCCAATGTCTCGTTTCGCTCTCTTTGACCCTCCTTCATCTCGTTTCGCTCTCTTTCACCCTCCTTCGTCTCGTTTCGCTCTCTTTCACCCTCCTTCTTCTCGTTTCGCTCTCTTTCACCCTCCTTCGTCTCGTTGCGCTCTCTTTCACCCTCCTTCGTCTCGTTTCGCTCTCTTTCACCCTCCTTTGACTCGTTCCACTCTCTTTCACCCTCCTTCGACTTCTTTCGCTCTCTTTCACCCTCCTTCGTCTCGTTTCGCTCTCTTTGACCCTCCTTCATCTCGTTTCGCTCTCTTTCACCCTCGTTCATCTCGTTTCGCTCTCTTTGACCCTCCTTCATCTCGTTTCGCTCTCTTTCACCCACCTTTGTCTCGTTTCGCTCTCTTTCACCCTCCTCCTTCTCGTTTCACTCTCTTTCACCCTCCTTCGTCTCATTTCGCTCTCTTTCACCCTCCTTCATCTCGTTTCGCTCTCTTTCACCCTCCTTCATCTCGTTTCGCTCCCTTTCACCCTCCTTTGTCTCGTTTCGCTCTCTTTCACCTTCCTTCGTCTCGTTTCGCTCTCTTTCACCTTCCTTTGTCTCGTTTCTCTCCTTTCACCCTCCTTCGTCTCGTTTCGCTCTCTTCCACCCTCCTTCATCTCGTTTCGCTCTCTTTCACCCTCCTTCATCTTGTTTCGCTCTCTTTCAGCCTTCTTCCTCTCGTTTCGCTCTCTTTCACCCTCCATCGTCTCGTTTCGCTCTCTTTCATCCTCCTTCGTCTCGTTTCGCTCTCTTTCACGCTCCACCGTCTTGGTTCGCTCTCTTTGACCCTCCTTCGTCTCGTTTAGCTCTCTTGCACCCTCCTTCGTCTCGTTTCGCTCTGTTTTACCCTCCTTCATCTCGTTTTGCTCTATTTAACCCTTCTTCGTCTCGTTTCGCTCTCTTTCACCCTCCTTCATCTTGTTTCGCTCTGTTCCATCCGCCTTCGTCTCGTTTCGCCCTCTTTCACCCTCCTTCGTCTCCTTTCACTCTCTTTTACCCTCCTTCGTCTCGTTTCGTTTTCTTTCACCCTCCTTCTTCTCGTTTCGCTCTCTTTCACCCTCCTTCGTCTCGTTTCGCTCTCTTTCACCCTCCTTCGTCTCGTTTCGCTCTCTTTCACCCTCCACCATCTCGTTTCGCTCTCTTTTACCCTCTTTCGTCTCGTTTTGCTCTCTGTGACCCTCCTTCTTCTCGTTTAGCTCTCTTTCACCCTCCTTCATCTCGTTTCGCTCTCTTTGACCCTCCTTCATCTCGTTTCGTCCTCTTTCACCCTCCTTCGTCTCGTTTCGCTCTCTTTTACCCTCTTTCGTCTCGTTTTGCTCTCTGTGACCCTCCTTCGTCTCGTTTTGCTCTCTTTCACCCTCCTTCATCTCGTTTCGCTCTCTTTCACCCTCCTTCGTCTCGTTTCGCTCTCTTCCACCCTCCTTCATCTTGTTTCGCTCTCTTTCACCCTCCTTCGTCTCGTTTCGCTCTCTTTCACCCTTCTTCCTCTCGTTTTGCTCTCTTTCACCCTCCATCGTCTAGTTTCGCTCTCTTTTATCCTCCTTCGTCTCGTTTCGCTCTCTTTCACCCTCCTTCGTCTCGTTTTGCTCTCTTTCACCCTCCTTCATCTCGTTTCGCTCTCTTTCACTCTCCTTCATCTCGTTTCGCTCTCTTTCACCCTCCTTCCTCTCGTTTCGCTCTCTTTCGCCCTCCTTCGTCTTGTTTCGCTCTCTTTCACCCTCCTTCATCTCGTTTCGCTCTCTTTCACCCTCCTTCATCTCGTTTCGCTCTCTCTGACCCTCCTTCATCTCGTTTCGCTCTCTTTCACCCTCCTTCGTCTCGTTCCGCTCTCTTTCACCCTCCTTCTTCTCGTTTCGGTCTCTTTCACCCTCCTTCATCTTGTTTCGCTCTCTTTCAACCTCCTTCGTCTCGTTTCGGTCTCCTTCACCCTCCTTCATCTCGTTCCACTCTCTTTCACCCTCCTGCGACTCCATTTGCTCTCTAACACCCTCCTTCGTCTCGTTCCGCTCTCTTTCACACTCCTTCTTCTCGTTTCGCTCTCTTTCACCCTCCTTCGTCTTGTTTCGCTGTCTTTCACCCTCCATCGTCTTGTTTCACTCTCTTTCACCCTCCTTCGTCTCGTTTCGCTCTCTTTCACCCTCCACAGTTTTGTTTCGCTCTCTTTCACCCTCCAATGTCTCGTTTCGCTCTCTTTGACCCTCCTTCATCTCGTTTCGCTCTCTTTCACCCTCCTTCGTCTCGTTTCGCTCTCTTTCACCCTCCTTCTTCTCGTTTCGCTCTCTTTCACCCTCCTTCGTCTCGTTTCGCTCTCTTTCACCCTCCTTCGTCTCGTTTCGCTCTCTTTCACCCTCCTTTGACTCGTTCCACTCTCTTTCACCCTCCTTCGACTCCTTTCGCTCTCTTTCACCCTCCTTCGTCTCGTTTCGCTCTCTTTGACCCTCCTTCATCTCGTTTCGCTCTCTTTCACCCTCGTTCATCTCGTTTCGCTCTCTTTGACCCTCCTTCATCTCGTTTCGCTCTCTTTCACCCACCTTTGTCTCGTTTCGCTCTCTTTCACCCTCCTTCTTCTCGTTTCACTCTCTTTCACCCTCTTTGTCTCATTTCGCTCTCTTTCACCCTCCTTCATCTCGTTTCGCTCTCTTTCACCCTCCTTCATCTCGTTTCGCTCCCTTTCACCCTCCTTTGTCTCGTTTCGCTCTCTTTCACCTTCCTTCGTCTCGTTTCGCTCTCTTTCACCTTCCTTTGTCTCGTTTCTCTCCTTTCACCCTCCTTCGTCTCGTTTCGCTCTCTTCCACCCTCCTTCATCTCGTTTCGCTCTCTTTCACCCTCCTTCATCTTGTTTCGCTCTCTTTCACCCTTCTTCCTCTCGTTTCGCTCTCTTTCACCCTCCATCGTCTCGTTTCGCTCTCTTTCATCCTCCTTCGTCTCGTTTCGCTCTCTTTCACGCTCCACCGTCTTGGTTCGCTCTCTTTGACCCTCCTTCGTCTCGTTTAGCTCTCTTGCACCCTCCTTCGTCTCGTTTCGCTCTGTTTTACCCTCCTTCATCTCGTTTTGCTCTCTTTCACCCTCCTTCGTCTCGTTTCGCTCTCTTTCACCCTCCTTCATCTTGTTTCGCTCTGTTCCATCCGCCTTCGTCTCGTTTCGCCCTCTTTCACCCTCCTTCGTCTCATTTCGCTCTCTTTCACCCTCCTTCATCTCGTTTCGCTCTCTTTCACCCTCCTTCATCTCGTTTCGCTCCCTTTCACCCTCCTTTGTCTCGTTTCGCTCTCTTTCACCTTCCTTCGTCTCGTTTCGCTCTCTTTCACCTTCCTTTGTCTCGTTTCTCTCCTTTCACTATCCTTCGTCTCGTTTCGCTCTCTTCCACCCTCCTTCATCTCGTTTCGCTCTCTTTCACCCTCCTTCATCTTGTTTCGCTCTCTTTCAGCCTTCTTCCTCTCGTTTCGCTCTCTTTCACCCTCCATCGTCTCGTTTCGCTCTCTTTCATCCTCCTTCGTCTCGTTTCGCTCTCTTTCACGCTCCACCGTCTTGGTTCGCTCTCTTTGACCCTCCTTCGTCTCGTTTAGCTCTCTTGCACCCTCCTTCGTCTCGTTTCGCTCTGTTTTACCCTCCTTCATCTCGTTTTGCTCTCTTTCACCCTCCTTCGTCTCGTTTCGCTCTCTTTCACCCTCCTTCATCTTGTTTCGCTCTGTTCCATCCGCCTTCGTCTCGTTTCGCCCTCTTTCACCCTCCTTCATCTCCTTTCACTCTCTTTTACCCTCCTTCGTCTCGTTTCGTTTTCTTTCACCCTCCTTCTTCTCGTTTCGCTCTCTTTCACCCTCCTTCGTCTCGTTTCGCTCTCTTTCACCCTCCTTCGTCTCGTTTCGCTCTCTTTCACCCTCCACCATCTCGTTTCGCTCTCTTTTACCCTCTTTCGTCTCGTTTTGCTCTCTGTGACCCTCCTTCTTCTCGTTTAGCTCTCTTTCACCCTCCTTCATCTCGTTTCGCTCTCTTTGACCCTCCTTCATCTCGTTTCGTCCTCTTTCACCCTCCTTCGTCTCGTTTCGCTCTCTTTTACCCTCTTTCGTCTCGTTTTGCTCTCTGTGACCCTCCTTCGTCTCGTTTTGCTCTCTTTCACCCTCCTTCATCTCGTTTCGCTCTCTTTCACCCTCCTTCGTCTCGTTTCGCTCTCTTCCACCCTCCTTCATCTTGTTTCGCTCTCTTTCACCCTCCTTCGTCTCGTTTCGCTCTCTTTCACCCTTCTTCCTCTCGTTTTGCTCTCTTTCACCCTCCATCGTCTAGTTTCGCTCTCTTTTATCCTCCTTCGTCTCGTTTCGCTCTCTTTCACCCTCCTTCGTCTCGTTTCGCTCTCTTTCACCCTCCTTCATCTCGTTTCGCTCTCTTTCACTCTCCTTCATCTCGTTTCGCTCTCTTTCACCCTCCTTCCTCTCGTTTCGCTCTCTTTCGCCCTCCTTCGTCTTGTTTCGCTCTCTTTCACCCTCCTTCATCTCGTTTCGCTCTCTTTCACCCTCCTTCATCTCGTTTCGCTCTCTCTGACCCTCCTTCATCTCGTTTCGCTCTCTTTCACCCTCCTTCGTCTCGTTCCGCTCTCTTTCACCCTCCTTCTTCTCGTTTCGCTCTCTTTCACCCTCCTTCGTCTTGTTTCGCTCTCTTTCAACCTCCTTCGTCTCGTTTCGGTCTCCTACACCCTCCTTCATCTCGTTCCACTCTCTTTCACCCTCCTGCGACTCCATTTGCTCTCTAACACCCTCCTTCGTCTCGTTCCGCTCTCTTTCACCCTCCTTCTTCTCGTTTCGCTCTCTTTCACCCTCCTTCGTCTTGTTTCGCTGTCTTTCGCCCTCCATCGTCTTGTTTCACTCTCTTTCACCCTCCTTCGTCTCGTTTCGCTCTCTTTCACCCTCCACAGTTTTGTTTCGCTCTCTTTCACCCTCCAATGTCTCGTTTCGCTCTCTTTGACCCTCCTTCATCTCGTTTCGCTCTCTTTCACCCTCCTTCGTCTCGTTTCGCTCTCTTTCACCCTCCTTCTTCTCGTTTCGCTCTCTTTCACCCTCCTTCGTCTCGTTTCGCTCTCTTTCACCCTCCTTCGTCTCGTTTCGCTCTCTTTCACCCTCCTTTGACTCGTTCCACTCTCTTTCACCCTCCTTCGACTCCTTTCGCTCTCTTTCACCCTCCTTCGTCTCGTTTCGCTCTCTTTGACCCTCCTTCATCTCGTTTCGCTCTCTTTCACCCTCGTTCATCTCGTTTCGCTCTCTTTGACCCTCCTTCATCTCGTTTCGCTCTCTTTCACCCACCTTTGTCTCGTTTCGCTCTCTCTCACCCTCCTTCTTCTCGTTTCACTCTCTTTCACCCTCCTTCGTCTCATTTCGCTCTCTTTCACCCTCCTTCATCTCGTTTCGCTCTCTTTCACCCTCCTTCATCTCGTTTCGCTCCCTTTCACCCTCCTTTGTCTCGTTTCGCTCTCTTTCACCTTCCTTCGTCTCGTTTCGCTCTCTTTCACCTTCCTTTGTCTCGTTTCTCTCCTTTCACCCTCCTTCGTCTCGTTTCGCTCTCTTCCACCCTCCTTCATCTCGTTTCGCTCTCTTTCACCCTCCTTCATCTTGTTTCGCTCTCTTTCACCCTTCTTCCTCTCGTTTCGCTCTCTTTCACCCTCCATCGTCTCGTTTCGCTCTCTTTCATCCTCCTTCGTCTCGTTTCGCTCTCTTTCACGCTCCACCGTCTTGGTTCGCTCTCTTTGACCCTCCTTCGTCTCGTTTAGCTCTCTTGCACCCTCCTTCGTCTCGTTTCGCTCTGTTTTACCCTCCTTCATCTCGTTTCGCTCTCTTTCACCCTCCTTCATCTTGTTTCGCTCTGTTCCATCCGCCTTCGTCTCGTTTCGCCCTCTTTCACCCTCCTTCATCTCCTTTCACTCTCTTTTACCCTCCTTCGTCTCGTTTCGTTTTCTTTCACCCTCCTTCTTCTTGTTTCGCTCTCTTTCACCCTCCTTCGTCTCGTTTCGCTCTCTTTCACCCTCCTTCGTCTCGTTTCGCTCTCTTTCACCCTCCACCATCTCGTTTCGCTCTCTTTTACCCTCTTTCGTCTCGTTTTGCTCTCTGTGACCCTCCTTCTTCTCGTTTAGCTCTCTTTCACCCTCCTTCATCTCGTTTCGCTCTCTTTGACCCTCCTTCATCTCGTTTCGTCCTCTTTCACCCTCCTTCGTCTCGTTTCGCTCTCTTTTACCCTCTTTCGTCTCGTTTTGCTCTCTGTGACCCTCCTTCGTCTCGTTTTGCTCTCTTTCACCCTCCTTCATCTCGTTTCGCTCTCTTTCACCCTCCTTCGTCTCGTTTCGCTCTCTTCCACCCTCCTTCATCTTGTTTCGCTCTCTTTCACCCTCCTTCGTCTCGTTTCGCTCTCTTTCACCCTTCTTCCTCTCGTTTTGCTCTCTTTCACCCTCCATCGTCTAGTTTCGCTCTCTTTTATCCTCCTTCGTCTCGTTTCGCTCTCTTTCACGCTCCACCGTCTTGTTTCGCTCTCTTTGACCCTCCTTCGTCTCGTTTCGCTCTGTTTTACACTCCTTCGTCTCGTTCTGCTCTCTTTCACCCTCCTTCGACTCCTTTCGCTCTCTTTCACCCTCCTTCGTCTCGTTTCACTCTCTTTCACCCTCCTTCATCTTGTTTCGCTCTCTTTCACCCTCCTTCGTCTCGTTTCGCCCTCTTTCATCCTACTTTGTCTCGTTTCGCTCTCTTTCACCCTCCTTCCTCTCGCTTCGCTCTCTTTCACCTTCCTTCGTCTCGATTCGCTCTCTTTCACCCTCCTTCATCTCGTTTCGCTCTCTTTCACCCTCCTTCGTCTCGTTTAGCTCTCTTTCTCCCTCCTTCATCTCGTTTCGCTCTCTTTCACCCTCCTTCGTCTCGATTGGCTCTCTTTGACCCTCCTTCATCTCGTTTCGCTTTCTTTCACCCTCCTTCTTCTCGTTTCACTCTCTTTCACACTCCTTCGCCTCGTTTCGCTCTCTTTCACCCTCCTTCATCTGGTTTCGCTCTCTTTCACCCTCCTTCGTCTCGTTTCGCTCTCTTTCACCCTCCACCGTCTTGTTTCGCTCTCTTTGACCCTCCTTCGTCTCGTTTAGCTCTCTTGCACCCTCCTTCGTCTCGTTTCGCTCTGTTTTACACTCCTTCGTCTCGTTTTGCTCTCTTTCACCCTCCTTCGTCTCGTTTCGCTCTCTTTCACCCTCCTTCGTCTTGTTTTGCTCTGTTCCACCCGGCTTCGTCTCGTTTCGCCGTCTTTCAGCCTCCTTCGTCTCGTTTAGCTCTCTTTCACCCTCCTTCATCTCGTCTCGCTCTCTTTCACCCTACTTCGTCTCGATTGGCTCTCTTTGACTCTCCTTCATCTCGTTTCGCTTTCTTTCACCCTCCTTCTTCTCGTTTCGCTCTCTTTCACCCTCCTTCTTCTCGTTTCACTCTCTTTCACCCTCCTTCGTCTCGTTTCGCTCTCTTTCACCCTCCTTCGTCTGGTTTCGCTCTCTTTCACCCTCCTTCGTCTCGTTTCGCTCTCTTTCACCCTCCTTCGTCTCGTTTCGCTATCTTTCACCCTCCACCGTCTTGTTTCGCTGTCTTTGACCCTCCTTCGTCTCGTTTAGCTCTCTTGCACCCTCCTTCGTCTCGTTTCGCTCTGTTTTACACTCCTTCGTCTCGTTTTGCTCTCTTTCACCCTCCTTCGTCTCGTTTCGCTCTCTTTCACCCTCCTTCGTCTTGTTTCGCTCTGTTCCACCCGGCTTCGTCTCGTTTCGCCCTCTTTCAGCCTCCTTCGTCTCGTTTCACTCTCTTTCACCCTCCTTCGTCTCGTTTCGTTCTCTTTCACCCTACTTCGTCTCGTTCCGCTCTCTTTCAACCTCCTTCGACTCCTTTCGCTCTCTTTCACCCTCCTTTGTCTCGTTTCGCTCTCTTTCACCCTCCTTCATCTCGTTTCGCTCTCTTTCACCCTCCTTCATCGCGTTTCGCTCTCTTTCACCCTCCTTCCTCTCGTTTTGCTCTCTTTCGCCCTCCTTCGTCTTGTTTCGCTCTCTTTCACCCTCCTTCGTCTCGTTTCGCTCTCTTTCACCCTCCACCGTCTCGTTTCTCCCTCTTTTACCCTCTTTCGTCTCGTTTCGCTCTCTTTCACCCTCCTTCGTCTCGTTTCGCTCTCTTTCACCCTCCTTCATCTCGTTTCGCTCTCTTTCACTCTCCTTCATCTCGTTTCGCTCTCTTTCACCCTCCTTCATCTCGTTTCGCTCTCTTTCACCCTCCTTCATCTCGTTTCGCTCTCTCTGACCCTCCTTCATCTCGTTTCGCTCTCTTTCACCCTCCTTCGTCTCGTTCCGCTCTCTTTCACCCTCCTTCTTCTCGTTTCGCTCTCTTTCACCCTCCTTCGTCTTGTTTCGCTCTCTTTCAACCTCCTTCGTCTCGTTTCGGTCTCCTTCACCCTCCTTCATCTCGTTCCAATCTCTTTCACCCTCCTGCGACTCCATTTGCTCTCTAACACCCTCCTTCGTCTAGTTCCGCACTCTTTCACCCTCCTTCTTCTCGTTTCGCTCTCTTTCACCCTCCTTCGTCTTGTTTCGCTGTCTTTCACCCTCCATCGTCTTGTTTCACTCTCTTTCACCCTCCTTCGTCTCGTTTCGCTCTCTTTCACCCTCCACAGTTTTGTTTCGCTCTCTTTCACCCTCCAATGTCTCGTTTCGCTCTCTTTGACCCTCCTTCATCTCGTTTCGCTCTCTTTCACCCTCCTTCGTCTCGTTTCGCTCTCTTTCACCCTCCTTCTTCTCGTTTCGCTCTCTTTCACCCTCCTTCGTCTCGTTTCGCTCTCTTTCACCCTCCTTCGTCTCGTTTCGCTCTCTTTCACCCTCCTTTGACTTGTTCCACTCTCTTTCACCCTCCTTCGACTCCTTTCGCTCTCTTTCACCCTCCTTCGTCTCGTTTCGCTCTCTTTGACCCTCCTTCATCTCGTTTCGCTCTCTTTCACCCTCGTTCATCTCGTTTCGCTCTCTTTGACCCTCCTTCATCTCGTTTCGCTCTCTTTCACCCACCTTTGTCTCGTTTCGCTCTCTTTCACCCTCCTTCTTCTCGTTTCACTCTCTTTCACCCTCCTTCGTCTCATTTCGCTCTCTTTCACCCTCCTTCATCTCGTTTCGCTCTCTTTCACCCTCCTTCATCTCGTTTCGCTCCCTTTCACCCTCCTTTGTCTCGTTTCGCTCTCTTTCACCTTCCTTCGTCTCGTTTCGCTCTCTTTCACCTTCCTTTGTCTCGTTTCTCTCCTTTCACCCTCCTTCGTCTCGTTTCGCTCTCTTCCACCCTCCTTCATCTCGTTTCGCTCTCTTTCACCCTCCTTCATCTTGTTTCGCTCTCTTTCACCCTTCTTCCTCTCGTTTCGCTCTCTTTCACCCTCCATCGTCTCGTTTCGCTCTCTTTCATCCTCCTTCGTCTCGTTTCGCTCTCTTTCACGCTCCACCGTCCTGGTTCGCTCTCTTTGACCCTCCTTCGTCTCGTTTAGCTCTCTTGCACCCTCCTTCGTCTCGTTTCGCTCTGTTTTACCCTCCTTCATCTCGTTTTGCTCTCTTTCACCCTCCTTCGTCTCGTTTCGCTCTCTTTCACCCTCCTTCATCTTGTTTCGCTCTGTTCCATCCGCCTTCGTCTCGTTTCGCCCTCTTTCACCCTCCTTCGTCTCCTTTCACTCTCTTTTACCCTCCTTCGTCTCGTTTCGTTTTCTTTCACCCTCCTTCTTCTCGTTTCGCTCTCTTTCACCCTCCTTCATCTCGTTTCGCTCTCTTTCACCCTCCTTCGTCTCGTTTCGCTCTCTTTCACCCTCCACCATCTCGTTTCGCTCTCTTTTACCCTCTTTCGTCTCGTTTTGCTCTCTGTGACCCTCCTTCTTCTCGTTTAGCTCTCTTTCACCCTCCTTCATCTCGTTTCGCTCTCTTTGACCCTCCTTCATCTCGTTTCGTCCTCTTTCACCCTCCTTCGTCTCGTTTCGCTCTCTTTTACCCTCTTTCGTCTCGTTTTGCTCTCTGTGACCCTCCTTCGTCTCGTTTTGCTCTCTTTCACTCTCCTTCATCTCGTTTTGCTCTCTTTCACCCTCCTTCGTCTCGTTTCGCTCTCTTCCACCCTCCTTCATCTTGTTTCGCTCTCTTTCACCCTCCTTCGTCTCGTTTCGCTCTCTTTCACCCTTCTTCCTCTCGTTTTGCTCTCATTCACCCTCCATCATCTAGTTTCGCTCTCTTTTATCCTCCTTCGTCTCGTTTCGCTCTCTTTCACCCTTCTTCGTCTCGTTTCGCTCTCTTTCACCCTCCTTCATCTCGTTTCGCTCTCTTTCACTCTCCTTCATCTCGTTTCGCTCTCTTTCACCCTCCTTCCTCTCGTTTCGCTCTCTTTCGCCCTCCTTCGTCTTGTTTCGCTCTCTTTCACCCTCCTTCATCTCGTTTCGCTCTCTTTCACCCTCCTTCATCTCGTTTCGCTCTCTCTGACCCTCCTTCATCTCGTTTCGCTCTCTTTCACCTTCCTTCGTCTCGTTTCGCTCTCTTTCACCTTCCTTTGTCTCGTTTCTCTCCTTTCACCCTCCTTCGTCTCGTTTCGCTCTCTTCCACCCTCCTTCATCTCGTTTCGCTCTCTTTCACCCTCCTTCATCTTGTTTCGCTCTCTTTCACCCTTCTTCCTCTCGTTTCGCTCTCTTTCACCCTCCATCGTCTCGTTTCGCTCTCTTTCATCCTCCTTCGTCTCGTTTCGCTCTCTTTCACGCTCCACCGTCTTGTTTCGCTCTCTTTCACCCTCCTTCATCTCGTTTCGCTCTCTTTCACCCTCCTTCATCTCGTTTCGCTCTCTCTGACCCTCCTTCATCTCGTTTCGCTCTCTTTCACCCTCCTTCGTCTCGATCCGCTCTCTTTCACCCTCCTTCTTCTCGTTTCGCTCTCTTTCACCCTCCTTCGTCTTGTTTCGCTCTCTTTCAACCTCCTTTGTCTCGTTTCGGTCTCCTTCACCCTCCTTCATCTCGTTCCACTCTCTTTCACCCTCCTGCGACTCCATTTGCTCTCTAACACCCTCCTTCGTCTCGTTCCGCTCTCTTTCACCCTCCTTCTTCTCGTTTCGCTCTCTTTCACCCTCCACAGTTTTGTTTCGCTCTCTTTCACCCTCCAATGTCTCGTTTCGCTCTCTTTGACCCTCCTTCATCTCGTTTCGCTCTCTTTCACCCTCCTTCGTCTCGTTTCGCTCTCTTTCACCCTCCTTCTTCTCGTTTCGCTCTCTTTCACCCTCCTTCGTCTCGTTTCGCTCTCTTTCACCCTCCTTCGTCTCGTTTCGCTCTCTTTCACCCTCCTTTGACTCGTTCCACTCTCTTTCACCCTCCTTCGACTCCTTTCGCTCTCTTTCACCCTCCTTCGTCTCGTTTCGCTCTCTTTGACCCTCCTTCATCTCGTTTCGCTCTCTTTCACCCTCGTTCATCTCGTTTCGCTCTCTTTGACCCTCCTTCATCTCGTTTCGCTCTCTTTCACCCACCTTTGTCTCGTTTCGCTCTCTTTCACCCTCCTTCTTCTCATTTCACTCTCTTTCACCCTCCTTCGTCTCATTTCGCTCTCTTTCACCCTCCTTCATCTCGTTTCACTCTCTTTCACCCTCCTTCGTCTCGTTTCGCTCTCTTTCACCCTCCTTCGTCTTGTTTCGCTGTCTTTCACCCTCCATCGTCTTGTTTCACTCTCTTTCACCCTCCTTCGTCTCGTTTCGCTCTCTTTCACCCTCCACAGTTTTGTTTCGCTCTCTTTCACCCTCCAATGTCTCGTTTCGCTCTCTTTGACCCTCCTTCATCTCGTTTCGCTCTCTTTCACCCTCCTTCGTCTCGTTTCGCTCTCTTTCACCCTCCTTTTTCTCGTTTCACTCTCTTTCACCCTCCTTCGTCTCGTTTCGCTCTCTTTCACCCTCCTTCGTCTCGTTTCGCTCTCTTTCACCCTCCTTTGACTCGTTCCACTCTCTTTCACCCTCCTTCGACTCCTTTCGCTCTCTTTCACCCTCCTTCGTCTCGTTTCGCTCTCTTTGACCCTCCTTCATCTCGTTTCGCTCTCTTTCACCCTCGTTCATCTCGTTTCGCTCTCTTTGACCCTCCTTCATCTCGTTTCGCTCTCTTTCACCCTCGTTCATCTCGTTTCGCTCTCTTTGACCCTCCTTCATCTCGTTTCGCTCTCTTTCACCCACCTTTGTCTCGTTTCGCTCTCTTTCACCCTCCTTCTTCTCGTTTCACTCTCTTTCACCCTCCTTCGTCTCATTTCGCTCTCTTTCACCCTCCTTCATCTCGTTTCGCTCTCTTTCACCCTCCTTCATCTCGTTTCGCTCCCTTTCACCCTCCTTTGTCTCGTTTCGCTCTCTTTCACCTTCCTTCGTCTCGTTTCGCTCTCTTTCACCTTCCTTTGTCTCGTTTCTCTCCTTTCACCCTCCTTCGTCTCGTTTCGCTCTCTTCCACCCTCCTTCATCTCGTTTCGCTCTCTTTCACCCTCCTTCATCTTGTTTCGCTCTCTTTCACCCTTCTTCCTCTCGTTTCGCTCTCTTTCACCCTCCATCGTCTCGTTTTGCTCTCTTTCATCCTCCTTCGTCTCGTTTCGCTCTCTTTCACGCTCCACCGTCTTGGTTCGCTCTCTTTGACCCTCCTTCGTCTCGTTTAGCTCTCTTGCACCCTCCTTCATCTCGTTTCGCTCTGTTTTACCCTCCTTCATCTCGTTTTGCTCTCTTTCACCCTCCTTCGTCTCGTTTCGCTCTCTTTCACCCTCCTTCATCTCTTTTCGCTCTCTTTCACCCACCTTTGTCTCGTTTCGCTCTCTTTCACCCTCCTTCTTCTCGTTTCACTCTCTTTCACCCTCCTTCGTCTCATTTCGCTCTCTTTCACCCTCCTTCATCTCGTTTCACTCTCTTTCACCCTCCTTCGTCTCGTTTCGCTCTCTTTCACCCTCCTTCGTCTTGTTTCGCTGTCTTTCACCCTCCATCGTCTTGTTTCACTCTCTTTCACCCTCCTTCGTCTCGTTTCGCTCTCTTTCACCCTCCACAGTTTTTTTTCGCTCTCTTTCACCCTCCAATGTCTCGTTTCGCTCTCTTTGACCCTCCTTCATCTCGTTTCGCTCTCTTTCACCCTCCTTCGTCTCGTTTCGCTCTCTTTCACCCTCCTTCTTCTCGTTTCGCTCTCTTTCACCCTCCTTCGTCTCGTTTCGCTCTCTTTCACCCTCCTTCGTCTCGTTTCGCTCTCTTTCACCCTCCTTTGACTCGTTCCACTCTCTTTCACCCTCCTTCGACTCCTTTCGCTCTCTTTCACCCTCCTTCGTCTCGTTTCGCTCTCTTTGACCATCCTTCATCTCGTTTCGCTCTCTTTCACCCTCGTTCAACTCGTTTCGCTCTCTTTGACCCTCCTTCATCTCGTTTCGCTCTCTTTCACCCACCTTTGTCTCGTTTCGCTCTCTTTCACCCTCCTTCTTCTCGTTTCATTCTCTTTCACCCTCCTTCGTCTCATTTCGCTCGCTTTCACCCTCCTTCATCTCGTTTCGCTCTCTTTCACCCTCCTTCATCTCGTTTCGCTCCCTTTCACCCTCCTTTGTCTCGTTTCGCTCTCTTTCACCTTCCTTCGTCTCGTTTCGCTCTCTTTCACCTTCCTTTGTCTCGTTTCTCTCCTTTCACCCTCCTTCGTCTCGTTTCGCTCTCTTCCACCCTCCTTCATCTCGTTTCGCTCTCTTTCACCCTCCTTCATCTTGTTTCGCTCTCTTTCACCCTTCTTCCTCTCGTTTCGCTCTCTTTCACCCTCCATCGTCTCGTTTCGCTCTCTTTCATCCTCCTTCGTCTCGTTTCGCTCTCTTTCACGCTCCACCGTCTTGGTTCGCTCTCTTTGACCCTCCTTCGTCTCGTTTAGCTCTCTTGCACCCTCCTTCGTCTCGTTTCGCTCTGTTTTACCCTCCTTCATCTCGTTTTGCTCTCTTTCACCCTCCTTCGTCTCGTTTCGCTCTCTTTCACCCTCCTTCATCTTGTTTCGCTCTGTTCCATCCGCCTTCGTCTCGTTTCGCCCTCTTTCACCCTCCTTCGTCTCCTTTCACTCTCTTTTACCCTCCTTCGTCTCGTTTCGTTTTCTTTCACCCTCCTTCTTCTCGTTTCGCTCTCTTTCACCCTCCTTCGTCTCGTTTCGCTCTCTTTCACCCTCCTTCGTCTCGTTTCGCTCTCTTTCACCCTCCACCATCTCGTTTCGCTCTCTTTTACCCTCTTTCGTCTCGTTTTGCTCTCTGTGACCCTCCTTCTTCTCGTTTAGCTCTCTTTCACCCTCCTTCATCTCGTTTCGCTCTCTTTTACCCTCCTTCATCTCGTTTCGTCCTCTTTCACCCTCCTTCGTCTCGTTTCGCTCTCTTTTACCCTCTTTCGTCTCGTTTTGCTCTCTGTGACCCTCCTTCGTCTCGTTTTGCTCTCTTTCACCCTCCTTCATCTTGTTTCGCTCTCTTTCACCCTCCTTCGTCTCGTTTCGCTCTCTTCCACCCTCCTTCATCTTGTTTCGCTCTCTTTCACCCTCCTTCGTCTCGTTTCGCTCTCTTTCACCCTTCTTCCTCTCGTTTTGCTCTCTTTCACCCTCCATCGTCTAGTTTCGCTCTCTTTTATCCTCCTTCGTCTCGTTTCGCTCTCTTTCACGCTCCACCGTCTTGTTTCGCTCTCTTTGACCCTCCTTCGTCTCGTTTCGCTCTGTTTTACACTCCTTCGTCTCGTTCTGCTCTCTTTCACCCTCCTTCGACTCCTTTCGCTCTCTTTCACCCTCCTTCATCTCGTTTCACTCTCTTTCACCCTCCTTCATCTTGTTTCGCTCTCTTTCACCCTCCTTCGTCTCGTTTCGCTCTCTTTCATCCTACTTTGTCTCGTTTCGCTCTCTTTCACCCTCCTTCCTCTCGTTTCGCTCTCTTTCACCTTCCTTCGTCTCGATTCGCTCTCTTTCACACTCCTTCATCTCGTTTCGCTCTCTTTCACCCTCCTTCGTCTCGTTTAGCTTTCTTTCACCCTCCTTCTTCTCGTTTCACTCTCTTTCACACTCCTTCATCTCGTTTCGCTCTCTTTCACCCTCCTTCATCTGGTTTCGCTCTCTTTCACCCTCCTTCGTCTCGTTTCGCTCTCTTTCACCCTCCACCGTCTTGTTTCGCTCTCTTTGACCCTCCTTCGTCTCGTTTAGATCTCTTGCACCCTCCTTCGTCTCGTTTCGCTCTGTTTTACACTCCTTCGTCTCGTTTTGCTCTCTTTCACCCTCCTTCATCTCGTTTCGCTCTCTTTCACCCTCCTTCGTCTTGTTTCGCTCTGTTCCACCCGGCTTCGTCTCGTTTCGCCGTCTTTCAGCCTCCTTCGTCTCGTTTAGCTCTCTTTCACCCTCCTTCATCTCGTCTCGCTCTCTTTCACCCTACTTCGTCTCGATTGGCTCTCTTTGACCCTCCTTCATCTCGTTTCGCTCACTTTCACCCTCCTTCGTCTCGTTTCGCTCTCTTTCACCCTCCTTCTTCTCGTTTCACTCTCTTTCACCCTCCTTCGTCTCGTTTCGCCCTCTTTCAGCCTCCTTCGTCTCGTTTCACTCTCTTTCACCCTCCTTCGTCTCGTTCCGCTCTCTTTCAACCTCCTTCGACTCCTTTCGCTCTCTTTCACCCTCCTTTGTCTCGTTTCGCTCTCTTTCACCCTCCTTCATCTCGTTTCGCTCTCTTTCACCCTCCTTCATCGCGTTTTGCTCTCTTTCACCCTCCTTCCTCTCGTTTTGCTCTCTTTCGCCCTCCTTCGTCTTGTTTCGCTCTCTTTCGCCCTCCTTCGTCTCGTTTCGCTCTCTTTCACCCTCCACCGTCTCGTTTCTCCCTCTTTTACCCTCTTTCGTCTCGTTTCGCTCTCTTTCACCCTCCTTCGTCTCGTTTCGCTCTCTTTCACCCTCCTTCATCTCGTTTCGCTCTCTTTCACTCTCCTTCATCTCGTTTCGCTCTCTTTCACCCTCCTTCCTCTCGTTTCGCTCTCTTTCGCCCTCCTTCGTCTTGTTTCGCTCTCTTTCACCCTCCTTCATCTCGTTTCGCTCTCTTTCACCCTCCTTCATCTCGTTTCGCTCTCTCTGACCCTCCTTCATCTCGTTTCGCTCTCTTTCACCCTCCTTCGTCTCGTTCCGCTCTCTTTCACCCTCCTTCTTCTCGTTTCGCTCTCTTTCACCCTCCTTCGTCTTGTTTCGCTCTCTTTCAACCTCCTTCGTCTCGTTTCGGTCTCCTTCACCCTCCTTCGTCTCGTTCCGCTCTCTTTCACCCTCCTTCTTCTCGTTTCGCTCTCTTTCACCCTCCTTCGTCTTGTTTCGCTGTCTTTCACCCTCCATCGTCTTGTTTCACTCTCTTTCACCCTCCGTCGTCTCGTTTCGCTCTCTTTCACCCTCCACAGTTTTGTTTCGCTCTCTTTCACCCTCCAATGTCTCGTTTCGCTCTCTTTGACCCTCCTTCATCTCGTTTCGCTCTCTTTCACCCTCCTTCGTCTCGTTTCGCTCTCTTTCACCCTCCTTCTTCTCGTTTCGCTCTCTTTCACCCTCCTTCGTCTCGTTTCGCTCTCTTTCACCCTCCTTCGTCTCGTTTCGCTCTCTTTCACCCTCCTTTGACTCGTTCCACTCTCTTTCACCCTCCTTCGACTCCTTTCGCTCTCTTTCACCCTCCTTCGTCTCGTTTCGCTCTCTTTGACCCTCCTTCATCTCGTTTCGCTCTCTTTCACCCTTGTTCATCTGGTTTCGCTCTCTTTGACCCTCCTTCATCTCGTTTCGCTCTCTTTCACCCACCTTTGTCTCGTTTCGCTCTCTTTCACCCTCCTTCTTCTCGTTTCACTCTCTTTCACCCTCCTTCGTCTCATTTCGCTCTCTTTCACCCTCCTTCATCTCGTTTCGCTCTCTTTCACCCTCCTTCATCTCGTTTCGCTCCCTTTCACCCTCCTTTGTCTCGTTTCGCTCTCTTTCACCTTCCTTCGTCTCGTTTCGCTCTCTTTCACCTTCCTTTGTCTCGTTTCTCTCCTTTCACCCTCCTTCATCTTGTTTCGCTCTCTTTCACCCTTCTTCCTCTCGTTTCGCTCTCTTTCACCCTCCATCGTCTCGTTTCGCTCTCTTTCATCCTCCTTCGTCTCGTTTCGCTCTCTTTCACGCTCCACCGTCTTGGTTCGCTCTCTTTGACCCTCCTTCGTCTCGTTTAGCTCTCTTGCACCCTCCTTCGTCTCGTTTCGCTCTGTTTTACCCTCCTTCATCTCGTTTTGCTCTCTTTCACCCTCCTTCGTCTCGTTTCGCTCTCTTTCACCCTCCTTCATCTTGTTTCGCTCTGTTCCATCCGCCTTCGTCTCGTTTCGCACTCTTTCACCCTCCTTCGTCTCCTTTCACTCTCTTTTACCCTCCTTCGTCTCGTTTCGTTTTCTTTCACCCTCCTTCGTCTCGTTCCGCTCTCTTTCACCCTCCATCCACTCCTTTCGCTCTCTTTCACCCTCCTTCGTCTCGTTTCACTCTCTTTCACCCTCCTTCATCTCGTTTCGCTCTCTTTCACCCTCCTTCATCTCGTTTCGCTCTCTTTCACCCTCCTTCCTCTCGTTTCGCTCTCTTTCGCCCTCCTTCATCTTGTTTCGCTCTCTTTCACCCTCCTTCGTCTCGTTTCGCTCTCTTTCACCCTCCACCGCCTCGTTTCGCTCTCTTTTACCCTCTTTCGTCTCGTTTTGCTCTCTGTGACCCTCCTTCGTCTCGTTTAGCTCTCTTTCACCCTCCTTCATCTCGTTTCGCTCTCTTTCACCCTCCTTCGTCTCGTTTCGCTCTCTTTGACCCTCCTTCATCTCGTTTCGCTCTCTTTCAACCTCCTTCGTCTCGTTTCGCTCTCTTTCACCCTCCTTCGTCTCGTTCCACTCTCTTTCACCCTCCTTCGACACCTTTCGCTCTCTTTCACCCTCCTTCATCTCCTTTCGCTCTCTTTCACCCTCCTTCGTCTCGTTTCGCTCTCTTTCACCTTCCCTCTTCTCGTTTCGCTCTCTTTCACCTTCCTTCGTCTCGTTTCTCTCTCTTTTACTCTCCTTCCTCTCGTTTCGCTCTCTTCCACCCTCCTTCATCTCGTTTCGCTCTCTTTCACCCTCCTTCTTCTCGTTTCGCTCTCTTTCACCCTCTTTCGTCTTGTTTCGCTCTCTTTCAGCCTCCACCGTCTTGTTTCGCTCTCTTTGACCCTTCTTCGTCTCGTTTAGCTCTCTTGCACCCTCCTTCGTCTCGTTTCGCTCTGTTTTACACTCCTTCATCTCGTTATGCTCTCTTTCACCCTCCTTCGTCTCGTTTCGCTCTCTTTCACCTTTCTTCCTCTCGTTTCGCTCTCTTTCACCCTCCATCGTCTCGTTTCGCTCTCTTTCATCCTCCTTCGTCTCGTTTCGCTCTCTTTCAAGCTCCACGGTCTTGTTTCGCTCTCTTTGACCCTCCTTCGTCTCGTTTAGCTCTTTTGCACCCTCCTTCGTCTCGTTTCGCTCTGTTTTACACTCCTTCATCTCGTTTTGCTCTCTTTCACACTCCTTCGTCTCGTTTCGCTCTCTTTCACCCTCCTTCATCTTGTTTCGCTCTGTTCCATCCGCCTTCGTCTCGTTTCGCCCTCTTTCACCCTCCTTCGTCTCGTTTCACTCTCTTTCACCCTCCTTCGTCTCGTTTCGTTCTCTTTCACCCTCCTTCGTCTCGTTCCGCTCTCTTTCACCCTCCTTCGACTCCTTTCGCTCTCTTTAACCCTGCTTCGTCTCGTTTCACTCTCTTTCACCCTCCTTCATCTCGTTTCGCTCTCTTTCACCCTCTTCATCTCGTTTCGCTCTCTTTCACCCTCCTTCCTCTTGTTCCGCTCTCTTTCGCCCTCCTTCGTCTTGTTTCGCTCTCTTTCACCCTCCTTCGTCTCGTTTCGCTCTCTTTCACCCTCCTTCATCTCGTTTCGCTCTCTTTCACCCTCCTTCGTCTCGTTTCGCTCTCTTCCACCCTCCTTCATCTCGTTTCGCTCTCTTTCACCCTCCTTCGTCTCGTTTCGCTCTCTTTCACCCTTCTTCCTCTCGTTTTGCTCTCTTTCACCCTCCATCGTCTAGTTTCGCTCTCTTTCATCCTCCTTCGTCTCGTTTCGCTCTCTTTCACGCTCCACCGTCTTGTTTCGCTCTCTTTGACCCTCCTTCGTCTCGTTTCGCTCTGTTTTACACTCCTTCGTCACGTTTTGCTCTCTTTCACCCTCCTTCGTCTCATTTCGCTCTCTTTCACCCTCCTTCATCTTGTTTCGCTCTGTTCCATCCGCCTTCGTCTCGTTTCGCCCTCTTTCACCCTCCTTCGTCTCGTTTCACTCTCTTTCACCCTCCTTTGTCTCGTTTCGTTCTCTTTCACCCTCCTTCGTCTCGTTCTGCTCTCTTTCACACTCCTTCGACTCCTTTCGCTCTCTTTCACCCTCCTTCGTCTCGTTTCACTCTCTTTCACCCTCCTTCATCTCGTTTCGCTCTCTTTCATCCTCCTTCATCTCGTTTCGCTCTCTTTCACCCTCCTTCCTCTCGTTTCGCTCTCTTCGTCTCGTTTAGCTCTCTTTCACCCTCCAATGTGTCGTTTCGCTCTCTTTGACCCTCCTTCATCTCGTTTCGCTCTGTTTTACACTCCTTCGTCACGTTTTGCTCTCTTTCACCCTCCTTCGTCTCATTTCGCTCTCTTTCACCCTCCTTCATCTTGTTTCGCTCTGTTCCATCCGCCTTCGTCTCGTTTCGCCCTCTTTCACCCTCCTTCGTCTCGTTTCACTCTCTTTCACCCTCCTTTGTCTCGTTTCGTTCTCTTTCACCCTCCTTCATCTCGTTTCGCTCTCTTTCACCCTCCTTCATCTCGTTTCGCTCCCTTTCACCCTCCTTTGTCTCGTTTCGCTCTCTTTCACCTTCCTTCGTCTCGTTTCGCTCTCTTTCACCTTCCTTTGTCTCGTTTCTCTCCTTTCACCCTCCTTCATCTTGTTTCGCTCTCTTTCACCCTTCTTCCTCTCGTTTCGCTCTCTTTCACCCTCCATCGTCTCGTTTCGCTCTCTTTCATCCTCCTTCGTCTCGTTTCGCTCTCTTTCACGCTCCACCGTCTTGGTTCGCTCTCTTTGACCCTCCTTCGTCTCGTTTAGCTCTCTTGCACCCTCCTTCGTCTCGTTTCGCTCTGTTTTACCCTCCTTCATCTCGTTTTGCTCTCTTTCACCCTCCTTCGTCTCGTTTCGCTCTCTTTCACCCTCCTTCATCTTGTTTCGCTCTGTTCCATCCGCCTTCGTCTCGTTTCGCACTCTTTCACCCTCCTTCGTCTCCTTTCACTCTCTTTTACCCTCCTTCGTCTCGTTTCGTTTTCTTTCACCCTCCTTCGTCTCGTTCCGCTCTCTTTCACCCTCCTTCCACTCCTTTCGCTCTCTTTCACCCTCCTTCGTCTCGTTTCACTCTCTTTCACCCTCCTTCATCTCGTTTCGCTCTCTTTCACCCTCCTTCATCTCGTTTCGCTCTCTTTCACCCTCCTTCCTCTCGTTTCGCTCTCTTTCGCCCTCCTTCATCTTGTTTCGCTCTCTTTCACCCTCCTTCGTCTCGTTTCGCTCTCTTTCACCCTCCACCGCCTCGTTTCGCTCTCTTTTACCCTCTTTCGTCTCGTTTTGCTCTCTGTGACCCTCCTTCGTCTCGTTTAGCTCTCTTTCACCCTCCTTCATCTCGTTTCGCTCTCTTTCACCCTCCTTCGTCTCGTTTCGCTCTCTTTGACCCTCCTTCATCTCGTTTCGCTCTCTTTCAACCTCCTTCGTCTCGTTTCGCTCTCTTTCACCCTCCTTCGTCTCGTTCCACTCTCTTTCACCCTCCTTCGACACCTTTCGCTCTCTTTCACCCTCCTTCATCTCCTTTCGCTCTCTTTCACCCTCCTTCGTCTCGTTTCGCTCTCTTTCACCTTCCCTCTTCTCGTTTCGCTCTCTTTCACCTTCCTTCGTCTCGTTTCTCTCTCTTTTACTCTCCTTCCTCTCGTTTCGCTCTCTTCCACCCTCCTTCATCTCGTTTCGCTCTCTTTCACCCTCCTTCTTCTCGTTTCGCTCTCTTTCACCCTCTTTCGTCTTGTTTCGCTCTCTTTCAGCCTCCACCGTCTTGTTTCGCTCTCTTTGACCCTTCTTCGTCTCGTTTAGCTCTCTTGCACCCTCCTTCGTCTCGTTTCGCTCTGTTTTACACTCCTTCATCTCGTTATGCTCTCTTTCACCCTCCTTCGTCTCGTTTCGCTCTCTTTCACCTTTCTTCCTCTCGTTTCGCTCTCTTTCACCCTCCATCGTCTCGTTTCGCTCTCTTTCATCCTCCTTCGTCTCGTTTCGCTCTCTTTCAAGCTCCACGGTCTTGTTTCGCTCTCTTTGACCCTCCTTCGTCTCGTTTAGCTCTTTTGCACCCTCCTTCGTCTCGTTTCGCTCTGTTTTACACTCCTTCATCTCGTTTTGCTCTCTTTCACACTCCTTCGTCTCGTTTCGCTCTCTTTCACCCTCCTTCATCTTGTTTCGCTCTGTTCCATCCGCCTTCGTCTCGTTTCGCCCTCTTTCACCCTCCTTCGTCTCGTTTCACTCTCTTTCACCCTCCTTCGTCTCGTTTCGTTCTCTTTCACCCTCCTTCGTCTCGTTCCGCTCTCTTTCACCCTCCTTCGACTCCTTTCGCTCTCTTTCACCCTGCTTCGTCTCGTTTCACTCTCTTTCACCCTCCTTCATCTCGTTTCGCTCTCTTTCACCCTCTTCATCTCGTTTCGCTCTCTTTCACCCTCCTTCCTCTTGTTCCGCTCTCTTTCGCCCTCCTTCGTCTTGTTTCGCTCTCTTTCACCCTCCTTCGTCTCGTTTCGCTCTCTTTCACCCTCCTTCATCTCGTTTCGCTCTCTTTCACCCTCCTTCGTCTCGTTTCGCTCTCTTCCACCCTCCTTCATCTCGTTTCGCTCTCTTTCACCCTCCTTCGTCTCGTTTCGCTCTCTTTCACCCTTCTTCCTCTCGTTTTGCTCTCTTTCACCCTCCATCGTCTAGTTTCGCTCTCTTTCATCCTCCTTCGTCTCGTTTCGCTCTCTTTCACGCTCCACCGTCTTGTTTCGCTCTCTTTGACCCTCCTTCGTCTCGTTTCGCTCTGTTTTACACTCCTTCGTCACGTTTTGCTCTCTTTCACCCTCCTTCGTCTCATTTCGCTCTCTTTCACCCTCCTTCATCTTGTTTCGCTCTGTTCCATCCGCCTTCGTCTCGTTTCGCCCTCTTTCACCCTCCTTCGTCTCGTTTCACTCTCTTTCACCCTCCTTTGTCTCGTTTCGTTCTCTTTCACCCTCCTTCGTCTCGTTCTGCTCTCTTTCACACTCCTTCGACTCCTTTCGCTCTCTTTCACCCTCCTTCGTCTCGTTTCACTCTCTTTCACCCTCCTTCATCTCGTTTCGCTCTCTTTCATCCTCCTTCATCTCGTTTCGCTCTCTTTCACCCTCCTTCCTCTCGTTTCGCTCTCTTCGTCTCGTTTAGCTCTCTTTCACCCTCCAATGTGTCGTTTCGCTCTCTTTGACCCTCCTTCATCTCGTTTCGCTCTCTTTCACCCTCCTTCGTCTCGTTTCGCTCTCTTTCACCCTCCTTCTTCTCGTTTCGCTCTCTTTCACACTCCTTCGTCTCGTTTCGCTCTCTTTCACCCTCCTTCGTCTCGTTTCGCTCTCTTTCACCCTCCTTTGACTCGTTCCACTCTCTTTCACCCTCCTTCGACTCCTTTCGCTCTCTTTCACACTCCTTCGTCTCGTTTCGCTCTCTTTCACCCTCCTTCATCTTGTTTCGCTCTGTTCCATCCGCCTTCGTCTCGTTTCGCCCTCTTTCACCCTCCTTCGTCTCGTTTCACTCTCTTTCACCCTCCTTCATCTTGTTTCGCTCTGTTCCATCCGCCTTCGTCTCGTTTCGCCCTCCTTCACCCTCCTTCGTCTCGTTTCACTCTCTTTCACCCTCCTTCATCTCGTTTCGCTCTCTTTCACCCTCTTCATCTCGTTTCGCTCTCTTTCACCCTCCTTCCTCTCGTTTCGCTCTCTTTCGCCCTCCTTCGTCTTGTTTCGCTCTCTTTCACCCTCCTTCGTCTCGTTTCGCTCTCTTTCACCCTCCACCATCTCGTTTCGCTCTCTTTTACCCTCTTTCGTCTCGTTTTGCTCTCTGTGACCCTCCTTCGTCTCGTTTAGCTCTCTTTCACCCTCCTTCATCTCGTTTCGCTCTCTTTGACCCTCCTTCATCTCGTTTCGTCCTCTTTCACCCTCCTTCGTCTCGTTTCCCTCTCTTTTACCCTCTTTTGTCTCGTTTTGCTCTCTGTGACCCTCCTTCGTCTCGTTTAGCTCTCTTTCACCCTCCTTCATCTCGTTTCGCTCTCTTTCACCCTCCTTCGTCTCGTTTCGCTCTCTTCCACCCTCCTTCATCTTGTTTCGCTCCATTTCACCCTCCTTCGTCTCGTTTCGCTCTCTTTCACCCTTCTTCCTCTCGTTTTGCTCTCTTTCACCCTCCATCGTCTAGTTTCGCTCTCTTTCATCCTCCTTCGTCTCGTTTCGCTCTCTTTCACGCTCCACCATCTTGTTTCGCTCTCTTTGACCCTCCTTCGTCTCGTTTCGCTCTGTTTTACACTCCTTCGTCTCGTTTTGCTCTCTTTCACCCTCCTTCGTCTCGTTTCGCTCTCTTTCACCCTCCTTCATCTTGTTTCGCTCTGTTCCATCCGCCTTCGTCTCGTTTCGCCCTCTTTCACCCTCCTTCGTCTCGTTTCACTCTCTTTCACCCTCCTTCGTCTCGTTTCGTTCTCTTTCACCCTCCTTCCTCTCGTTCTGCTCTCTTTCACCCTCCTTCGACTCCTTTCGCTCTCTTTCACCCTCCTTCGTCTCGTTTCACTCTCTTTCACCCTCCTTCATCTCGTTTCGCTCTCTTTCATCCTCCTTCATCTCGTTTCGCTCTCTTTCACCCTCCTTCCTCTCGTTTCGCTCTCTTCGTCTCGTTTAGCTCTCTTTCACCCTCCTTCATTTCGTTTCGCTCTCTTTCACCCTCCTTCGTCTCGTTTCGCTCTCTTTGACCCTCCTTCATCTCGTTTCGCTCTCTTTCACCCTCCAATGTGTCGTTTCGCTCTCTTTGACCCTCCTTCATCTCGTTTCGCCCTCTTTCACCCTCCTTCGTCTCGTTTCGCTCTCTTTCACCCTCCTTCTTCTCGTTTCGCTCTCTTTCACCCTCCTTCGTCTCGTTTCGCTCTCTTTCACCCTCCTTCGTCTCGTTTCGCTCTCTTTCACCCTCCTTTGACTCGTTCCACTCTCTTTGACCCTCCTTCGACTCCTTTCGCTCTCTTTCACCCTCCTTCGTCTCGTTTCGCTCTCTTTGACCCTCCTTCATCTCGTTTCACTCTCTTTCACCCTCGTTCATCTCGTTTCGCTCTCTTTGACCCTCCTTCATCTCGTTTCGCTCTCTTTCACCTTTCTTCATCTCCTTTCGCTCTGTTTCACACTCCTTCGTCTCATTTTGCTCTCTTTCACCCTCCTTCGTCTCGTTTCGCTCTCTTTCACCCTCCTTCCTCTCGTTTCGCTCTCTTTCACCCTCCTTCGTCTCGTTTTGCTCTCTTTCACCCTCCTTCATCTCGTTTCGCTCTCTTTCACCCTCCTTCATCTCGTTTCGTCCTCTTTCACCCTCCTTCGTCTCGCTCCGCTCTCTTTCACCCTCCTTCGACTCCTTTCGCTCTCTTTCATCCTCCTTCGTCTCGTTTCGCTCTCTTTCACCCTCCTTCGTCTCGTACGCTCTCTTTCACCCTCCTTCGTCTCGTTTCGCTCTCTTTGACCCTCCTTCATCTCGTTTCGTCCTCTTTCACCCTCCTTCGTCTCGTTTCTCTCTCTTTCACCCTCCTTCTTCTCGTTTCCCTCTCTTTCACCCTCCTTCGTCTCGTTTCACTCTCTTTCACCCTACTTCATCTCGTTTCGGTATTCTTCACCCTCCTTCATCTCGTTCCACTCTCTTTCTTCCTCCTTCGACACCTTTCGCTCTCTTTCACCCTCCTTCATCTCCTTTCGCTCTCTTTCACCCTCCTTCATCTCGTTTCGCTCTCTTTCACCTTTCTTCATCTCGTTTCGCTGTCTTTCACCCTCCTTCGTCTCGTTTTGCTCTCTTTCACCCTTCTTTCGACTTGTTTCGCTCTGTTGCACCCGCCTTCATCTCGTTTCGCCCTCTTTCACCCTCCTTCGTCTCGTTTCGCTCTCTTTCACCTTCCTTCATCTCGTTTCGCTCTCTTTCACCCTCCTTCATCTCGTTTCTCTCCCTTTCACCCTCCTTTGTCTCGTTTCGCTCTCTTTCACCTTCCCTCGTCTCGTTTCGCTCTCTTTCACCTTCCTTTGTCTCGTTTCTCTCTCTTTCACCCTCCTTCGTCTCGTTTCGCTCTCTTCCACCCTCCTTCATCTCGTTTCGCTCTTGTTCACCCTCCTTCTTCTCGTTTCGCTCTCTTTCACCCTCCTTCCTCTCGTTTCGCTCTCTTTCACACTCCATCATCTCGTTTCGCTCTCTTTCACCCTCCTTCGTCTCGTTTCGCTCTCTTTCAGCCTCCACCGTCTTGTTTCGCTCTCTTTGACCCTCCTTCGTCTCGTTTAGCTCTCTTGCACCCTCCTTCGTCTCGTTTCGCTCTGTTTTACACACCTTCGTCTCGTTTTGCTCTCTTTCACCCTCCTTCGTCTCGTTTTGCTCTCTTTCACCCTCCTTCGTCTTGTTTCGCTCTATTTCACCCTCCTTCGTCTCGTTTGGCTCTCTTTCACCCTCCTTCGTCTCGTTCCGCTCTATTTCACCCTCCTTCGACTCCTTTCGCTCTCTTTTAGCCTGCTTCGTCTCGTTTCGCTCTCTTTCACCCTCCTTCATCTCGTTTCGCTCTCTTTCACCCCCCTTCATCTCGTTTCGCTCTCTTTCACCCTCCTTCCTCTCGTTTCGCTCTCTTTCGCCCTCCTTCGTCATGTTTCGCTCTCTTTCACCCTCCTTCATCTCGTTTCTCTCTCTTTCACCCTCCACCGTCTCGTTTAGCTCTCTTTCACCCTCCTTCATCTTGTTTCGCTCTCTTTCACCCTCCTTCGTCTCGTTTCGCTCTCTGTGACCCTCCTTCATCTCGTTTCGCTGTCTTTCACCCTCCTTCGTCTAGTTTCGCTCTCTTTCACCCTTCTTCCTCTCGTTTTGCTCTCTTTCACCCTCCATCGTCTAGTTTCGCTCTCTTTCATCCTCCTTCGTCTCGTTTCGCTCTCTTTCACGCTCCACCATCTTGTTTCGCTCTCTTTGACCCTCCTTCGTCTCGTTTCGCTCTGTTTTACACTCCTTCGTCTCGTTTTGCTCTCTTTCACCCTCCTTCGTCTCGTTTCGCTCTCTTTCACCCTCCTTCATCTTGTTTCGCTCTGTTCCATCCGCCTTCGTCTCGTTTCGCCCTCTTTCACCCTCCTTCGTCTCGTTTCACTCTCTTTCACCCTCCTTCGTCTCGTTTCGTTCTCTTTCACCCTCCTTCCTCTCGTTCTGCTCTCTTTCACCCTCCTTCGACTCCTTTCGCTCTCTTTCACCCTCCTTCGTCTCGTTTCACTCTCTTTCACCCTCCTTCATCTCGTTTCGCTCTCTTTCATCCTCCTTCATCTCGTTTCGCTCTCTTTCACCCTCCTTCCTCTCGTTTCGCTCTCTTCGTCTCGTTTAGCTCTCTTTCACCCTCCTTCATTTCGTTTCGCTCTCTTTCACCCTCCTTCGTCTCGTTTCGCTCTCTTTGACCCTCCTTCATCTCGTTTCGCTCTCTTTCACCCTCCAATGTGTCGTTTCGCTCTCTTTGACCCTCCTTCATCTCGTTTCGCCCTCTTTCACCCTCCTTCGTCTCGTTTCGCTCTCTTTCACCCTCCTTCTTCTCGTTTCGCTCTCTTTCACCCTCCTTCGTCTCGTTTCGCTCTCTTTCACCCTCCTTCGTCTCGTTTCGCTCTCTTTCACCCTCCTTTGACTCGTTCCACTCTCTTTGACCCTCCTTCGACTCCTTTCGCTCTCTTTCACCCTCCTTCGTCTCGTTTCGCTCTCTTTGACCCTCCTTCATCTCGTTTCACTCTCTTTCACCCTCGTTCATCTCGTTTCGCTCTCTTTGACCCTCCTTCATCTCGTTTCGCTCTCTTTCACCTTTCTTCATCTCCTTTCGCTCTGTTTCACACTCCTTCGTCTCATTTTGCTCTCTTTCACCCTCCTTCGTCTCGTTTCGCTCTCTTTCACCCTCCTTCCTCTCGTTTCGCTCTCTTTCACCCTCCTTCGTCTCGTTTTGCTCTCTTTCACCCTCCTTCATCTCGTTTCGCTCTCTTTCACCCTCCTTCATCTCGTTTCGTCCTCTTTCACCCTCCTTCGTCTCGCTCCGCTCTCTTTCACCCTCCTTCGACTCCTTTCGCTCTCTTTCATCCTCCTTCGTCTCGTTTCGCTCTCTTTCACCCTCCTTCGTCTCGTACGCTCTCTTTCACCCTCCTTCGTCTCGTTTCGCTCTCTTTGACCCTCCTTCATCTCGTTTCGTCCTCTTTCACCCTCCTTCGTCTCGTTTCTCTCTCTTTCACCCTCCTTCTTCTCGTTTCCCTCTCTTTCACCCTCCTTCGTCTCGTTTCACTCTCTTTCACCCTACTTCATCTCGTTTCGGTATTCTTCACCCTCCTTCATCTCGTTCCACTCTCTTTCTTCCTCCTTCGACACCTTTCGCTCTCTTTCACCCTCCTTCATCTCCTTTCGCTCTCTTTCACCCTCCTTCATCTCGTTTCGCTCTCTTTCACCTTTCTTCATCTCGTTTCGCTGTCTTTCACCCTCCTTCGTCTCGTTTTGCTCTCTTTCACCCTTCTTTCGACTTGTTTCGCTCTGTTGCACCCGCCTTCATCTCGTTTCGCCCTCTTTCACCCTCCTTCGTCTCGTTTCGCTCTCTTTCACCTTCCTTCATCTCGTTTCGCTCTCTTTCACCCTCCTTCATCTCGTTTCTCTCCCTTTCACCCTCCTTTGTCTCGTTTCGCTCTCTTTCACCTTCCCTCGTCTCGTTTCGCTCTCTTTCACCTTCCTTTGTCTCGTTTCTCTCTCTTTCACCCTCCTTCGTCTCGTTTCGCTCTCTTCCACCCTCCTTCATCTCGTTTCGCTCTTGTTCACCCTCCTTCTTCTCGTTTCGCTCTCTTTCACCCTCCTTCCTCTCGTTTCGCTCTCTTTCACACTCCATCATCTCGTTTCGCTCTCTTTCACCCTCCTTCGTCTCGTTTCGCTCTCTTTCAGCCTCCACCGTCTTGTTTCGCTCTCTTTGACCCTCCTTCGTCTCGTTTAGCTCTCTTGCACCCTCCTTCGTCTCGTTTCGCTCTGTTTTACACTCCTTCGTCTCGTTTTGCTCTCTTTCACCCTCCTTCGTCTCGTTTTGCTCTCTTTCACCCTCCTTCGTCTTGTTTCGCTCTATTTCACCCTCCTTCGTCTCGTTTGGCTCTCTTTCACCCTCCTTCGTCTCGTTCCGCTCTATTTCACCCTCCTTCGACTCCTTTCGCTCTCTTTTAGCCTGCTTCGTCTCGTTTCGCTCTCTTTCACCCTCCTTCATCTCGTTTCGCTCTCTTTCACCCCCCTTCATCTCGTTTCGCTCTCTTTCACCCTCCTTCCTCTCGTTTCGCTCTCTTTCGCCCTCCTTCGTCATGTTTCGCTCTCTTTCACCCTCCTTCATCTCGTTTCTCTCTCTTTCACCCTCCACCGTCTCGTTTAGCTCTCTTTCACCCTCCTTCATCTTGTTTCGCTCTCTTTCACCCTCCTTCGTCTCGTTTCGCTCTCTGTGACCCTCCTTCATCTCGTTTCGCTGTCTTTCACCCTCCTTCGTCTCGTTTCGCTCTCTTTCATCCTCCTTATTCTCGATTCGCTCTCTTTCACCCTCCTTTCTCTCGTTTCACTCTCTTTCACCCTCCTTCATCTCGTTTCGGTCTCCTTCACCCTCCTTCGTCTCGTTCCACTCTCTTTCACCCTCCCTCGACTCCTTTCGCTCTCTTTCACCCTCCTTCATCTCCTTTCGCTCTCTTTCACCCTCCTTCGTCTCGTTTCGCTCTCTTTCAACTTTCTTCGTCTCGTTTCGCTCTCTTTCACCCTCCTTCGTCTCGTTTCGCTCTCTTTTACCCTCTTTCATCTCGTTTCGCTCTCTTTCACCCTCCTTTGTCTCGTTTCGCGCTCTTTCACCCTCCTTCCTCTCCTTTCGCTCTCTTTCACCCTCCATCGTCTTGTTTCACTCTCTTTCACCCTCCTTCGTCTCATTTCGCCCTCTTTCACCCTCCTTCTTCTCGTTTCGCTCTCTTTCACCCTCCTTCTTCTCGTTTCGCTCTCTTTCACCCTCCTTCGTCTCGTTTCGCTCTCTTTCACCCTCCTTCGTCTCGTTTCGCTCTCTTTCACCCTCCTTTGACTCGTTCCACTCTCTTTCACCCTCCTTCGACTCCTTTCGCTCTCTTTCACCTTTCTTCATCTCCTTTCGCTCTGTTTCACACTCCTTCGTCTCATTTTGCTCTCTTTCACCCTCCTTCGTCTCGTTTCGCTCTCTTTCACCCTCCTTCCTCTCGTTTCGCTCTCTTTCACCCTCCTTCGTCTCGTTTTGCTCTCTTTCACCCTCCTTCATCTCGTTTCGCTCTCTTTCACCCTCCTTCATCTCGTTTCGTCCTCTTTCACCCTCCTTCGTCTCGCTCCGCTCTCTTTCACCCTCCTTCGACTCCTTTCGCTCTCTTTCACCCTCCTTCGTCTCGTTTCGCTCTCTTTCACCCTCCTTCTTCTCGTTTCGCTCTCTTTGACCCTCCTTCATCTCGTTTCGTCCTCTTTCACCCTCCTTCGTCTCGTTTCTCTCTCTTTCACCCTCCTTCTTCTCGTTTCCCTCTCTTTCACCCTCCTTCATCTCGTTTCACTCTCTTTCACCCTACTTCATCTCGTTTCGGTATCCTTCACCCTCCTTCATCTCGTTCCACTCTCTTTCACCCTCCTTCGACACCTTTCGCTCTCTTTCACCCTCCTTCATCTCCTTTCGCTCTCTTTCACCCTCCTTCATTTCGTTTCGCTCTCTTTCACCTTTCTTCATCTCGTTTCGCTGTCTTTCACCCTCCTTTGTCTCGTTTTGCTCTCTTTCACCCTTCTTTCGACTTGTTTCGCTCTGTTGCACCCGCCTTCATCTCGTTTCGCCCTCTTTCACCCTCCTTCGTCTCGTTTCGCTCTCTTTCACCTTCCTTCATCTCGTTTCGCTCTCTTTCACCCTCCTTCATCTCGTTTCTCTCCCTTTCACCCTCCTTTGTCTCGTTTCGCTCTCTTTCACCTTCCCTCGTCTCGTTTCGCTCTCTTTCACCTTCCTTTGTCTCGTTTCTCTCTCTTTCACCCTCCTTCGTCTCGTTTCGCTCTCTTCCACCCTCCTTCATCTCGTTTCGCTCTCTTTCACCCTCCTTCTTCTCGTTTCGCTCTCTTTCACCCTCCTTCCTCTCGTTTCGCTCTCTTTCACACTCCATCATCTCGTTTCGCTCTCTTTCACCCTCCTTCGTCTCGTTTCGCTCTCTTTCAGCCTCCACCGTCTTGTTTCGCTCTCTTTGACCCTCCTTCGTCTCGTTTAGCTCTCTTGCACCCTCCTTCGTCTCGTTTCGCTCTGTTTTACACTCCTTCATCTCGTTTTGCTCTCTTTCACCCTCCTTCGTCTCGTTTTGCTCTCTTTCACCCTCCTTCGTCTTGTTTCGCTCTATTTCACCCTCCTTCGTCTCGTTTGGCTCTCTTTCACCCTCCACCGTCTCGTTTAGCTCTCTTTCACACTCCTTCATCTCGTTTCGCTCTCTTTCACCCTCCTTCGTCTCGTTTCGGTATCCTTCACCCTCCTTCATCTCGTTCCACTCTCTTTCACCCTCCTTCGACTCCTTTCGCTCTCTTTTAGCCTGCTTCGTCTCGTTTCGCTCTCTTTCACCCTCCTTCATCTCGTTTCGCTCTCTTTCACCCCCCTTCATCTCGTTTCGCTCTCTTTCACCCTCCTTCCTCTCGTTTCGCTCTCTTTCGCCCTCCTTCGTCATGTTTCGCTCTCTTTCACCCTCCTTCATCTCGTTTCGCTCTCTTTCACCCTCCACCGTCTCGTTTAGCTCTCTTTCACCCTCCTTCATCTTGTTTCGCTCTCTTTCACCCTCCTTCGTCTCGTTTCGCTCTCTGTGACCCTCCTTCATCTCGTTTCGCTCTCTTTCACCCTCCTTCGTCTCGTTTCGCTCTCTTTCATCCTCCTTATTCTCGTTTCGCTCTCTTTCACCCTCCTTTCTCTCGTTTCACTCTCTTTCACCCTCCTTCATCTCGTTTCGGTCTCCTTCACCCTCCTTCGTCTCGTTCCACTCTCTTTCACCCTCCCTCGACTCCTTTCGCTCTCTTTCACCCTCCTTCATCTCCTTTCGCTCTCTTTCACCCTCCTTCGTCTCGTTTCGCTCTCTTTCAACTTTCTTCGTCTCGTTTCGCTCTCTTTCACCCTCCTGAGTCTCGTTTCGCTCTCTTTTACCCTCTTTCATCTCGTTTCGCTCTCTTTCACACTCCTTTGTCTCGTTTCGCGCTCTTTCACCCTCCTTCCTCTCCTTTCGCTCTCTTTCACCCTCCATCGTCTTGTTTCACTCTCTTTCACCCTCCTTCGTCTCATTTCGCTCTCTTTCACCCTCCACCGTTTTGTTTCGCTCTCTTTCACCCTTCACCGTCTCGTTTCGCTCTCTTTGACCCTCCTACATCTCGTTTCGCTCTCTTTCACCCTCCTTCGTCTCGTTTCGCTCTCTTTCACCCTCCTTCTTCTCGTTTCGCTCTCTTTCACCCTCCTTCGTCTCGTTTCGCTCTCTTTCACCCTCCTTCGTCTCGTTTTTGTCTCTTTCACCCTCCTTCGTCTCGTTCCACTCTCTTTCACCCTCCTTCGACTACTTTCTCTCTCTTTCCCCCTCCTTCGTCTCGTTTAGCTCTCTTTCACCCTCCTTCATCTCGTTTCGCTCTCTTTCACCCTCCTTCGTCTCGATTCGCTCTCTTTGACCCTCCTTCACCTCATTTCGCTCTCTTTCAGCCTCCTTCCTCTCGTTTCGCTCTCTTTCGGCCTCCATCGTCATGTTTCGCTCTTTTTCACCCTCCTTCGTCTCGTTTTGCTCTCTTTCACCCTCCACCGTCTCGCTTCGCTCTCTTTTAACCTCTTTCGTCTCGTTTTGCTCTCTGTGACCCTCCTTCGTCTCGTTTCGCTCTCTTTTAACCTCTTTTGTCTCGTTTTGCTCTCTGTGACCCTCCTTCGTCTCGTTTAGCTCTCTTTCACCCTCCTTCATCTCGTTTCGCTCTCTTTCACCCTCCTTCGTCTCGTTTCGCTCTCTTTGACCCTCCTTCATCTCGTTTCGCTCTCTTTCACCCTCTTTCGTCTCGTTTCGCTCTCTTTCACCCTCCTTCTTCTCGTTTCGTCTCTTTCACCCTCCTTCGTCTCGTTTCGCTCTCTTTCACCCTACTTCATCTCGTTTCGGTCTCCTTCACCCTCCTTCGTCTCGTTCCACTCTCTTTCACCCTCCTTCGACACCTTTCGCTCTCTTTCACCCTCCTTCATCTCCTTTCGCTCTCTTTCACCCTCCTTCGTCTCGTTTCGCTCTCTTTCACCTTTCTTCGTCTCGTTTTGCTGTCTTTCACACTCCTTCGTCTCGTTTTGCTCTCTTTCACCCTTCTTTCGTCTTGTTTCGCTCTGTTCCACCCGCCTTCATCTCGTTTCGCCCTCTTTCACCCTCCTTCGTCTCGTTTCGCTCTCTTTCACCTTCCTTCATCTCGTTTCGCTCTCTTTCACCCCCCTTCATCTCGTTTCTCTCCCTTTCACCCTCCTTTGTCTCGTTTCGCTCTCTTTCACCTTCCCTCGACTCGTTTCGCTCTCTTTCACCTTCCTTCGTCTCGTTTCTCTCTCTTTCACCCTCCTTCGTCTCGTTTCGCTCTCTTTCAGCCTCCAGCGTCTTGTTTCGCTCTCTTTGACCCTCCTTCGTCTCGTTTAGCTCTCTTGCACCCTCCTTCGTCTCGTTTCGCTCTGTTTTACACTCCTTCGTCTCGTTTTGCTCTCTTTCACCCTCCTTCGTCTCGTTTTGCTCTCTTTCACCCTCCTTCGTCTCGTTTCGCTCTCTTTCACCCTCCTTCATCTCGTTTCGCTCTCTTTCACCCTCCTTCATCTCGTTTTGCTCTCTTTCACCCTCCTTCCTCTCGTTTCGCTCTTTTTCGCCCTCCTTCGTCTTGTTTCGCTCTCTTTCACCCTCCTTCGTCTCGTTTCGCTCTCTTTCACCCTCCTTCTTCTCGTTTCGTCTCTTTCACCCTCCTTCGTCTCGTTTCGCTCTCTTTCACCCTACTTCATCTCGTTTCGGTCTCCTTCACCCTCCTTCGTCTCGTTCCACTCTCTTTCACCCTCCTTCGACACCTTTCGCTCTCTTTCACCCTCCTTCATCTCCTTTCGCTCTCTTTCACCCTCCTTCGTCTCGTTTCGCTCTCTTTCACCTTTCTTCGTCTCGTTTTGCTGTCTTTCACCCTCCTTCGTCTCGTTTTGCTCTCTTTCACCCTTCTTTCGTCTTGTTTCGCTCTGTTCCACCCGCCTTCATCTCTTTTCGCCCTCTTTCACCTTCCTTCGTCTCGTTTCTCTCTCTTTCACCCTCCTTCGTCTCGTTTCGCTCTCTTTCAGCCTCCAGCGTCTTGTTTCGCTCTCTTTGACCCTCCTTCGTCTCGTTTAGCTCTCTTGCACCCTCCTTCGTCTCGTTTCGCTCTGTTTTACACTCCTTCGTCTCGTTTTGCTCTCTTTCACCCTCCTTCGTCTCGTTTTGCTCTCTTTCACCCTCCTTCGTCTCGTTTCGCTCTCTTTCACCCTCCTTCATCTCGTTTCGCTCTCTTTCACCCTCCTTCATCTCGTTTTGCTCTCTTTCACCCTCCTTCCTCTCGTTTCGCTCTCTTTCGCCCTCCTTCGTCTTGTTTCGCTCTCTTTCACCCTCCTTCGTCTCGTTTCGCTCTCTTTCACCCTCCTTCTTCTCGTTTCGTCTCTTTCACCCTCCTTCGTCTCGTTTCGCTCTCTTTCACCCTACTTCATCTCGTTTCGGTCTCCTTCACCCTCCTTCGTCTCGTTCCACTCTCTTTCACCCTCCTTCGACACCTTTCGCTCTCTTTCACCCTCCTTCATCTCCTTTCGCTCTCTTTCACCCTCCTTCGTCTCGTTTCGCTCTCTTTCACCTTTCTTCGTCTCGTTTTGCTGTCTTTCACCCTCCTTCGTCTCGTTTTGCTCTCTTTCACCCTTCTTTCGTCTTGTTTCGCTCTGTTCCACCCGCCTTCATCTCTTTTCGCCCTCTTTCACCCTCCTTCGTCTCGTTTCGCTCTCTTTCACCTTCCTTCATCTCGTTTCGCTCCCTTCCACCCTCCTTCATCTCGTTTCTCTCCCTTTCACCCTCCTTCTTCTCGTTTCGCTCTCTTTCACCCTCCTTCCTCTCGTTTCGCTCTCTTTCACACTCCATCATCTCGTTTCGCTCTCTTTCACCCTCCTTCGTCTCGTTTCGCTCTCTTTCAGCCTCCACCGTCTTGTTTCGCTCTCTTTGACCCTCCTTCGTCTCGTTTAGCTCTCTTGCACCCTCCTTCGTCTCGTTTCGCTCTGTTTTACACTCCTTCGTCTCGTTTTGCTCTCTTTCACCCTCCTTCGTCTCGTTTTGCTCTCTTTCACCCTCCTTCATCTTGTTTCGCTCTATTTCACCCTCCTTCGTCTCGTTTGGCTCTCTTTCACCCTCCACCGTCTCGTTTAGCTCTCTTTCACCCTCCTTCATCTCGTTTCGCTCTCTTTCACCCTCCTTCATCTCGTTTCGGTATCCTTCACCCTCCTTCATCTCGTTCCACTCTCTTTCACCCTCCTTCGACTCCTTTCGCTCTCTTTTAGCCTGCTTCGTCTCGTTTCGCTCTCTTTCACCCTCCTTCATCTCGTTTCGCTCTCTTTCACCCCCCTTCATCTCGTTTCGCTCTCTTTCACCCTCCTTCCTCTCGTTTCGCTCTCTTTCGCCCACCTTCGTCATGTTTCGCTCTCTTTCACCCTCCTTCATCTCGTTTCGCTCTCTTTCACCCTCCACCGTCTCGTTTAGCTCTCTTTCACCCTCCTTCATCTTGTTTCGCTCTCTTTCACCCTCCTTCGTCTCGTTTCGCTCTCTGTGACCCTCCTTCATCTCGTTTCGCTCTCTTTCACCCTCCTTCGTCTCGTTTCGCTCTCTTTCATCCTCCTTATTCTCGTTTCGCTCTCTTTCACCCTTCTTCGTCTCGTTCCGCTCTCTTTCACCCTCCTTCGACTCCTTTCGCTCTCTTTCAGCCTGCTTCTTCTCGTTTCGCTCTCTTTCACCCTCCTTCATCTCGTTTCGCTCTCTTTCACCCTCCTTCATCTCGTTTCGCTCTCTTTCACCCTCCTTCCTCTCGTTTCGCTCTCTTTCGCCCTCCTTCGTCTTGTTTCACTCTCTTTCACCCTCCTTCGTCTCGTTTCGCTCTCTTTCACCCTCCACTGTCTCGTTTAGCTCTCTTTCACCCTCCGTCGTCTCGTTTCGCTCTCTTTCACCCTCCTTCTTCTCGTTTCGTCTCTTTCACCCTCCTTCGTCTCGTTTCGCTCTCTTTCACCCTACTTCATCTCGTTTCGGTCTCCTTCACCCTCCTTCGTCTCGTTCCACTCTCTTTCACCCTCCTTCGACACCTTTCGCTCTCTTTCACCCTCCTTCATCTCCTTTCGCTCTCTTTCACCCTCCTTCGTCTCGTTTCGCTCTCTTTCACCTTTCTTCGTCTCGTTTTGCTGTCTTTCACCCTCCTTCGTCTCGTTTTGCTCTCTTTCACCCTTCTTTCGTCTTGTTTCGCTCTGTTCCACCCGCCTTCATCTCTTTTCGCCCTCTTTCACCTTCCTTCGTCTCGTTTCTCTCTCTTTCACCCTCCTTCGTCTCGTTTCGCTCTCTTTCAGCCTCCAGCGTCTTGTTTCGCTCTCTTTGACCCTCCTTCGTCTCGTTTAGCTCTCTTGCACCCTCCTTCGTCTCGTTTCGCTCTGTTTTACACTCCTTCGTCTCGTTTTGCTCTCTTTCACCCTCCTTCGTCTCGTTTTGCTCTCTTTCACCCTCCTTCGTCTCGTTTCGCTCTCTTTCACCCTCCTTCATCTCGTTTCGCTCTCTTTCACCCTCCTTCATCTCGTTTTGCTCTCTTTCACCCTCCTTCCTCTCGTTTCGCTCTCTTTCGCCCTCCTTCGTCTTGTTTCGCTCTCTTTCACCCTCCTTCGTCTCGTTTCGCTCTCTTTCACCCTCCTTCTTCTCGTTTCGTCTCTTTCACCCTCCTTCGTCTCGTTTCGCTCTCTTTCACCCTACTTCATCTCGTTTCGGTCTCCTTCACCCTCCTTCGTCTCGTTCCACTCTCTTTCACCCTCCTTCGACACCTTTCGCTCTCTTTCACCCTCCTTCATCTCCTTTCGCTCTCTTTCACCCTCCTTCGTCTCGTTTCGCTCTCTTTCACCTTTCTTCGTCTCGTTTTGCTGTCTTTCACCCTCCTTCGTCTCGTTTTGCTCTCTTTCACCCTTCTTTCGTCTTGTTTCGCTCTGTTCCACCCGCCTTCATCTCTTTTCGCCCTCTTTCACCCTCCTTCGTCTCGTTTCGCTCTCTTTCACCTTCCTTCATCTCGTTTCGCTCCCTTCCACCCTCCTTCATCTCGTTTCTCTCCCTTTCACCCTCCTTCTTCTCGTTTCGCTCTCTTTCACCCTCCTTCCTCTCGTTTCGCTCTCTTTCACACTCCATCATCTCGTTTCGCTCTCTTTCACCCTCCTTCGTCTCGTTTCGCTCTCTTTCAGCCTCCACCGTCTTGTTTCGCTCTCTTTGACCCTCCTTCGTCTCGTTTAGCTCTCTTGCACCCTCCTTCGTCTCGTTTCGCTCTGTTTTACACTCCTTCGTCTCGTTTTGCTCTCTTTCACCCTCCTTCGTCTCGTTTTGCTCTCTTTCACCCTCCTTCATCTTGTTTCGCTCTATTTCACCCTCCTTCGTCTCGTTTGGCTCTCTTTCACCCTCCACCGTCTCGTTTAGCTCTCTTTCACCCTCCTTCATCTCGTTTCGCTCTCTTTCACCCTCCTTCATCTCGTTTCGGTATCCTTCACCCTCCTTCATCTCGTTCCAGTCTCTTTCACCCTCCTTCGACTCCTTTCGCTCTCTTTTAGCCTGCTTCGTCTCGTTTCGCTCTCTTTCACCCTCCTTCATCTCGTTTCGCTCTCTTTCACCCCCCTTCATCTCGTTTCGCTCTCTTTCACCCTCCTTCCTCTCGTTTCGCTCTCTTTCGCCCACCTTCGTCATGTTTCGCTCTCTTTCACCCTCCTTCATCTCGTTTCGCTCTCTTTCACCCTCCACCGTCTCGTTTAGCTCTCTTTCACCCTCCTTCATCTTGTTTCGCTCTCTTTCACCCTCCTTCGTCTCGTTTCGCTCTCTGTGACCCTCCTTCATCTCGTTTCGCTCTCTTTCACCCTCCTTCGTCTCGTTTCGCTCTCTTTCATCCTCCTTATTCTCGTTTCGCTCTCTTTCACCCTTCTTCGTCTCGTTCCGCTCTCTTTCACCCTCCTTCGACTCCTTTCGCTCTCTTTCAGCCTGCTTCTTCTCGTTTCGCTCTCTTTCACCCTCCTTCATCTCGTTTCGCTCTCTTTCACCCTCCTTCATCTCGTTTCGCTCTCTTTCACCCTCCTTCCTCTCGTTTCGCTCTCTTTCGCCCTCCTTCGTCTTGTTTCACTCTCTTTCACCCTCCTTCGTCTCGTTTCGCTCTCTTTCACCCTCCACTGTCTCGTTTAGCTCTCTTTCACCCTCCTTCATCTTGTTTCGCTCTCTTTCACCCTCCTTCGTCTCGTTTCGCTCTCTTTCACCCTCCTTCCTCTCGTTTCGCTCTCTTTCGCCCTCCTTCGTCTTGTTTCACTCTCTTTCACCCTCCTTCGTCTCGTTTCGCTCTCTTTCACCCTCCACTGTCTCGTTTAGCTCTCTTTCACCCTCCTTCATCTTGTTTCGCTCTCTTTCACCCTCCTTCGTCTCGTTTCGCTCTCTGTGACCCTCCTTCATCTCGTTTCGCTCTCTTTCACCCTCCTTCGTCTCGTTTTGCTCTCTTTCATCCTCCTTATTCTCGTTTCGCTCTCTTTCACCCTCCTTCGTATCGTTTCACTCTCTTTCACCCTCCTTCGTCTCGTTTCGCTCTCCTTCACCCTCATTCGTCTCGTTCCACTCTCTTTCACCCTCCCTCGACTCCTTTCGCTCTCTTTCACCCTCTTTCATCTCCTTTCGCTCTTTTTCACCCTCCTTCGTCTCGTTTCGCTCTCTTTCAACTTTCTTCGTCTCGTTCCGCTCTCTTTCACGCTCCTTCGACTCCTTTCGCTCTCTTTCAGCCTGCTTCTTCTCGTTTCGCTCTCTTTCACCCTCCTTCATCTCGTTTCGCTCTCTTTCACCCTCCTTCATCTTGTTTCGCTCTGTTCCATCCGCCTTCGTCTCGTTTCGCCCTCTTTCACCCTCCTTCGTCTCGTTTCACTCTCTTTCACCCTCCTTCGTCTCGTTTCATTCTCTTTCACCCTCCTTCGTCTCGTTCCGCTCTCTTTCACCCTCCTTCGACTCCTTTCGCTCTCTTTCATCCTCCTTCGTCTCGTTTAGCTCTCTTTCACCCTCCTTCATCTCGTTTCGCTCTCTTTGACCCTCCTTCATCTCGTTTCGTCCTCTTTCACACTCCTTCGTCTCGTTTCGCTCTCTTTTACCCTCTTTCGTCTCGTTTTGCTCTCTGTGACCCTCCTTCGTCTCGTTTAGCTCTCTTTCACCCACCTTCAACTCGTTTCGCTCTCTTTCACCCTCCTTCGTCTCGTTTCGCTCTCTTCCACCCTCCTTCATCTTGTTTCGCTCTCTTTCACCCTCCTTCGTCTCGTTTCGCTCTCTTTCACCCTTCTTCCTCTCGTTTTGCTCTCTTTCACCCTCCATCGTCTAGTTTCGCTCTCTTTCATCCTCCTTCGTCTCGTTTCGCTCTCTTTCACGCTCCACCGTCTTGTTTCGCTCTCTTTGACCCTCCTTCGTCTCGTTTCGCTCTGTTTTACACTCCTTCGTCTCGTTTTGCTCTCTTTCACCCACCTTCGTCTCGTTTCGCTCTCTTTCACCCTCCTTCATCTTGTTTCGCTCTGTTCCATCCGCCTTCGTCTCGTTTCGCCCTCTTTCACCCTCCTTCGTCTCGTTTCACTCTATTTCACCCTCCTTCGTCTCGTTTCGTTCTCTTTCACCCTCCTTCGTCTCGTTCTGCTCTCTTTCACCCTCCTTCGACTCCTTTCGCTCTCTTTCACAATCCTTCGTCTCGTTTCACTCTCTTTCACCCTCCTTCATCTCGTTTCGCTCTCTTTCATCCTCCTTCATCTCGTTTCGCTCTCTTTCACCCTCCTTCCTCTCGTTTCGCTCTCTTCGTCTCGTTTAGCTCTCTTTCACCCTCCTTCATTTCGTTTCGCTCTCTTTCACCCTCCTTCGTCTCGTTTCGCTCTCTTTGACCCTACTTCATCTCGTTTCGCTCTCTTTCACCCTCCAATATGTCGTTTCGCTCTCTTTGACCCTCCTTCATCTCGTTTCACTCTCTTTCACCCTCCTTCGTCTCGTTTCGCTCTCTTTCACCCTCGTTCATCTCGTTTCGCTCTCTTTGACCCTCCTTCATCTCGTTTCGCTCTCTTTCACCTTTCTTCATCTCCTTTCGCTCTGTTTCACACTCCTTCGTCTCATTTTGCTCTCTTTCACCCTCCTTCGTCTCGTTTCGCTCTCTTTCACCCTCCTTCCTCTCGTTTCACTCTCTTTCACCCTCCTTCATCTCGTTTCGCTCTCTTTCACCCTCCTTTCTCTCGTTTCGCTCTCTTTCGCCCTCCTTCGTCTTGTTTCGCTCTCTTTCACCCTCCTTCATCTCGTTTCGCTCTCTTTCACCCTCCACCATCTCGTTTCGCTCTCTTTTACCCTCTTTCGTCTCGTTTTGCTCTCTGTGACCCTCCTTCGTCTCGTTTAGCTCTCTTTCACCCTCCTTCATCTCGTTTCGCTCTCTTTGACCCTCCTTCATCTCGTTTCGTCCTCTTTCACCCTCCTTCGTCTCGTTTCGCTCTCTTTTACCCTCTTTCGTCTCGTTTTGCTCTCTGTGACCCTCCTTCGTCTCGTTTAGCTCTCTTTCACCCACCTTCATCTCGTTTCGATCTCTTTCACCCTCCTTCGTCTCGTTTCGCTCTCTTCCACCCTCCTTCATCTTGTTTCGCTCTCTTTCACCCTCCTTCGTCTCGTTTCGCTCTCTTTCACCCTTCTTCCTCTCGTTTTGCTCTCTTTCACCCTCCATCGTCTAGTTTCGCTCTCTTTCATCCTCCTTCGTCTCGTTTCGCTCTCTTTCACGCTCCACCGTCTTGTTTCGCTCTCTTTGACCCTCTTTCGTCTCGTTTCGCTCTGTTTTACACTCCTTCGTCTCGTTTTGCTCTCTTTCACCCACCTTCGTCTCGTTTCGCTCTCTTTCACCCTCCTTCATCTTGTTTCGCTCTGTTCCATCCGCCTTCGTCTCGTTTCGCCCTCTTTCACCCTCCTTCGTCTCGTTTCACTCTCTTTCACCCTCCTTCGTCTCGTTTCGTTCTCTTTCACCCTCCTTCGTCTCGTTCTGCTCTCTTTCACCCTCCTTCGACTCCTTTCGCTCTCTTTCACAATCCTTCGTCTCGTTTCACTCTCTTTCACCCTCCTTCATCTCGTTTCGCTCTCTTTCATCCTCCTTCATCTCGTTTCGCTCTCTTTCACCCTCCTTCCTCTCGTTTCGCTCTCTTCGTCTCGTTTAGCTCTCTTTCACCCTCCTTCATTTCGTTTCGCTCTCTTTCACCCTCCTTCGTCTCGTTTCGCTCTCTTTGACCCTACTTCATCTCGTTTCGCTCTCTTTCACCCTCCAATATGTCGTTTCGCTCTCTTTGACCCTCCTTCATCTCGTTTCACTCTCTTTCACCCTCCTTCGTCTCGTTTCGCTCTCTTTCACCCTCGTTCATCTCGTTTCGCTCTCTTTGACCCTCCTTCATCTCATTTCGCTCTCTTTCACCTTTCTTCATCTCCTTTCGCTCTGTTTCACACTCCTTCGTCGCATTTTGCTCTCTTTCACCCTCCTTCGTCTCGTTTCGCTCTCTTTCACCCTCCTTCCTCTCGTTTCACTCTCTTTCACCCTCCTTCGTCTTGTTTTGCTCTCTTTCACCCTCCTTCATCTCGTTTCGCTCTCTTTCACCCTCCTTTATCTCGTTTCGTCCTCTTTCACCCTCCTTCGTCTCGCTCCACTCTCTTTCACCCTCCTTCGACTCATTTCACTCTCTTTCACCCTCCTTCGTCTCGTTTCGCTCTCTTTCACCCTCCTTCGTCTCGTACTCTCTCTTTCACCCTC